>NC_133658.1:834323319-834659985 GCF_037893015.1 Macrotis lagotis | reverse complement strand
TCCATTTCACACAGTAAGTATATGACGTTGGATTAGAGCTTCCTGTCTCAAGTCCAGAGCTCTATTTATCTTCCTGTCTCCTATTGACCTAGGGGACTAAGTTAAGAGATTAAGTGCTTCCCCTTCCCCTCCTCTCCTCTCTGGTGCTGACCACCTCATTCCCCTGACTCTGCTCTCTCCAAAGTCACTGATGGTCACTCGACTGCCAAGTCCAATGACTTTTGCTTATCCTCCTTCTCCTCTTTGTCTTGGAAAGTGCTTTACACATCTTGGAACCTTTATAAATACTAACTACAACTATTTTTTATTGCTGATGTCACTATTATTATCATTATATCATTATTATTACATGCTTGTTGTAAGGATTATGTGAGATCATAACTTTAAAGCCATCACCACAGCATCTGGTGTATGGGAGATCTTATGGAATGTTAACAATTCTTATTACACCATGTGCAGACATCCTGGTCACCACTGGGGATGCACAGAAGACCAAACCTGGGCACTGCCCTGAGAGCTCACACTGTAATGGGAGAAAAACCTGCAAAGAGTTGCCCAGGTCAGACCTAGAAATGAGGGAACCAAGAATAAATGGAAGGACACCCAGGCCTGACTTCCTCCAAGAGGAAGAATGAACATGAGTCTGGAATGAAGTCTGGACTTCCAGGAGGGAGGTAGAGCCAGTGCAAAGACACAGAAGAAGGAGAGTTGGAGAGGAGGTCATAAGTGAGGAAGAGTGAGGCAAGTTTGACTGGACCATAGGACATGTGAAGGGAAGCAAAGTGATTAGTCTGGAATGGGACATTGAGGTCTGTTTTGTAGGGTCTTAAAAGATGGAGGTCTTGGTATTGGATCTACAAGTACTAGGAAGCACTGAAGTTAGGAAGTGAGAGAGGTTGTGGAAACAGAAGCTCCCAGCATTGACAACTGCCTATGTTTATGGAATGAGAGACAGGGAGGAGGTGAGGATGACACCATGGCTATGACCTCAATAGATGAGAAGAATGGTGGATCCTCAGCAGTGGGATGGATATTGGGCAGAAGAATGAGTTGTGGAGGGAAAGAGAAGGGTTTTTGAGATGAAATGAATTTGATTTCCAATGTTAAGAGACTGAAGTGACTGTGAGACTTGGATGATGGGAAGACTCTGAACCTAATACAGAATGATTGGGAGAATAATGCCAACTTCTCTTTCTAATATACCCTTAGATTTATTAAGATGGAAATGACTGCTACCACTACTAATACTACCACTACTACTACTATCATTACTCTTACTACTACTACTACTAACACCAATATCACCATTATTACTACCAACATCACTAACAGTGTCACTACTACTATTACTACTACCACCACCACTACCACCACTATTACTAGTACTAATACTAGTACTGCTACTACTATTACCACTTCCAGAGGAGAAAGAGGTAACTGGTAGGGCTCAATGGATTGAGCTCTGGGTCTGAGTCAGAAGAGACCTGAGTCCTTATACAGCTCTGATACCCACCAACTTTGTCACTTGGACATATCACTTTACCTCTCTCTGACTCAATTTCTTCAACTGTAAAAAGAGAATAATAAAACACTGATTTTCATATGTGGTTGTTAGACTCTTATCAGATAATATTAATAATGCCCATAGTAGAGACCTTGGATATAGGAGGCTCTTAAGAAACTGATTTTTTTCCCCTAAGATGATATAGATGTGCTAGTATTATAATCTTCATTTTAAAGAGAGACAATGTAATGCACAGACAGGTTTCTGCAGATTAGTGGCATTTGAGCAAAGGGCACAAGAAACCAATCCTCTTAATTCAGGCTTTTCCACCTTGATTTTGATCCTCTCCCATCACCATCACCATTCATCCTCTGGTTCAGAGGGACATAAGCTGGCATGCTAATCATCAGCATAGTTTTTAGACATTCAGATGCAGTGGAGACATGCCAAGGAACAAGTTTTATTGGTATCTAAAAGCAACAAAGAGGAGCCAAGATGGTGGAGTAAAGGAAGGGACTCACCTGAATTCTCCCAAATTCCCCTTCTAATAACTTTAAAAATACTCTTTCTTTTTTTAAATTATTTTTTATTCTCATTTTGTACAAATGTTTTTTTACATTAATAAAGTATTCTTGTTTACAAGTAAACAAAATACCCCTCTTCCCCCCTTGAATATAGATAGACTTGTTTGGGTGAAAAAAGTAAAGGGGAGAGGAAAAAAATTAAAATAAAAAAATAATAATAGTAATAATTGTAGGTATGGCCAGGTGGCGCAATGGATGAAGCAACAGCCCTGGAGCCACGAGCACCCGAGTGCACATCCAGCCTCGTAAACCCAACAATCACCCAGCCCTGTGACATGCAAGCCACCTGATCCCCACTGCCCTGCAAACCCCCCCCCCCAAAAAAAGGAAAAAAAGACCCAAAATAAAATAAAATAGTAATAATAGTAGGGGTGGCTGGGTGGCAGACAGAGCATTGGCCCTTGAGCCAGGAGCACCTGGGTCCAAATCCAGCCCCAGACACCCAAAGATCACCCCGCTATGTGACCCCAGGCAGGCCATCCAGCCCTACTTGCCCTGTACCCTCCCCCAAATAATCATAACAAAAAATGTGCTTGAGTCTTTGTTCCAACACCAACAACTCTGTCATGGGTGGATCTCATTCTTTATGATAAGTCCATCACAAAAGTTATTTCCATATTTTTCCACCATTGCCACTGCTGATCGCAACTCCCTCCTTTCTTATTTCTCCACTACCATGTACTCTATTTTCTCTCTCCTTTCACTATGACTCTGCTGTAGGGTCACTGAGTGGCACAGCAGACAGATCCCTGGTCCTGGGGGCAAGAAGCCCTGAGCCCCCATACCACCCCTTAGGCCCAGAATCCACCTGGTCCTGTGGTCCTGGGCAGGCCTTCCATTCCCAGACCCTTGCAAGAAGTTAGAAAGAAAATGTGTTATATCTGGCCACTCTCCCCCCATGGTCCATCCTCTCCTCCTTTATTCACATCCCCACCCCTTCCCCCTGCTCCCCCCTCCTTCTTATTCCAGATGTCTATACCCCATTGAGTATATTTGCTGTTTCCTCTCCTAGCCATCTCTGATGAGAGCAAAGTTTCCTTCATTCCCCCTTGCCTCCCCCCTTCCATATCATTGCAATAGCTCATTGTAATAAAAAAAATCTTATGTGAAATATCTTGGACTATTCCCCCTCTCCTTTTTCTTTCTCCCATTCCATTTCCCTTTTTTTCTATTGACTCCATTTTTACACCATATTTTATCTTCGAATTCAGCTTTCTCCTGTGCTTCAACTATAAAAGCTCTCTCTACCTGCTCTATTAACTGAGAAGGTTCATATGAGTATTATCAGTGTCATTTTTCTATGCAGGAATACATGCAGTTCATCCTCATTAAGTCCCTCATATTTCCCCCCTCTCCTCCAATCTCCATGCTTCACCTGAGTCCTGTATCTGAAGATCAAACCTTCTGTTCAGCTCTGGCCATTCCAAAAGGAACCTTTGAAATTCCCCTGGTTCATTGAAAGTCCATCTTTTTTCCCTGGAAAAGGACATTCAGCCTTGCTGGGTAGTTCATTCCTGGCTGCATTCTAAGCTTTCTTGCCTTCCGGTATATTGTATTCCAAGCCCTACGAGCTTCCAATGTAGCTGCTGCTAAGTCCTGTGTGATCCTGACTGCAGCTCCATGATATTTGAACTGTGTCCTTCTGGCTGCTTGTAATATTTTCTCTTTGACTTGGGAGTTCTGGAACTTGGCTATAATATTCCTAGGGGTTGGTTTTTTGGGATCTCTTTCTCTGGGGGATCGGTGGATTCTCTCCATTTCTATTTTGCCCTCTGCTTCTAGAATATCAGGGCAATTTTCCTGTAGTAATTCTTTGAAAATGATGTCAAGGCTCTTTTCCTGATCATGACTTTCAGGTATTCCAATAATTTTTAAATTATCTTTTCTAAGTCTGTTTTCCATATCAGTTGTTTTTTTCAATGAGATATTTCACATTTTCTTCTAATTTTTCATTTTTTTGGTTTTGAAGTATTGATTCCTGATTTCTGTTAAATTCATCAATCTCCCTGAATTCTATTCTTTGTCTGAAGGATTTGTTCTCCTCAGAGAGTTTTCTTATCTCTTTTCCCATCTGGCCAATTTTGCTTTTTAAAGCATTCTTCTCCTCAATAACTTTTTTGAACTGTTCTATCCATTTGACCTAAGCTGGTTTTTAGCATGCTATTTTCTTCAACATTTTTTTTGATTTCCTTGACTAAGCTGCTGACTTCATTTTCATGTTTTTCCTGCATCTCTCTCCTTTCTTTTCCCAGTTTTTCTTCCAACTCCCTCTTTTGATTTTCAAAGTCTTTTTTGAGCTCTATCATAGCCTGAGCCCAATTTCTGTTTTTTCTTGGAGTCTTTAGATGCAGGAGCTTGTGCTTCCTCATCTTCAGACTGAGTATTTTGGTCCTTCTTGGGCTCATTTGCAAAATATTTCTCAATAGTCTTCTTTCTGTTTCTCTGCTTGCTCATTTTCCCAGCCTGCGCCTGGTTTGGGGTGTTTCTTGAGCTTTTGGGACACTCCCACAAGGGTCTCAGAGTGTAAGGCCCTGTCCTCCCTCCTGGTCTGTGAATGACCATAAGTGCCCCCCTCTGGCAAGGGGCTGATGTGGGGGGTGCTGCTGTTCTATGGGGGGGTCTAGACTGTGGTCAGGATCTGAATGTGGTCAGAGCCCCAGAGTCCTGTTTCAGGGGCAGAGGACAGAGCGCTAGGCAGTCTCTCTTCACTCCCTTCCCTCAGCTCAATGGGCTCATGCCCTGGGGGCTCCTGCTTACCGGCTCTGCCTGCTTCTGTTTCCTGGATCAGGGCTGGGGAAAGATGATGCTGCTTGCTGTGTGCCCTGAGGGCTGGGCTCCACATGCTCGCTCTGGCAGAGGTCCCCTACTGTTCCCCCACTTTGTGCCCGGTGCTCCTCAGGGTGCAGCTCAGGAGACTCCCCCACTGCTGTGAGCTGAGACCCCCAGCGCCCTGGGGCTGCCTCTGGGATGCTGAGGTTATTTGGCTCTAGCGGGCCACCCCTCTGGCGGGCTGCCTCTCCAATCCCAGGGAGCAGAGCCTTTCTGCTCTTTTCCCGGTTACCTTGAGTAGGAGAACTGCCTCACTGGGTCCATTTGTGGGTTCTGTCTCTCGAAAGTTTAGTTAGTGTACTTAGCTGATGAGTTTTATCAGAGAGCTCCTAAGACTTGATCCCTTCTTGTCACCATCTTGGCTCGCCCACCCAAAAATACTCTTTCAAAAGAAATTCTGGAGTAGTAAAACCAACAAAACGACAGAGAGGAACAATCTTACAGCCCAAGACAACTTAGAAGGTTGGCGGGAAAAATTTGTCTCTATCTGATCTAAGTGGAGTACAGTCTGACCCAGATATCAACATTAGCACTGGTAGTTTCAGAGGTCTCAGCCTATAGATGATAAGAGAATAAGAAAACTGATCAGAAACTTCTGGGAGGAATTGACATATTAGGTCTTTTTTTCATGATATCTTAATGAGAATGAGTGGATCAGACTCTTGTCAAAGCTGGACAGGGAGGGTCTAGAGCAGGACACCAGACAGATCTTCCTTCTCTCCAAATCACCCAAGGCCCCGACTCCCCAGTGAACTCTTCCTCTGAGAGACCTCGCCTGGTCCTCTCCCCTTTTCATTTAACTGCAGTAATTAAGAGTATAAGGGGTCAGAAAAACAACAGTGCAGGATTCTGCATTCCCTCTGCCTATGGGCAGTGCTATGGGCAGTGGCAGAGCAGAAACTAATGCAATATCTCCCTGAAGGTCATTGAAGTTGGTGCATTCCTGTCTCCATTCCTAACCCTCCAAGCTCCAAAACGATTCCTTCCTTTTCTGACAATAAACAGGATGGAGCATGTCTGTACTACAAGGGGATCACAGAAAGGAAAGTGATCTCCTCAGAAGATAGCCCCCAGCAGTGCAACAGCTCCTCCAAAAGTCAGGGCTTCATCCCTGTGTCCTCCAGACACACAAATACTCTTAATCCTTGGCCTGCATTGTTCTCTGATTTTCTTCTGTTCTTTCTAGAAGCACCATTCTCAGATTCTGCTCCTGCTCAGACCATTCAGGTCAAGCAGGGTCAAGATGTCACACTCTCCTGTGAACTCTCCCCCAAGTGGCATGCTCAGAACATGGCTGTGACCTGGTTCAGAAACCAGACACTGGTGCACAAGTACCACAGTGGGGAGAAGCTGGAGGAATCCCAGGGAGATGAGTTCCAGGGGAAGATGGAGCTGCTGAAACATGACCTGGCTGAAGGGAAGGTGATCTTGAGGATCCAGAAGGTTGATGTCTCTGACTCTGGTTTATACACTTGTCGTGTCCAGTCCTCTGACTATTACAATGAAGGCTACATTGAGCTGCAGGTAACAGGTAGGTCCTCTGTGTTTATAGGTTTCTTCTAACTCAGATTGTTAGAGGCTAGAAGAAATTTTAAAAAGTATGGAGTCAACCCCCCCCCCATTTAAGAAATGAGGAAAATGGGGCATAGAGTGGGGAGGGACTTTGTTTGGAATCAAGCTCAGTTCTTCTCACCTCAGGTCTGGCCATTTTCTTCTCCTTGACGTTCCCATTGGGTCCTACATGTGTGAAACTATAGGCTTTGAGAAAGCAATAAACTGATTTTGGGATGTAAACCTTTGTTCTCAACTTCAATTCTCTTCCTTCCATTGGTCCTTCAGCGCTGTTTGTCTCCCACTAAAAGATAATGGAGGCCTCCCCTCTTTTCTGCAGCCTAACAATGGGGAGGTTTTATTGTCTCCCTCAGAGACACCCATCCTCATCTCATCCTTAAAAATCAAACACTGAGTGGGGTATGAAGGGTCTGAGGCCTTCTTAGCTGTTATCTGCACAGCTTCCATCCACACTGTATACCAGATATCTTCCCTGTGTCTGGACCTGTGAGAAATGAGACTGTAGAAAAGGGAAGGGGAGGAGGTAATTCCCTTGAGGGAATGGAGGGATATGATGCTTAACCTGCTAAAAACAATTACTATATGGTAGAAAGGGATTGTGGCAGAGTGGATGGTGTGTTTGACATGCAGTCAGAAAGAACTGGGTTCAGATGATGTCTTTGACTCTTATTCATGGTGTGAATAAGGGCCAGTCTCTGAAACTCTCTGTGCCAATTTCATTACAAAACACTTTTATCACTGTGCCCACACTGACAAAAACACAGGCCCTTTAATCTATATCAATATATAAATGCTTAGGTTCTGATTATTACAAATTTAAAACTTTAACTTCATACTATTTGAATTCATAATTATATAAAATATAGTCTTTGGTACCAATTGAAAGGAAATATGCAGTGGAATTTCAAGTAATACAATGACTTCAGGAGATTCATTCATCAAACCAATCTGGATCTTTTGCTATAATGAAATAATAGAACATTTGGGACATAATTTTCTTCAATTCCAAAAACTTTTATTTCATTGCTAGTTCAATCTATAGCTATTTATATAGTTGAATTCCATATGATTAGTTCCATTCAACAATTACTGTGTACAGGTCCCTCTACGTTGGTGAGGAAGTTAGAAAGTTTAGATGAAACAAGTCCCTCCTGCCTTCAAGTTGTTCAGTTTAGGATGAGAGAGAAAGAGACATAACTAGAATATACAATAATATAAGATCAGTGCATAAGAAGGATTCAATTGAAAATGAGAAGTGGAGATTGAAGGGGAAGATGTAAGTGATGCAGGAATCAAAGAATTCCTGAAGGTGAAGGTGATTAAATGGATTTTAGAACAAGAGAACAAGTGGAAGATGAAAGGGATTCTCAGCACAAGGGACTGCAAAATCAAAGGCATGGCAGTAGGAACAACTGGGCATTGTTAGGGTCCAAGGACTAATCCAGTCTTATCTAAGTATAGAGCCCAAGGAGGAGAAGAGATAAAGATAGAATGGTAGGATAACACCAGGTTGGGGAGGTTTGCCCCCATATCAAAGTCAATGTAAGCAGGGTGAGCTCCATAGTAAAGAGCCCCTGCAGACATTGGAGGGCAGGAGTGCCCTGAGTATGGCCATGTGTGGGGAAGAGGAACCTGGCAGCTAATGGAAGCAGGTAGGGAGCAAGGAGAGGTGGGGGATCATGTAGAAGCTAATGGAAGACTCCACACAGGGGTAAGGAGGACCCATACTAGGGTGATGAGAATGGAGAAGGAAAGACTGGGAAAGCTGTTCTGAAGGCAGAATGAAGAAGAATTGGAAGTGGTTTTGATATTTCTAGAGAGACAGTGTGCATCAGAGTTCTAAAGTGAGGAGGAATGTGTGCATCATTGTGTGTCTGACATTAAAATGGTGAAATTAGAAGGAGGGGCAGGCTTAAAAGGACAAATATAAACTCAGTGTGTGACATAGGGAGCTTGAAGTGTGGAAAACTCATCTGCATGGAGATGTCCTGAGGGAAAGTACTGATGAGGGTCTTGAACACAGAAGAAAGGTCTGGGGTGGAGATGGAAATCTGAAAGTCATGTTGTTTGTAATGGAGATTAAGATGATAGGAATAAAAATTTCAAGAGCACAGCTATCAGGGCAGATAGGTGGCACAGTGGATAGAGCACCAGCCTTGGAGTCAGGAGTACCTGGGTTCAAATCTGGCCTCAGACACTTAATAATTACCTAGCTGTGTGATCTTGAGCAAGCAACTTAACTCCATTGCCTTGAAAAAATCTTTTAGGACAATTGGAAGGAGTCACTGGAGAAGGAGACCCTGAAGATGTGTGAGACAGGGGATGACTATGGAGCCCTGTCCTAGGCGAAGGAAGGCCAAAAATAAACATGATAGATGGCTCAGAGAGAGGAATCAGTCTTAATGAGCAGAGATACTTCTCCTTGTTTGTCCAGAGGAATAAAAGAGAGTAAGTAAGGATAAAGAGGAACTCTGAGGATAAAGGAAGGGATGGGAGAGGCCTTCCCCCACCCCAGACTCATACTGGGTATCCCCAGGATTCAGCTTCTTCACAAAACCTCTGAACTTGAAAGTGAACTCAGAGAGACCATCTAGTTCACCCAGCCCCTGAACTGAAACTTCTGAAGTGTCTAAAACATCCATGACATGAGGTCATCCAGCCTCTGGCTGAAAACCTTCAAAAGAAAAAGGTCTTGGCCCCTTCTGTGGCAGCCCATCTCACCTTGTTCAGTTCTCCTGAGCAGGAAGGCTAAATAGGCCTCCTGATCTCTTCTAATTATTCCCAATTCAGCTTCTGGAGCCAAAAAGAAGAACTTAGTCCCTTCCCCAGTGTAAGGGGATAATAGAGTATGTGGCCATGAGGAGTTCATCCTGAGAGTCATTGAGACCTGGGACAACAGGAATGTCCATACCAGAGTGCTCTGAACTCAGGAAGGAGCTCTGGCCCTTCTCTCTCTCTTTGTTCTCCTGCCTTTCATCCTTATCTTGTTGAATATTCTCAGGAAGGACCTTTTGTCCTTATCCTCTGCCTTTCATCCTCATCTTGTTCAAGTGTCCCAGGAAGGAGTCCTGGTCCTTATCTCTCTACCTTTCATCTTTATCTTGTTGAACATTCCACATTTTTCTAAGATACAGACCTTTTGTGGCATACCCGTTATACTTCCACAGGCCTGGAGATGAGGGATGCTGATACAAGGGGACTAGGCTTATATATACCCTTATTTCAACTATGTGAGTCAGAGATGTAGCATATACCTGCAATAAACTCCTTGCTTATCTCTCACTGGCTGACTTTCATTATTGAACATGCGGGACATGTCCGGCAGAACTCCCCGAAGAGTCGTGTGAATTAGACTGAGAACCGGCTGCCCAGAGTGGACCGCACCATCCCCAGGATATTGTTTCATCTGATGAAAGTCAGTAGTGGGGTCTCTCTGGTCCACAGAAAGCACTGAGTTCCTGGGAGATTGGGAAAGGAAAGGTTATTAAAGGAGGGGGAAAATGTCAATAGAGACTATTTTGGCCTTGAATAATGTCATCTCTGGGGGAACACTCCTCTATTTGCAAAAGCAGAAACTGAAACTGCTGAAGTTCAATTGACCACCAAGTAACAGTCATTATTTGAAACCAGATGTCCTGATTTTCTAAGTCGGAGGTTATTTCTGCTTTACTGCCTCATCCTGTTGTCCACAACCCCTTCATTTTATAGGTGATTAAACCAAGGGCCAGAGAGCTCAATGGACTAATGTGACAATTTGATGGAGAGCTGACCCTAGAGTTCCAGGAGCCCTGGCTGCTTAGCTAAGAGTCAGAGAAAGTTTCTCAAGAGGGATGTGAGACCCAAATCCAGAATGCACTTAAGAAGTCCTGTCTCTCTGTCTAATGAAGGGACTGGACTACTTTGATCTAAGATCCCAATGGGTAAGAACTATAGAAGGAATCAAAAATCATAATCTTTCTGATTTATATGATATTTTAAAAGGAGATTCTGATTTAAATTCTACTAGGAGTCTTACCAAAAAAGCTGAAAAGCAGCTTCAGCTGGCAGAAGAAAAAAATACAGAAGGCACAATTACAGAGATGGGATCCTCACAGAGAATACAAAATTACAGTTGTGAATACACCAGAAACTCCTATGGGATGCCTTCACTAACAAGACAGTGTTTTTGAAAGGATATTTTTTACCTCATCAACCTAGGAAATAGGCATACACTTATCTAGACATGGTAGCTATATTAATTAGAAAAGCTCTTAAAAGAGGTATACAATTAGCATGCATGTATTCTATTTATATACACATAGGATACTCTACAAATCAAATAGATTCAGGGAAACACTGAGTAGAAAATTCTTTTAGCAATGTCTCCAGGAATTATAGATTGCAATCAGACTTTGAAACTGGAAAAATTCAAACACAGACACTCCTGGATTATCACAAAATGAATAAATAGTTTTCCTATAAAAGGCACAATCACAGTTTTTACAGATGCTACAAAAATTATTTAGCTCCTTATTATGTCCTTCAGCATAACAGAAAAAGGATTATTCACACACCTTTTGGTTCTACACAAAAGAATGAATTGTATGCAATATTATGTGTATGTCATGAGATAAAAAAACCATTTCAATATTGTATTGGAAAGTCAATGTGCAGTAGAAGTAGTAAAAAATATTGAAACAGCCCTGATACACGATCAACAGAATGAGGTAACTCAATTATTCCAGGCATTACAAAATGCCATAAGATCAAGACAAGAGAAAATTTATAGAATGCATATTCCCTCACATACTAATTTACCCAGACCAAATGCTGAAGAGAATTCAGTTGCTGATAGTTTGTTGACCTTAACTTTTTGTGAAGCTCAGTAGTCATATGGAAAGTTTCATCAATCTGCAAATATGCTGAGGAAACAATTTCATATTACTAGGGAGCAGGCCAGACAAATACTTAAGCATATCCAAACTGCTTCCCATTTCTTCCAGCTTCAGTAAGTAATATTAATTCACGAGGACTATATCCTATGGAAATTTGGCATATAGATATCACACACATTCCACAATTTGGAAAACTTAAATATGTTCATGTTGTTATAGATACTTTTTCTTCTTTTACTGTAGCCGCTACTATAACTGGTAAATAATCTAGACATGTTATAGAGGATTTACTTTCTTGCTTTGCTATCTTAGGAATTCCAAAACCTATAAAAACTGATTATGGACCTGCATATACCACAACAAAATTTAAACAATTTTGCCTTGAATATAGAACACATCATATTCTTGGTATTCCTTATAATTCCAAGAATAAGCTATTGTTGAAAGGAAGAATAGAGATATTAAAACTTTACTTGTTAAATAAAAAACAAGGGGAGAGAAGTTGTCACCAAGACCCCAGCTGAATTAGGTGATATATACTATAAATTATTTAATGAAGAACCAGGAAGGAAAAACTCCTGCAGAAAGGCACTTTAAAAGTAATAAGCCTGCAGAATTTATTAGACACACTGACTCCACAAATACTATGGTGATGTGGTGGTATCCCAAAGACAGGAAAGGACCCGATAGATTAATAATAAGGGGGCACAGGTATGCTTGTGTATCCACAGGTCATGGCAAAGAAACAGTGTGGGTCTTGGAAAGAAACATCCGACATATCCAGCAAAGTAAAGAAGATGCACATCCAGGAGTCCCCGGGGAAGCAGCAAAAACAGAGACCTAGCAGACTATAAAGAAGAAAAAATCCACTCATACCATAAGTGATTTTGCTCATGGGAAGTCTCATGGTGACAAAAGGCAAGGAGCTGAGATGGGCATTTATAAATAACCCATCTTGCATTGGAGTGAATATTGGGGAGAAAATTTTCCAGAAGTTATACTTCTGGGTAATGACTCTAAGGCATTCATTAAAGAATTTAATGTTATGGGAACAGGAAATATTTCTGCTCCTCAGGCAAAGATTAATTTTACAGGGATGGCTAGTGAGACTCCTGTTTGTTTTGGGAAAGGAGATGCACCTAAAAATTGCATTAAATTAAGTAACAGCACTCTGAAATTTTTCATCCCAGCTACAATTTGGTCAAATTTATCAGAAGACAGTGGAGCATATTATAATCTTTACATGTTAGGTAAACCTAATGATATTACTGCTTAGGTTTCTCTACATCATAGTTCTAGACCATTGTGTATTAATGGATCTTTATGGTATAATGATTCTTTTTTGTACCCTCTTATACAATGTCACAAACCACGTAGGAAAATGTATCTGAAAGATGAAGTTGAACTGCAGACTTAGACAAGCCAAGACGACAAACACCTGACATCATATGAGGATGGGTTACACCTGAGTGGATACCACGGGGAGGACAATCTGACAGTCGGTTGTAGAAGGCAATGGCAGTACTGGGACCAGTGATCAAGGCAGCAGGTTACAGGCAGAACAACTTTGATGCCTGGATGTGGGACATTGGAATTATGGGAGTGTGTTTGGGAAACAATCATACATTTATGTTTGGGAAAGGACTGATTAATAGAACTTTTGGAGGGTGGATTGTTATTTGTCTTAACTGTACTGTGAATGAATGTATGGGCCCTGATATTAGGAACAACATCACTGTATTCGTTATCACTAGGCCATGCTTCACACTTAGGCCAGTGAAGACAAAGAGTTGGTAATTTATGTTAAGCTGATGAAGTGTTGAACCAGTAAAGCAGTACAAGTTCATCAAGTAAAAAGATGTATTAGTTGTATAGTTATGAGTGTAGTAATGTTGATAAGTGTTATAATGTCCTCTGTAGAAATGGCAGTCTTTAAAAACTATTATAAGCAAATTAGACGATCAAGGAGTAGTTTACTTGTCAGATCTGTGGAAAAGACCAAAGAAGAGATAGAGAGCATCATTCAAAACAAACCAGATAATTTTGATTACATTAAATTAAATTAGAAAGCTTTTGCACAGACAAAACCACTGTAACCAAGATCAAAAGAAATGTAGTAAATTGGGAAACAATTTTTACAACTAGCATTTCTGACAAAGGACTCATTTCTAAAATATACAGAGAGCTGAGTCAAATTTTCAAGAAAACAAGCCATTCCTCAGTTGACAAATGGTCAAAGGATATGCAAAAGCAATTTACAGATGAGGAAATCAAAGCAATTCATAGTCATATGAAAAATTGCTCTAAATCATTACTTATTAGAGAAATGAAAATTAAAACATCTCTGAGATACCACCTCACAACTCTCACACTGGACAATATGACCAGAAATGACAATGATCAATGTTGGAAGGGATATGGGAAATCTGGGATATCAATACATTGTTGGTGGAACTATGAACTCATCCAACCTTTCTGGAGAGCAATTTGGAATTATGCAAAAGGGCAACAAAAATGTGCATACTCTTTGATCCAGCAATACCATTACTAGGTTTATACCCTGAAGAGATTATGAAAAAGGGTAAAAACATTACTTGTACAAAAATATTCATAGCAGCCCTGTTTGTGGTGGCAAAGAATTGGAAATTTAGTGAATGTCATCAATTGGGGAATGACTTAACAAACTCTGGTATATGTATGTGATGGAAGACTATTGTTCTATTAGAAACCAGGAGGGATGGGAATTGAGGGAAGCCTGAAAGGATTTGAATGAACTGATGCTGAGTGAGATGAGCAGAACCAGAAAAACTTTGTACACCCTAACAGCAACATGGTGGTGATGATAAACCTTGATGGACTTGCTCATTCCATCAGTACAACAATCAGGGACAATTTGGGGCTATCTGTGATGGAGAATAGCATCTGTATCCAGAGAAAGAATTGTGGAGTTTGAACAAAAACCAAAGACCTTCGATTTAGAAAAATAACCATTATCTTATTGTGTAATTTTTCTATCTCTTATACTTTATTTTTCTTCCTTAAGGATATGATTTCTCTCTCATCACACTTAACTGAGATCAATGTATACCATGGAAATAATGTAAAGACTAACAGACTGCCTTCTGTGTGGGGGTGGGGTGAGGAAAGCAAGAATAGGGGGAAAATTGTAAAACTCAAAATAAATAAAATCTTTCTTACAAAAAAAGAAATGGCAATGTCTGTGTCTACAATGCAAGATCAGAAGGTTGAAGCAGAGTTTATAGAAGAGTTAAGTAAAAAAATTGCTAAAGGATTTCAAATCCAAAGCAGAATTAATGAGGAATTTTATCACATGTTACCAGGATTGAGGGACACCATTGTGGCCACTGGGGAAGAACAGGATGTATTAGGAATCAGAATGAATATGAAATGTTATTATAGATATACTCACTTTTGTGTGACACCTGTATTGTATAATGACATTCATTATGTTTGGAAAAGAATTAGAGATCATCTGAATAGTTGATGGGAAACTCTTCTGTTGCACTTGATATGGAGGATTTAATAAAGTTAGCTAAGGACATGGAGGATGCCTGTACTAGAGACTTGATGCCTGAATTTATGGCCAAACAATTGGATAACTGGTTCAAGAACAGCAATCCATTCTCTTCTATTCCTCATTGGCTTATGACAGGCATTCTCATTATAGTAGTCATGCTTCTACTACTATGTAGTTTCTTACATATTATAAAACTAATTGGCAACTTTCACAAAATTGTCTCTGTCCAGGTGCATTATTTGCATTTGCAAAACAAGTAGGGGGGGAAATGTAGAGGACTGAAATAGTAGAGTGTGCAATCTATCTGTCCTGGTCTGGTATTAGCTGGGATCTGTATTTGTGGTGCATGTTCTAAGATTGCTTTGTTACAGGTCTCCATGAACCCTGAAGATTTATGCAATCCTAGATAAGGACCCTGAGAATGGAGGGTGTATCCAACTTGGGAAGAAGATATGCCTGAAAGTACTATACACAGTTATGCAGGTGTAAAGACCAGTACTGAGTTAGACAAAACAAATCCTGTACCCAGAATGTGGGAAAATAGAGCACAGAGGTCTGTGTCCAGATCAAAGGGTACAATAATCACAAGCTTGTATTTTTTATTACATACCTTTTGCAGTTTTTATCTTTAAATATTCTAACTCTCTGGACAATAAATGGATTGCTCTCTTGCATTGCCCACCTGCCTGTGTCTTTTCTCTATTCAGCTTCTTACCCAGGCAGTGGGGGCTCAGGTAACCCCCCACAAGTTCTTAACCAGGAAGAGTAGATTGCTGCCTGTGGAAAACTCTCACTTTTCCAAGGCTATACAAATGTCTAGATGTCTTTGGTTTACCAGAGAAAATCATGTGCGCATCCTTTTATAAATTATTTGCTAGCCATAATTAATAAAATAATTACCTAGAAAACTAAATATTTTGGACTTTTCATACATCACCCCTTGTCTGCTTATTGAAGCAGCCTTGCCAGGTGCTACCACCTCTCCCCAGTCCCCTGGCAGTTTTGCTCTCTGTCACTGCTTCCCTGCCTCCAGCTCCTCTGCCCTCAATGAGGCAGCCTCCTCCTCATGCTCCTGCCCCTGTAAAGTGAGGCCCTGAGACTGAGAGGGGACAGTTGGGTTTCCCCCAAGAGTCCTATCCTAAAGGCAGCATGAATCTACTAGGAACCCCAGTGGGGTCCCCAGATCCACCTCATTTGTCACCTGTTGCCAGAGACTATATCCTTTCATTTTTCTTTCCCTACCCTCTGCCAAGGAGCTTTTTATTTTTTCAGTTCAACTGGTCTTTTCAATTCAAATTTGTTATGGAAAAAACTTATTTTTATTTTAAATGTGTTTCCTTAGCATTTTATTGGCTAATATCACTGATTTTTATCTTCTCTCTAATTTAGTTATTATATAACCTTTTCCATTTTTATTTCACACATCCTGGCTGTGTGACACCTTCAGGCAATGAAATCTGAACCATTTTCTTGATCCTTTAAAAATCAGTTATACTTTCTTCAAAAATATTCCATCATTTGAAAAAAAAAGTTTTTCTTAAATCTTTATTGTTTAAAATGTTTTTAAATTATAAAGTTATTACATTCAGTTTATGAAGATATTGCTAACCCTTATAAAACAACTCATCTTGTTTCATTCATAGCAGATGCACCTCAAAGTGACCATTTCCAAGAGGACATAGAAATAGGACCAGCACCTGCCTTTCCTGAAGAGTTCCACTTTCCCCAAGGGCTGCCAGTCAGAGAATCTATATAAACTTTAATGACTTGCTTTACTTGACTGCAGAGCAGTGTCACCAAAGAGCCTCTTCTCGGTGTCCCCTTTCCATTCCTGAAAATTTCTGCAAATGGAGAAGGAGAAAAAAGTACTTTCTCTACCCCTTTCTCTTACTCCTCCAGCATTGTGGCAGCTTATGACATGAGTCATAACATGACAGAGTATTTGGCCACTTCTGTCTTTCCATTTCTTTCTGGAACACAAGTCATTGACTAAAACTCAGTAAAAGTGAACATTTTCCTTCTCAGGTAGCATCTGTAAGAAGAAGCTTCCTAAGTTCTAGAAATCTCCTGAGGGAGATTTCTTCAAGAGACATCTGCTCCCAAGACAGGATGATCACCTCTGAGCTGAAGGTCCAAAGAGGGCTCTCCTAGGCTGGCCAGGAGATCTAGACCTACCTACAAAGCCACTCCGTGCAGACCCAGAGTTCATCTGAAAGGACTGCAGATTCCTTCATTGTGTCTTTACATTTCAAAATCAGTCAATTAGGCTTCATAAAGTACCTGTGATGTACCTGGCCTTGAACATATAAGAAAGACAAGTCTCTGCTTTCAAGGATCTCACCATTAGTGAAGACAACAAGCAAACAATTTTGAACAAGCAGAATGTATAGAGGATAGTTTGGATATAGCTCCTTAGTCAGTAAAATTAAGGAGAATTGATGACTGGAGGTGAGAGTGAGTTTGAGGACTCGGGCTGCTTTGCCTCAAATCCAATTCATAAGCCAAGTCAAGACAAGAATGACAAAGTTGTGCATTCTTGCTCATTATGTTTGTCCTTTGTACTCAATGAAGACCATGACTTCAAGAGGTGATGCCATGACAAGTTAATTGGATTTGATTAAGGAGGGGCTGTGCAAAATCACCAGCCTCACTTTCTCCTCCAGAACTGTCTGGGTCCAGTGGCCAGGTATGAGTCAGAATGACCCTGGATGCAGTTGGAGACCTTGGTCTTTTAAAGTTAGGTCATTTGGGGCTGTAGACTAGTTGATATTCTCCTCTACAACTTCACATGCAGTGTTTTTTCTTCCATCCTCTTCTGAGACAGGGTTTCTCCAGGGAAACTTCCTATACTTCCAGTTTTTCTCTGTCTTTTCTTAATCATTCTGAGTTTTGTTTGGGTGATGTCCCAAGCCTCTTGTGTTGGGGTTGGGGCCCAATTGTATACTTCCACATTGAGAACTTTAAAAGTTTTTCACTGGGCTAAGCCATCCATATTGAGAATGTCAGAAGCTTGTTCAATGGTCTGGGTCTTTCACTAGAGCAGACTGAACAGGGGTCTGGGGTGACTGGATTGGTGCCCTCCCAGCTGGCCTGCACTGCCACTGGCTTACTGAGCCAGGACTCCAGGCGACTCTGCTCAGATCTCTCCTACAGCTGAGAACCTCCAGCTGGTCCCTGTCAGTCCCCACTACCAAGTGCCCACTGTACTGGGAATATTTCTGTTGCACCCAAGATGGACTTTACTAGAAAGTGTTCCATTCTGTCCTTTTTTAGGTTCTGATGATCCAGAATCCATTTAGAGGCTTGATTAATGCAATTTCTGAGGGAAACATGGGAGAACCAAAATGAGAAGGATAAAAGAAATCTGTTGTCTTTCTTGTTCTTGCTCTCCTTCTCCCCTTTAATGAGTCAGAAAAAGTTGTAAGTAAATTCATATGGAGGAATAAAAAGTCAAGAATTTCCAGGGATTTAATGAAAAAAAGTGCAAAAGAGGGTGGCCTAGCCCTACTTGATTTAAATTAAATTATAAAGCATCAGTCATCAAAACTGTCTGGTATTGGCTAAGAAATAGAGTGGTAGACCAGTGGAATAGACTAGGTGCAATAGCAAGAAATGATTGTAGTAATCTGCTATTTGATAAAGCCAGAGTCCAGCTACTGAGATCAAACATCTCTCTTTGATAAAAACTGCTGGGAAAATTGAAAGTTAGTAAGGAAGAAACTTGGATTAGACCAACATCTCACACCCTATACCAAGATAAGATCCAAATGGATACAGGATTTAGACATAAAAAACAATACCATAAGCAAATTAGAAGATCAAAGACTAGTTTACCTGTCAGATCTGTGGAAAGGGAAGCAGTTTATGACTAAGGAAGAGATGGAGAAATCACCAAAAACAAACCAGTTGATTTCGATTACATTAAATTAAAAAGCTTTTGCACAGACAAAACCACTGTAACCAAGATCAAAGGAATTGTAGTAAACTGGGAAACAATCTTTACAACTAATGTTTCTGACAAAGGACTCATTTCTAAAATATACAGAGAACTGAGTCATATTTTTAAAAAAAAAAGCCATTCTCCAAGTGGCAAGTGATCAAAGGCAATTTACAGATGAGGAGATCAAAGCAATTCATAGTCATATGAAAAATTACTCTAAATCATTACTTATTAGAGAAATGTAAATTAAAACTTCTCTGAGGTACCACTTCACACCTCTCAGACTGGCCTATATGTCCAGAAAGGATAATGATCTTTGTTGGAAGAGTTATGAGAAATATGGGACACTAATGCATTGTTGGTGGAGCTGTGAACTCATCCAACTTTTCTGGAGAGCAATTTAAGATTATGCCCAAAAGTCAACAAAAATATTTGACCCAACCTTTGACCCAGCAATGCCACTGCTGGGTCTATACCCTGAAGAGATTATGAAAAAGGGTAAACACATCACTTGTACAAAAATATTTATAGCAGCCCTGTTTATGGTGGCAAAAAATTGGAAATCAAGTGAATATCTGTCAATTGGGGAATGACTTAGCAAACTATGTATCTCTATTGTCATAGAACACCATTGTTCTATTGGAAACCAGGTGGGATGGGAATTCGGGGAAGCCTGGAGGTTTTTACATGAGCTGATGCTGGGTGAGATGAGCAGAACCATAAAAACATTGTACACCCTAACAGCAACCTGGAGGTGATGCTCAACCCTGATGGACTTGCTCATCCCTTCAGTGTAACAACCAGGAATAATTTTGAGCTATCTGCAATAGAGAATACCATCTGTATACAGAGAAAGAATTATGGACTTTGAACAAAGACCAAAGACTATTACTGTCAAATTAGAAAGAAAAGCATTATATTATTATGTAATTTTACTATCTCATACTTTATTTTGCTTCCTTAAGGATATGATTTCTCTGTCATCACATTCAACTGAGATCAATGTATAACATGGAACCAATGTAAGCACTAACAGACTTCCCTCTGTGGGGAGTGGGGGGAGGGAAGCAAGAATGGGGGAAAAATTGTAAAACACAAAATAAACTCTTTTTAAAAAAGTAATAAAAATAAAATAAAATATAATGAAACTATTATGTAATTTTAAAAATTTTCTTCCTTTCCCTTCTAAACTACAAAAAGTTTACCATTAGACATAAGTAAGTACACATACATTTATGTGTGTGCATATATATATATGTAAAAAATTCTATGCAAACTTTTGTTTTCAGTTCTTTCTTTAGATTTTGATAGCATCTTTTTTCATATGTCCTTTATAGTAAATTTTGATATTTATAATAGTCAAAATGACATTTTCTCAATGTTGTTACTACATTCAATGTTCTCTTGGTTCTGCTAATTTTAGTTTTTGTTACTTCATGCAAATATTTCTATGTTTTTCTAAGAGTTTTGAGTTCATCAATTCTTAAAACATTGTAGTATTCCATCACATTCATGTACAGCAATATGTTCAGTCATCCCCCGAATGATGAGCATCCCTGATGAGTATTGAGGTCTTTACTCCCCCAAAAAACTATTATAAACACTTTAGAACATATGGACTCTTTATCTTCTTTTGTGATCATTTCTGAAAATATCCCTAGTAGCAATATCACAGAATCAAAGGGTATAGACAGTTTGGGCACTAATTTAGATTGCTCTTTGAAATTATTGGATTAGTTCACAATTCATCAATAATAAATTCACCAATAATTTTCCCACATCCCATCCAATATTTATTGTTTTCTCCTTCAATCTCCTTTTAACCAATATGATAAATGTAAAATGATAATTTATCACATTTATCATAAAAAACTAAAAGTTGTTTTACTTTTCCATGCTCTAATCAATGATGATTTAGAATATCTTTTCATATGACTATAACTTATTTTGATTTCTTCATGGGAAAACTGGTTGTTTATAGCCTTTGACAATTTATCCATTGGGGAATGATTCTCTTATAGATTGACAAAGTTCTTTACATTTGACATAGGAAATCTTTATCTGAATAATTGCAATTTTCCCTCAATTTTCTATTTTCTACCTTATCTTGGTGATACTTCTTTTATTTGTACAAAGTCATTTTAATTTAATGTAATTGAAATGATTCATGTTATACCTAACTCTGCTCTGTCTTATTTATCCATAAAATAGTTCCCTATTAATAAGTTTGATAAGTAATAGGTTCCATGTTTTTCTAAGTTTTTGGTAATGTCTCTCTTTATGTAGGTCATGTATCCATTTTAAGCTTATCTCGATAAATGGTGTAAGATCTTGCTATGGCCAGTTTTTGCCATAATGGTTTCTAGTTATCCCAATAATTTTTACCAAATAATGAATTCTTATTACAATTTCTTAAGTTTTTAAAGTTGTCAAATATAACTTTTATTATATTGGATGCTATAAATTGTATGTCTACTCTGTTTCATTAGTCTACGTTTCTATTACTTATCCGGAATTAGATAGCTTTGATAAAATTTCCCTATAATTTAAGGTCTAATACTGTTAAATCTTTTTCCTTTGCAGTTTTTCATTAGTTCCTCTGATATCTTGACTTTTTTATTTTTTATTTAAGAATAAATTTTTAAATAAAATAAATAAATAAAAATAAATTAAAATGTTGAAATAAAATAACTAATAAGTAATAAGTGTTTTATTATTTATCATTTATTTAATTTTATTTTTTTCTGATTCCATAAAATAATTTTTGATAATTTAATCAGGATGGCATTAAATATATAAATTAGTATAGGTCTTATCAATGTGGCTATTCTTTTTTTGTCATTTAACCTCTTTATTTTTTTACCCATATGCATAATGTATATTTTACAAAATTTCCTTCCAGCCTCCCTTCCCACCCTCATTCTCATTGTACATATATTATTGATAAACATGCTTATAGACTAGTCATTTCTAATATGAGGAATTAGTATTAAGTAAAAGAGACACATAAGATATAATCTTTATAAAGTATCAGATTCTATAGGGTTGTTTTTATTGTTGTTCTTTGATTTTTGTCTTTTCTGTTGTTATTTTTCTTCCTCTGGATGGGGATAACTTTATCCATAGCCATTCTAACGTGGTTGTCCTACCTCTTTCAACTGCTGAGAGGAGTTGCTCCATCAAGGTTGATCAACTCACAATTTGTTGTTGATGTGTACATTGGTTCTTCTCCCTTCGCTCAAGGTCAGATCTTGTACCTCATCCCATGTTTCTCTAGAGTCTGACCATTTATACAGAACAGTTTCTTGTAGAAGAGTAATATTCCAAGGTATTCATGTATCATTACTTACTAGCCATTCCCCAGTTGATGGGCACCCTCTCAATTTCCAATTCTTTGCCACTACAAAAAGAGTTGCTATGAATATTTCAGAAAATGTAGACCTTTTTCTCATTCTCTTCCCATGGTAACCTCAGGGCTGCCTCTAATAGGGAGCTTTGTGATCATTCTCTGCTCCTTGATTCTCTCCCTGCTCTCTGTGTGTAAGGGACATCCCTCTCTCCTGGTTTTCCTGATTAGTTGCTCCTTTTCTGAATCTTCATCAAGGTCTCACTCACTAACTATAGGTGTCTTCCTAGACTTTCTTCTGAGGACTCTTCCCTGAAGATGCATAATAAATATATAATTTATGATTTCTTTGATTTCATTTTTTCTGTGATTAACTTGCTGGAATTTTTTATGCATTATATTTGAGCCTGGAAGCATTTGTCCATTTGATTTATCAATTTTGTTGGCATATAGATGGGCAAATAATTTATAATACGTCCCTTTATTTTTTCTTCATTTATTTTAACTTTTGTTTTGATTTTGATACTGGCAAATTAGCTTTGCTCTTTGTTTAAAAAAATCCCACAAAATAGACTATGGAGATTTTCCAAAAAAACTGATTTTGTAGCCTCCCAAAATTTTCTTCTCCTATTCCTGTTATTTTCGTTGAAGACTTTCTGTTTTTAAAAAAGGATTTGTTGTTTGACTCACCAGTACTTTAGATTAAATTTTAAAAAACTTTAATTCTTAGGGAAGGCTAGGTAGCTCAGTGGATAGAGCACCAGCCCTGGAGTCATGAGTACTTGAGTTCAAATCCAGCCTCAGACACTTAATAATTTCCTAGCTGTGTGGCCTTAGGCAAGCCACTTAAACCCATTGCCTTGCAAAAAAAATTTTTAATTCTTTCTATAATGGACTCATTAATTTTCATTTTAATTCCATTGTCAGTTCCACAGAAAGTTGTTATAAATTATAACTACATAAAAGTTATAAACTATAAGTCAATTAAATATAAACTTAAATTTTTTATTTTTCTATATTTAAGTACAGTATTTTATTCCTTAGCACATTTTTAATTTCTGTAAAGATGCCATTCATAACTGTGACATATGTATCCTATACTTTATTCTAACAGTAATTACAAGAGATCTAACATATCTCACTTTCCATGGATTTATTTAGGCCATCAGCGTCAATCCTTTGGCTAATTAATACTTTATGAATGATTGAATAAAGAGCAGCCTAAGGAATCAGTTTGGGATTTAAAGAAACCCTTAAATCTGCATTTCAGGAAAATCCTTTACTCAACAGTGTTACCAATAGAAAAGGGAACTGTATTCCATCTTCATCAATCAGCTGCCCTGTATCTGCTGGACTTCTGAGATGTGAGCCTTGTTACTCAGTGTAGAGGAGTAGAAGAAGGAGACTGCCTAGAGATACTGATAATGAGGTGGGGAGTCAAGCCAAGGCAAGAAGCATTTACTTAAGACCTGTGTGGATCAGCTGATACCTGGAGCCAGGAGGACATGAGTTCAAATCTGACCTCACACACTTATTAGCTGTGTGATCCTGGGCAAGTCATTTGATCCTGTTTACCTCAGTTTGTCCCAGGTCTTCCTCTATAAAATGAACTGGAGAAGGACATGGAAAACAGCTCCAACAACCTTATGTGCCAGGCACTGCTCTAAGCACAGGTGTTACCAAGAAAAGCAAAATAAAGTCCCAACTTTTAGGAAGCTTCCAGTCTAATTAGGAAGTTATCACACAAACCTTTATGAAAACAAACTACATGAAGGATAAATTAGAGATAATGTCAAGAGAGAAGACAGTAGCATTAGGGGAATTAAAAAAAGGATTCTAGCAGAAAATGAGATTTGAGCTGGATCTAAATGAGTCCAGGGGGAGATTCCAGGTACATTGGAGAGCCAGTGAAAATGGTCCTGAGTGGGGAGGGGGAGTGTGATGGTTGAAGAACAGAAAGGAAGCCAGTGTAATTGGGTGGCAGAACACATTGGAAAGAGGAAGGTTTAAGAATTCTTGAAAGAGGGACAGCTAGGTGGTGCAGTGAATAGAGCAATGACTTTGGATTTAGGAGGACCTGAGTTCAAATCTGAGCTTCAACACTTAATAATGTGGCCTTGGGGAAGTCACTTAACCTCATTGCTTTATAAAACTAAAAACAAAACAAAGCCAAAAAAAAAGAATTCTTGCATGGAAGAAGAGGGATCATTTAGGAAGGACTTTCAACACATTGATTTGATCCTAGATGTGACAGGGAGCCAATGCATTTTACTGAATTGAGATTGGCATGGTCACACCTGAATCATAGGAAGATCATTTGACAGTTGAATGAAGGATGGACTGGAGAGCAGAAAAACTAGAGGTAGGGCCACCAATCAAGTGAAAAAGGTCTGCATGATGATAGTGGAAGCATCAGAAGAGAGGAAATAGACAGGAGAGATGTTAGAAATGGAAAATGCACAGGACTTGGCAACCAATTAGATAAGGGGAGACAGGGTAAGAGTTAGTAAGAAGTTGAGAATGACAACCCAAGTGGGAGCCTGGTGCTTCCCTTGAATGCAACAAAGAAGTTAGGAAATTAGGAAAGTTTAGGGTGAAAGATAGTTCAGTTTTGGACATGCTGTGTTTAATGTCTAAGGGACATCCCATTCATAGTGTACAATAGCCACTAAAGGACAGGAGAGAGGTTAGGGTTGGATTGATAAAGTTGAAAGGTCTCTACATAGAGAAAATGGTTTCCATATGAGTTGTTGAAATCATGAAGTGCAATACAGAGATAGAAGATCAGTGAGCAAGTAGTTAAGGTAAAAAGACTCCCGGGGAAGGCAGCCCATTGAATTAGATATTGAAAATTCAAAAAGTAATGATGCTTGTCCTTTGTTTTTGAAGAAGACCATGGTATCAGGGAGGTGATATCATGACATAAGTGAATAGGATTTCAGTGAGAAAGTGTTTTTTGTAGTCACCAGGCTCACTTTCTCCTCTGGGGAGCAAGGAGGACATCATAAGTCAGAAAAAATAGTGACCTTAGGGTATGGAAACAATTATGGCTGTGTGGGGATCAGCCTGATCTGAAAGAGGAAAAGAAAAGTGAGGTGGAATAGATACAACTTTTTTTCCCCTTTATGCTTTTCTTCCTTCCTTCCTTCCTTCCTTCCTTCCTTCTTTCCTTCCTTCCTTCCTTCCTTCCTTCCTTCCTTCCTTCCTTCCTTCCTTCCTTCCTTCCTTCTTTCCTTCCTTCCTCTTTCTTTTTTCTTTCTTTCTTTCTTTCTTTCTTTCTTTCTTTCTTTCTTTCTTTCTTTCTTTTTCTCTTTCTTTCTTTCTTTCTTTCTTTCTTTCTTTCTTTCTTCCTTCCTTCCTTCCTTCCTTCCTTCCTTCCTTCCTTTCTTTCTTTCTTTCTTTCTTTCTTTCTTTCTTTCTTTCTCTTTCTTTTTCGCTTATTTATGTCTTTGAATGTCTGGTTGCCCAGAATTGGAGAAAACACTACTGATTTCTGGACTAATGGGTCAATGGGAAATGTTTTCAGGCTGTTCTTCTTTTCACTGCCAATCTCTTTTGTTCATTCTCAGCATCTCCCCAGTTGTCTTCCTGTCTGCCATGATCTGGACCATAAAATGGAATCCCTGACCAACTTCCTACACTTTCCTTTATACCTTATATGCCTCATCTTTAAGTTTTCTTATATTGCTTGCTCAGGTTAAGTTTATTTCGATCTCTGTCATTGTGACCTTCCCATAGTGGTACGCTAATAATATCAAAGAAATTATCAAACAAATTATTGACCCATCAATTAAAAAAACCCACTCATACAAATATATGTGTATGTATATGTATATCTATATATAAAATAGTGATTGATATATATGTAATATACACACATGAACATATTAAAGGCAGTAGCTTGGATGTTATCTGAGTCACCTAGTTTTGTTTGTCACTCCCCAGCTTGACTCATTTGCATGTCAATCAAAGAAGACCTTGGAAATTAGTGGGACTTTGAGTCCCACAATACTCCTCCAGATAAGGTGAAGATTGTTGGCTAAACTCAAAAATGGGTTTAGGGATATAGACTTAGCTATCAAGGAACTGAGGGGAATTCCAAGGAATTTTGTAAATAGAAGAGACTTCATTTTCTGAGACTAGAGATACTGAGCCTATTTAGCCAGACAATGAACAAAGGACAACAGAACATAACAAAGTATAATTAGCTATTTTTTATTGTCTTTTTCTAGTGCTTCCTGGGGATGCTTGGTTCAAGATTATGATCAAACTAACTGAGGACTATAAAATTCCTCACAACTGCCATTAAATAGATCCTTAAAATTCTATGTCTCCAATTCATTTTTTTGAGCCCTCCTCCATACTTCTACCTCCCAAATCCCAACAACTCTCCAGGAATTGTTTGAGGGTTAGGACACAAAAACTTAATCTTAACCAAGATCTTGTTTGTCACTGAAATAAATCTAGGAAAAGGAGAAGAGTTGAAATTAGCATGTCTATAATACAGACTCCATAAGGAAAATCTTTCAACAACAAAAATACTGATCATTTATGGTCAGCAGAGATCTCTCTGGTCTCCAAACTGGACACAAAGCATTAGACCTGGGATAACCTTTACATATCATCTGACTGAATCCATAATCTCTGTTTTACCAATAATAAAAGTGAGATTTGGGCTTATTGGATTTATCTAATATGACACAGATCTCAATGCTCTGACATCCAGTCAGGAACATCCCAGGATCCTGCTTCTCTAGACTTTTAGAATCTTCCTCACTTCTGTCCTATCAGGAGGGAAAAGGCATTAAGACTATTCTGAAAAGCTTTGAGGTCTGGGAAGATTTCCTTCAGTCCCCCAGTTTCTAGATTCTTCTTCAGAGGAATCAACATGACTTTTGATTAAGTCAGTCCCTAGGTCCATGAAAGCCATTGCTGGAGAAGGAAGAGCATGATTGAAAAATTGAGAACAAAACTTCAGACCAGGCCAGATTACAGCCAGAGCTTTTCTTGGAGATGACATAGAAGGTACTTAGGAAGACAGAACCTGGATGGAGACTCCAGCTAGAAGGATCTGCAAGGGACTCAGGAGAACCAGGATCACAGAGTCAGAAATGAGGGTCTGATGCAATCTGCATCCCAGCAGCTCTGCCTTTTAATCCCAGTTCTGACTGCTCCCCACTCCTGCCTCCCTCTGATGGATAGAAGTCTGAGGGTGCTGGTGTCCAGAATAAGACTGCCCTCTTGTCCTGGACAAGAAGGAGGTTGTGAGAACAATGTCCTCCCAGATGCAAGATTTCAATCACTTCTTATCCAGAATCACCCCCCACCCAAGAGAAAATGTTAGAATGAGTCATCAAGGCCACAGTTTATAACCTTCTGACAAAATGGCTATATTATATATATATATATATATACATATATATATATATATATATATATATATATACTCACACACACAAATATCCAATCAATAATATAAATACATAAATATATGTAAATATTTAAGTATATATAAATAGCTTTATTTTATAGACTTTGAACTAAAGAGCTTCAGGGAGATTCTGCCTAGTGAAGCATACAACCAAAGGGAATGATAGAATCATGGTCATAGATGTGAAGAAGTCTCCAGATTTCACCAAGTTCAATCATGTTAAGTTTACTAATGAGACAGAGACAGTTTCAGTGACTGCTCCAAGGTCACCTAGCACAGCAATAACAGCATTTGAACTCACATCCTTTCCTTTCAGATCCAGTCACACAGGATATCATCACTACAGTAATGCCCAGCAAACTCCCCACATTCCCATATTCACACTGAGTTGCGCTGCACTGTCACACAGGGATCTCCCAATGCCCCCTGACCCAGCCTCCTCTCAAACTCTCAGTTGTACAGTCACAGAAAGAGGACAAGTCCCCCACCATCCCAGAAGCCGGTTCATCCTCTAAGAAGAGGCAGCTCAGTGGTGGGTCAGAGGCTGGTCCCTCCATGGGACCATTGATAGGAGCTGCTGCCTTCCTGCCTCCATCCTATAACTTTCAGTCCCCAGTCCTGCCTCCCTGGATATCCGAGGTAGTAAAGAGAAGCTCCATCTCACAGACCTATGACATTGTAGAAAATGATTTCCCTTGCAGGTCCAAAGTAAAGCAGTCACTGAGTAGGACTACATTCAGAGTTTCATGGTCCTGGGCTGCTTTGATCCTGTGATGACTCCATGTTAACTTCACCTGCCCAATGTTTTATGATTCTCTTCTTCTTTGTCTCTGCTTCTCCACACAGGAACATTCAAAGGATGTGACCCTCTGGACCAGTCAACCAAGACCTGGGTGGGGGAAGACATCCAGCTCTTCTGTCACCCTCCCCCCCAAGATTGATGCTTGGGGAATGTTGGTGAAGTGGGCCAGAGGTCCAGAGGCTGTGCACCTGTATCACATATGGATGGAGGTGAAGGAAGTCCAGGACCCTGCATTCCAAGGAAGGACAAAGATAGTGATAGAGGACATGGCAGAGAAGAAGGTGACCATGAGAATTCTCCAGGTCCAGCTCTCTGACAAAGGCCACTACACCTGCTATTTCCAGACAGGCCCCTCTTACAATGAAACCAGCTTTGATCTTCAGGTAGCAGGTAGGTTCTACCCAGGTCATGGAACCTTTAGAACTGGAAGGGACATTCAAGTTCTTGGCATTGACACAGATCTTTGGAGTGTATAAAGTACTTCCCATATATTGTTTCATTGGAGGCTTACAAACTGCCTTGGAGATCGGTATTTCTGTTACGATGACTCTCCAGGTCCCCATTGAGGACTGGGTTTATTATCTTTCAGTCCCTCAGGTCCTCTGCTTCCTTAAGGGACCTTAGAAGTGATCAGTCTCTCTGTCATTGACTCAAGTTTCAAACAGTGATTCTTCGTCAATGTTAGAGATTATTCTGTACTTTTATTCCATGTAACCTCTTAATAGTGAGATGAATTTTTGTAGTTATGTGTTTAATCCTATGGCTCATAAAAACATATTTACCACTGACACTTTCCCTGAGGTGTGAAGATATTTTTTTCCTCTTCACACAGGCCCTCTCAGTCTTCAGAAAGATGATGGTGGAGGAAGCTCAGGTTCATAGCTTATCCCAGATTCCACATTTTATAATCTCACCAAATTCTGAGTGAAATTCCTCCTTGGTTTTAGGTCCTAAACACCTTGGCTTCTCCAGGCTTCTCTTTCTTGGTATCAGCATTTGGTCTTAATTCTTCCTCCAAGGTCACCCTGGCTTGGAGCTCAGTATAATTAAAAATTCACAGTCTGGGTCTACAAGTGAAAAGGACAAAGAAATAAACTCTACCCATACCCTAAAACTATTTTTGGAGGGTCTGAGGGATTGATTGGAGAAGTTTATGGTACCTGTTCTGTGGGTGAATAGTATTTTTACCTCCTGCACAAACCTGGAAGGAGAAAGAGAGATACAGACACAGAGAGATATACAGAGACCAAGACAGAGAAAAGGAGAGAGAGAGAGACACACACAGAGAGAGAGAGAGAGACAGAGACAAGAAGAGACAGACAGACAGAGGTAGAGATAGAGATAGACAGACTGAGATAGAGAGAGAGAGAGAGAGACAGAGAGACAGAGAGAGACAGAGAGAGACAGAGAGACAGAGAGTCAGAGATAGAAACCAGGATGGAGAATCAGAAAGAACCAGAAAGAAAGAAGTAAACTCCTTGTCTGGTAGTTTTCAAGTCACAGCCTATTACGATTATTTAGACAATAGAAGGAGACTTTTTCCACTCACTTGCAAGAAACCCAGAATGGCTTCTCCCATACTAAGTCCCTGTCATCGCCCACATGAGTTCTTCCATGGTAGGTCAGCTGGATAGGCACAAAGAAAAAGCCCCACATGCCCCACCTCCATTTCCATTATTTACATCCTTGTGCAATAGGCAGGAGTACATATTTTTTTAAAAGAAAGATTTTATTTATTTTGAGTTTTACAATTTTTTCGCTAATCTTCATTCCTTCCCCCACCCGCCCTCCACAGAAGGTAGTCTGTTAGGCTTTACATTGTTTCAATGGTATACATTTATATCAGCTGAATGTGATGAGAGAAATCATATCCTTAAGGAAGAAAAAATAAAGTATAAGAGACAACAAAATTACATAAAAGATAACTCTTTTTTTCTAAATTGAAGGTAATAGTCTTTGATCTTTGTTCAAACTCCACAATTCTTTCTCTGGATACAGATGGTATCCATCACAGGTAGCCCAAAATTGTCCCTGATTGTTGCAATGATGGAATGAGCAAGTCCATCAAGGCTGATCATCACCCCCATGTTGCTGTTAGGGTGTACAGTGTTTTTCTGGTTCTGCTCATCTCATTCAGCATCAGTTCATGCAAATCCCTTCAGGCTTCCCTGAATTCCCATCTCTTCTGGTTTCTAATAGAACAATAGTGTCAGTAGTACATTTTAAACCTAGTTCTTCTCCCTAGTTCAGAACAATCCTCTAGGGTCCCTAGAGTCACCTCCATTCCCCACCTTCCCCAGTGACCTACAGGAGGAAATTTCAGAATCATCATTGGTACACTATCATATCCAATCCCATAAGTTCAGATGAAAGTCTTGACCATCCCCAAATACAAAGTTTTGCTGATTTGATAAGCAAGGAACATTGAACAATAATGTCAAAATATTAGGGCCTGTTTGACCTTGGTCTTTCAGGGCCTTTCTCAACTCTCCTTCACCTTAAAAAGATCAAAAATAAAGTAAATTGGATTCTCCTGTTGGATGGAAGCCCAGGTCTCAATGAGTTTCTAAACATCCTGGAGCTCTCCCCACAGGGAGATCATTCAGGTCTTGGATTTTCTTACTGACAAGCTGGGATAACCTGCTTTCTGACCTGGACCTTAGAGAACTAGGATAGTTATTCTCCCTCCCCTGAAGACACCAGGCCTGAACTGATACCCAAGTTCCCTGCTCTTAGTAGGCTGTGGAGAAGCAAAAGACTTCTCTCCTGTCTTCTGCTTACATTCTATGCACCTCAGTCCAACCACAAATATTCACTGAGTGCTTCCTAAGCACCTAGGCTAGAGCTGTTGGGAAGACAAGAGCCACATGGCACTAGATAGTAACGGGTTTATTGGGGGGGGAGATACAAGATATGTATACACATATCTATAAAAATATTCTAAAATAATATATTGAAAAGATAATGAGGGGTTTATTGTCCTTGGGGGACATACTATATATATATATATATATATATATATATATATATATATATGATAAAGGAAATTATTGAGTAATTATTTCATCTTAATTAATTCAATTAAAAGATTTGGAGGTTGAAAAACTTGAGTTCTCATCGAGTCTCAGACACTAAGTATCTCTGTGACCTTGGACAAGTCACTTAAATTCTGTCTGCCACGCTCCCTTTAAACTATAAATGAAAACAATAGTATATGAGATGGTTGTGAAAATCAAACTAGATAATATTTGTAAAATTTATTGGAAACTTTTTGTTATTGTTAACAATAATGTTCTTTAGGCTAAAAATGAAATAACAGAAAGTTAGTTTTATCCAAGAAATTTTATTCTCTAGGATCTTACAGAACCCATGGGTGGATGGTATTATTAAAGATAACCAACTAAAAGTTTAATTGAAGAAGCAATATTTACAGAAATCTCATAAGGGATCATGAAATTTGGCAGCCAACCAATCAGGTTACATATTAGTACATAAAGGTATCATTGATTACTCTATTTTTTTTTTAGGTTTTATTCAAGACAGTGGGGTTAAGTGGCTTGCCCAAGGCCACACAGCTAGGTAATTATTAAGTGTCTGAGGCTGGATTTGAACTCAGGTACTCCTGACTCCAGGGCCGGTACTCTTTCCACTGTGCTACCTAGCTGCCTCTCATTGATTACTTAATTATTCTCTATCCATAAGGTCTTTGTCATAGCTGACAAAGATCCAATTAGAGATAAGACTACTATCTCCTCTTCTGACTTGATATTTTATGTTGAATTCAGATATGATATAGACATATAAAACACTGGAATTCCTCCCTTTCCAAAATATCATAAATAATAGAATTTATTCAGTCTCTTATGGTGATAATCAGACCAGTTTCCTGCCTTCTCAGGATGGTTTTTACTCTGATTGTTTACACAATTGTAAAAGCTCAAACTTGCAGATGCAATTAGAGGGGGACTAGGTTATTTCATACAGTTAGAGACTGCCTTCAGATTTATAACTGGAGAGACACGGATCTTGTGGAATGGCTAACATTCAGACTTACAAATCTCAATTAGAGACTAATAAAATTTTTTTTATCAGAAGTATCAAATAAGACTTAGACATTTCCTCATTTTGATCAAAGATTCACTCTAGTGTCATCTATATATCAATCAGATAAAGGTTTAGGGAGATAATGGGCATATTTGGAGAGAGAATGACATAGCATTGGGACCTAGGTTTGTCAAGAAATATGAGCAGAGAATATGTTTCATAACAGTACATAAAAGTGGGTAATACAATGATTATCAAAAAATTATAGAGATCACAAGGGGGTAGTGCCCTTTCGATTATATAGACAATAAAGATAAGTAGCACAAAACAGCAAACAGAGAAGTTTGAGTCCATTTCTTCTGGAGTCATCTGATGGTTTCAGATGTCATTTCAGAGATTTCTCTTCAATTCAGGTTACTTGTAGAAATTTTCCTTTCTATTTAACTATAAATGGAAACAATAGCATATATATATATATATATATGTATATATATATATGTGTGTGTGTGTGTGTGTATGTGTATATATATATATATATATATATATATATATATATATACCCATTAATGCAACACTTTAAACAAGTCAAAACCTATTATTTTCATTTCTAGAAATTGAAAATTTGGAAATCCTTAGGTCATGATGATTTACACTGAGATTTGTCAATTGCCAAGTTGATATACACAGAAAATTCAGGTACAAATAGAGATTAATTTGTATTATTATTATTTCCCCATTTGGAAAATGCTATACCACTTAACAAAATAACTTTCATAACAACAAGGATTCCTCTGCAAAAGTGTGCACAGACCACATAATAGCCTGACTGACTATTAGAAATTAGATAAATGTAGGTCAAATGACTTAAATTTCTATACCTGATTTTAATATTGATCACATAACATGATTATAAGCAATTTACCATAAAGATCAGGAATATAAAAGAACATGTTCCCTATTGTATTTAGGTGTCTGTTCTTGGCAGAGGCCATGTAGGTAGCCAAATACCTTAAGCCAAACTTTAAATCTGCCAGGTGAGACATTTTCCAAATGCCACATACTGGGAAATTGAGTCAGAAAGTGTCCAATCTCAGAACTTGTTGAAAATTGCTCTTTCAAACCTTAACCAAATAAGACTTTACCTGCAGTATCTAACCTCCATTAGGTTTTCTGGCTTCTATAGATTATGATCCACCAGTATTTCTTTGATACCTGGATTTCAGGCTCAAAAAAAAGAAGGCCAATTTTCTGTCTCATGAAGTATTTAATAGTAATTTCCTATAATCTTACAGAGTCTCATCTCTAAACTTTATAGTCTAAAAGATCAAAAAATGCCAAGTGGTGATATAATTTTGCAGTGTTTAAAAAAAGAAGAAATCATAGGAAAAAAAATCACAAAATTTTATCCATGTTGCACAGGGTGATTTTACAACAAAGGATTTGGAAACAGATAACATATAGAAAAAAATTTTATAAAAACAATTTTCTCTATTAATATGCTCACTTATCATCTATGTTCAAATAAACATGATCAATATACCCTTGATTCCAGAATCCTTATAAAAGCTGATTCTTAAACACTTGCATATATTTCTAGATGCTCTGAATTTGAGATGTAGCAAACACATACAATGGTAATACTTAGATATCATTGTGGAAAATGGAGAGAAAAGTTAGTAAAAAAAAATTCAACATACATATATATTATATATAAAGTTAAGAACATCATCTTTAATATGTCTGATTATCACAGAATTACTACTACCATATTTTAAAATACAAAACTACTGCTATAAAATTATACCAAAATCATAATCAAATCTTATATCAATCTCCTTTTTGAGTCAAATGAGGTATATACTGTCACCTGCAGACCAAAAGATAAGACAAAAAGGGAGGGTGACTTGAAACTTTATATTTCTCCAGAGGGCAGAAAAAAAGAAACTCTTTAAAATATTCTTCATTTGACCATTTGGTGGGATAGCACTATAGATGTCATTACCTTATTCACTAGGGTAGTAGAACATTTTTATTTCATAAGTTTATTCCCTTCTACCTAAATATATGTATGCCAATCTGAAAAGAAAATGTGGTTCCTCAGGAACAGAATTACTAATGTAACTCACTTATGCCTTGAAATAGAAACAAATTTAGATCAAAACAATAAAAACTTTTCTACTTCTAAAATTTAAATACTTTTAATATTAACCCAATAACTAAGTGATTCACAAATAGTAACCCTGAAAAAATGACAACTTTTCTGAGACAGATATAAGCAGTATCATCACATTATTTCAATCAATTAGTTTACATATCTGAAAATTTAGTAGGCCTTATACAAATCACATAATAAACTCATAAAAATAAAAAAAAATTGTTTAAAAAGTGAATGTAGTGTTCATCAGATTCTGCAGGGTTTGTTTTGTTTTGTTTTTCTTCCTTTGGAAGAAATTCTGAGAGGAGCTGCATCTATCAAGGTTGATCATCTCACAATGTTGTTAATGTACTCATTGTTCTTTTGGTTCTGCTCTCCTAGCTCAGTATCAGACTCTGACCATTCATGGTTTCTTATAGAACAATTAATATTCCATAGTACTCATGTACCATAACTTGTCTAACCATTCCCAAATTTATGGGTATCCCTTCAATTCCCAATTTTCAATTCTTTGCAGAATGAGCTGCTATGAATATATTGAAACATGTAGGACTTTTCTCATTTTTTAATGATTTCTGGATATAGACCTAGAATTAGAATTGCAGGGTCAAAGGATATGAACAGTTTTATTGATCTTTGGGTATAGTTCTAGATTGTGCTCCAGGATGGTTGGATCAGTTCACAACTCCACCAACAATGCATTAATGTCCCAATCCTCCCTCAACCTCTCCAACTTTGATTATTTTCCCTTTATTGTCATCTTAGCCAATCTGATAGGTGTAAGGTGATATTTTTGGAATATTTTTTCATATGATCATATATAGCTTTAATTTCTTCATTTGAAAGCTGTCTATTCATATCTTTTGACCATTTATCAGTTGGGGAATGACTTGCAACCTTATAAATTTGATGCAATGTCTATGTATTTTAGAAATGAGAGCTTTATCAGAACTCCTTGTTGTGAAGATTGTTTCCTATCTTTCTTATTTCCTTCTAATTTTGACAGCAATGATTTTATTAGTGCAAAACCTTTTTAATTTAATTTAGTCAAAATCATTCATATTGAAGTTTATATTATACTCTAATTCTTATTTGGTCATAAATTTGTCCCCTTTCCATAGATCTGATAGAGTATTTTTGTCTATTAATTTATCTATGGTATTGCCTTTATGTCTAAATCCTATACCCATTTTGACCTTATTTTGATATAGGGTATGAGATATGTGTCTACACCTGGTTTTTCCCTAGAATTTTCTACTTTTCCCAACAATTTTTTTAAAGTTATATGATAACTTTATTAAATATATAAAAGAAAAAGCTAGTTGTACATAATAAAAATGTAGTTTCATATACAAAGATTTTTTTTTCCTATTCAACTATTATTGAAATGTTTTTTTTTTATTTCTTAAGTTCAGAATAAAACAGGAAAAAAAAGAAGTAGGGATGAACTGAGGAGGAAAGAGAGATGGGTTATTTGGCTTTCCCCAGAGTCAGGGGTCATACCTGAGTGCAAGAATCCAGAGCTGTCCTTTCTAAGGTAGAATATGTCTATATATTCAATTCAACAACTGGTGTTGGTTCAGCACTCTTAGCACCCTCACCAGAGAAAGCCAACTCTCAGAGAGAGGAAGGGCAAAAGTTGTTTCCATGAGAGAAGGGAAAGAAAAGGGCTGAATGACTGAAATATTCTCTTTTGTATTGGAGTCTTCAGAAGGGAAATCAGAATTTTATGATAATGAGGGGCAAGTGTGACCTTTTTGGTTGGCCGGGAAAATTCTCCATGTTGAACTCTATAAGAAAGAGCCATTTATGGCCCACAGACATGGAATTTCTGATAATTGATCAAGAGCTGTTCCAGCCACATGGAGATGCTTTCTCTCTGTGTGTCTGGAAGCAGAGATCAGAGAGATAAAGGGGACACCTCAGTCTTTCTTGCCTCCCTGGGCCTGGTTTAGAGCTAGCAACTTGATGAGATTGGAGGATGACTTGGTGGATATTGTAGGGGGAGTCCAACTTCACTTTATCCAGTAGCATTTTCTTGATGGCAGCTGGAGAGATCTTCTCTTTGTCAGCCATGGACTGAAGCTCTCGGGTACGTATGCAAGAAGCCTCCACAGCATTGATGAGGAGGGAACGGAAGCCACCACTCTCTAGGAAGTGCAAGGCATGGATGGTGGCTCGCCCCAGGAGAACAGACATTATCCTTGAGCTGTCCTGGATGCTGTTCAGATTCTAAGAGCATCTTGGCAGCTCCCAGTAAAGCCTGGGCCCCCAGACGAACTGCCAAACAACGAGGTAACCCCATCTTCACACCACCATCTGCCAATGCATCCAAACCTGTAAATACATAGGCAGGCCCACTACCACTGAGACCAGTGACAGCATCAATAAGATCTTCTTCCACTTCAGTGCAGAAACCCACACTGCCCATTAGCTGTTCCAAAAGCTTCCCATCTTCCACCTGAGCATGGGTTCCTGTAGCATAAACTGTAGCACCCTCTTGTACTGCCACAGGGGTATTGGTCATGCAACGGATGACTTTAGGGGTTGGGTAGAAGGCTGTTAGTTTCTTCTCAATGGAGCTAATTGTGACTCCAGCTGCACAGGAGACCACAATGTGCCTGTCCTCAATATCATCCAGGATGAAGGGAATGATATGAGGTTTTACAGCCAAGAAAAGTACATCACTATGCTGTACTGTCTCCTTGTTGTTGGGGGTCAGGTTTACACCAATCCTTCTGAGTGTCTGCAGGTCCATATCTGCTGAGCTGGCCATTATCTTATGAGAGGCCAGAATACCTGCTGATGTGAAGCCTTTAGCCAGGGCAAAGGCCAGTTGGCCAGCTCCGATGAAGCCCACACGCATGGTTCCTTCCAGAGGCTCAGCTCAGCCAGCAGAACGAGAACAGGTGGAACCAAGGGAAGAAGGACAGCATCTATTTCTTCACTGCCACAAGACAAAGCTACCAACAATTTTTGTCAAATAGTGAGTTCTTATCCAAGAAACTATTATGTTTGGTTTTGTCACAGTTGATTGTTGTAGTCATTTACTACTGTTTCTTTTGAACCTATCCTAACCCACTGATCCATTACTCTATTTCTTAACTAATACTTGGAAGTTTTGATAACTGCTGTTTTATACTATAGTTTTGAATCTCAAAGAGCTAGGCCACCTTCCTTTTCAATTTTTTTCATCAGTTCCCTTGCTATCCTTGACCTTTGTTGCTCTAGATGAATTTTGTTATTATTTTTTCTAGCTTGGAAAAATAATTATTTAGTTTGGCACTAAATAAGTAATTTAATTTGGGTAAAATTATCATTTTTGTTAATTAGCTTGACCTAATCATGAGCAATTGATATTTTTCCAATTATTTAGATCTGACTTTATTTGGGTGAGAAGTGCTGTGCGATTGTGTTCTACAGTTTCTGGGTTTGTTGTGAGAGATAGATTCCTAAGTACTTAATGTTGTCTATAGTTTCTTTAAATGGAATTTCTCTTTCTATCTCTTGCTATTGGGCTTTGTTGTTTATTTGTAGAAATGCTGATAATTTATGTGGGTTTATTTTAAATCCTGCTACCTGGCTGAATTTGTTAATTGCTTCAAGGAGTTTCTTAAATGATTTTCTTGGGTTCTCTAAGTAGACTATCATATCATGTGCAAAGAGAAAAAGCTTTGCTTCCTCATTGCCAATTCTGATTCCTTCAATTTCTTTTTCTTTTCTTATTGCTAAAGCTAACACTTCTAATATTATATTGAATAGTAATGGTGATAATGGACATTCTTGTTTTACCCGGATCTTTTTGGAAATGCTCTGAGCTTATCTGCATTACATATAATATTTGTTGATAATTTTAGCTAGATACTACTTAATATTTTAAGGAGAACTTCATCTCTTCCTAAATTTTCTGTCATTTTTAATAGGGATGGATGTATTTTATCATTGGCAGTTCCATCATTATTGAGATGTTCACATGATTTCTGATGGGTTTGCTACTGAATTGTTCAAGAATGTTGAGTGTTTTTCTAATATTGAACCATCCCTGCCTACCTGGTATAAATCCTACATAATCATGGTGTATTCTCCTAGCAATAACTTGCTGTAAACTCCTTGCTAAAATTTTATTTAAGATTTTTATATCAATGTTCATTAAGATTATTGGTCTATAATTTTCTTTGTTTTGGTTCTTTCTGGTTTAAATGTCAGCACCATGTTGGTGTCTTAAAAGGAATTTAGTAGAACTATTTTTTATGCAAACTATATAAAATAGGAATTAATTCTTCTTTATATGTTTGGTATAATTCACTTGTAAATCCATCTGAACATGGAGACTTTTTCTTAGGGAGTTTATTGATGGCTTCTTCAATTTCTTTTCCTGAAATGGGTTATTTAAGTATGTTATTTTCCCATCTGTTAATCAGGACAGTTTGTATTTTTGTAAATATTCATCCACTTCACTCAGGCTATCAAATTTATTGACACACGGTTTGGCAAAGAAACTCTGAATTATCTCCTTTAATTTCCTCATTAGAGGAAATTTTCATTTTTGATTCTGGTAATTTGATTTTCCTTTCTTTTTTGAAATTATATTAACCAAAGGATTATATACTTTATTGGCTTTTTCATAAAAACCAATTCTTAGTTTTATTTATTAGATCAATGATATTCTTGCTTTCAGTTTTATTAACCCTTGCTTTTCAGAATTTCTAATTTGGTATTTAATTGGAGGTCTTTCATTTGTTCTTTATCTAGTTTTTAGTTGCATACCCAATTCACTGATTTTTTTTTTCTTTCTCTATTTTATTCGTATAAGCATTTGAAGATATAAAGTTTCCCCCAAAACTGCCTTGGCTGAATCCCATAAATTTTGGTATGATGTCTCATTATTTGCTCAGGACACAATGACAGAGGGAGATAAAGACAGAGATAAAGACTGTCAGGGAGAGCTGACTGGCCAGAGAGAATGGATCAGCACAGAGAGGAAGTCCAGCCCAGGTTTTATAATCTTGCCCATTATCTGGACACTGAGGGCAAAAATGGAAATTCCTTCTCCCCCCCACCCCCACCTTATCCTCACTTCAGTGACTGAAACCAAGTAGAAGGTAAAAGACTGAGGGTTGGGCATGAGGAGGCAGGATACAAATTTTACATTTAACAAAGAAACAATAGAGGAAAATTTATATCTCAAGAGCAAAGAGCCCTACACCCTCTGACATGATTTAACAACATTAAAGATTACAGAATTTGTCTCCAACCACAAATCTACATCATAATTCTCTGCATCCTTAGGACTTAAAGATGGTGAATCAGGAAAGTTCACTGTCACAAAGGCAATGGTTAGTGTTGAATTGGATTACAATGCTCAGAGTCAGATTTAGAAGGGAAAGAAGAGGATTTGGGAGTAGGGAAAGGCGGTTGTTACTGTGCCCACAGCATCAGTGGTCCAATGAAAAGGAGGCTGCAGGGTTCCAGGGATGTCCAAGGCCAGTGGCATGATCCTGGAGGTCTTGGCCCCGGAGTGGAGCAGCACCAGGAGGCAGGAGATTGAGTAGAAGAGATTGAAAGAGAGAGGGGTGGCCTTGCCTTGTGTCCCACACAGGATGGCAGAGCAGGTCCAGAAGCCAAGTCTCTCAACTCTCATAGATTCTCTATTCATTTCATCCCTAGGAGAGTCCTGGTGGAGTCTAGATATTGTGGGAGGTACTTCCATGTAAGGCCATCTCTGTTCTTCCACCTCGGCAGCAATGATTTGGTTGGATCCTTCCCAATGCCACTCAGCAGAAAACTATAACAAAACAACATCCAGGTCTCTTCATCTCTCCAGATGACCAAACTTCACACTCCCCAGTGACCCTGCCTCATTAATGACTTTCTGCCCCAGCCCTGCTTCTACAATACTCAGCTATATAACAATGGTAGAAGGGTCAGGCTAACACCAGCCCAGAAGCCTGGGCTCCCTCTGCTCTTGAAAGTTATCTATGGACAGAGAGGGACAGGGAAACTGGGGTGGGAGGGTGCAATGTATAGAGGGCTGGGCCAGAAATCAGAAAGAGCTGAGTTCAAATCAGTCTGAGACACATACTAGCTATGTAACATTGGGCAATTCACTTAACTTTATTTGCCTCAGTTTTTTCATGTGTCAAATAAACTGGTGAAGGAAATGGCAAAACACTTTGCCATTTGGCAATCCAGTATCATTGTCAAGAAAACCCCTAATGGGTCATAAAGCTTCAGATGTAACTGAAACGACTAACCAAGAACAAAAGGAATGGAGCAATCTGATACCTCCCTTAAAGGCACAGATGGCAGTTACTAATTTCCATTACTTGTCCCTAGCCCAGTTCTACCCACCCACAGGCTGATTAAAGGAATTCAGTCATTTCAACTTGAATAAATAATTTTTTAATTTATTTTTTATTCTCATTTTGTGCAGATGTTTTTTTACATTAATAAAATACACTTGTTTACAAGTAAACAAAATACCCCTCCCCCCATGAATATAGATAGACTTGCTTGGGTGAAAAAGTAAAGGGGAGAGGAAAAAAAATTAAAATTAAAAAAATAATAGTAATAATTGTAGGTATGGCCAGGTGGCGCAATGGACTAAGCACCAGCCCTGGAGCCACGAGCACCCGAGTCCATATCCAGCCTCGTAAACCCAATAATCACCCAGCCATGTGACATGCAAGCCGCCCGATCCCCACTGCCCTGCAAAAACCAAAAAGAAGGAAAAAAAAAAGACCCAAAATAAAATAAAATAGTAATAATAGTAGAGGTGGCTGGGTGGCAGACAGAGCATTGGCCCTTGAGCCAGGAGCACCTGGGTCCAAATTCAGCCCGACACCCAAAGATCACCCTGCTATGTGGCCCCAGGCAGGCCACCCAGCCCCACTTGCCCTGCACCCTCCCCCAAATAATAATAACAAAAAATGTGCTTCAGTCTTTGTTCCAACACCATCAACTCTGTTGTGAGTGGATCACATTCTTTATGATAAGTACATCACAAAAGTTACTTCCATATTTTTCCAACATTGCCATTGCTGATCGCAACTCCCTCCTTTCTTATTTCTCCACTACCATGTACTATATTTTCTCTCTCCTTTCACTCTGACTCTGCTGTAGGGCCGCTGAGTGGCGCAGCAGACAGATCCCTGGTCCTGGGGCCAAGAAGCCCTGAGCCCCCATACCACCCCTTAGGCCCAGAATCCACCTGGCCCTATGATCATGGGCAGGCCATCCAATCCCAGCCCTTTGCAAGAAGTAAAAAAGAAAATGTGTTATATCTGACCACTGTCCCCCCATGGTCCATCCTCTCCTCCTTTATTCACATCCCCACCCCTTCCCCCTGCTCCCCCCTCCTTCTTACTCCAGGTGTCTATAGCCCATTGAGTGTATTTGCTGTTTCCTCTCCTAACCATCTCTGATGAGAGCAAAGGTTCCCTCATTCCCCCTTGCCTCCCCCCTTCCATATCATTGCAATAGCTCATTGTAATAAAAAAAATCTTATTATGTGAAATATCTTGGACTATTCCCCCTTTTTCTTTCTCCCATTCCATTTCCCTTTTTTTCCTACTGACTCCATTTTTACACCATATTTTATCTTCGAATTCAGCTTTCTCCTGTGCTTCAACTATAAAAGCTCCCTCTATCTGCTCTATTAACTGAGATGGTTCATATGAATATTATCAGTATCATTTTTCTATACATGCAGTTCATCCTCATTAAGTCTCTCATATTTCCCCCCTCTCCTCCAATCTCTATGCTTCACCTGAGTCCTGTATCTGAAGATCAAACCTTCTGTTCAGCTCTGGCCATTCCAAAAGGAACCTTTGAAAGTCCCCTGGTTCATTGAAAGTCCATCTTTTTCCCTGGAAGAGGACATTCATCCTTGCTGGGTAGTTTATTCTTGGCTGCATTCTAAGCTCTTTTGCCTTCCGGTATATTACATTCCAAGCCCTATGAGCTTCCAATGTAGTTGCTGCTAAATCCTATGTGATCCTGACTGCAGCTCCACGATATTTGAACTGTGTCCTTCTGGCTGCTTGTAATATTTTCTCTTTGACTTGGGAGTTCTGGAACTTGGCTATAATATTCCTAGGGGTTGGTTTTTTGGGATCTCTTTCTCGGGGGGGATTGGTGGATTCTCTCCATTTCTATTTTGCCCTCTGCTTCTAGGATAGTGGGGCAATTTTCCTGTAGTAATTCTTTGAAAATGATATCAAGGCTCTTTTCCTGATCATGACTTTCAGGTATTCCAATAATTTTCAAGTTATCTTTCCTAAGTCTGTTTTCCATATCAGTTGTTTTTTTCAATGAGATATTTCACATTTTCTTCTAATTTTTCATTTTTTTGGTTTTGAAGTATTGATTCCTGGTTTCTGGTAAATTCATCAATCTCCCTGAATTCTATTCTTTGTCTGAAGGATTTGTTCTCCTCAGAGAGTTTTCTTATCTCTTTTTCCATCTGGCCAATTTTGCTTTTTAAAGCATTCTTCTCCTCAATAACTTTTTGATCTGTTTTATCCATTTGACCTAAGCTGTTGTTTAGTATGCTATTTTCTTCAGCATTTTTTTTGATTTCCTTGACTAAGCTGCTGACTTCATTTTCATGTTTTTCCTGCATCTCTCGCCTTTCTTTTCTCAGTTTTTCTTCTTACTCCCTCATTTATTTTCAAAGTCTTTTTTGAGCTCTATCATAGCCTGAGCCCAATTTCTGTTTTTCTTGGAGTCTTTAGATGCAGGAGCTTGTGCTTCCTCATCTTCAGACTGAGTATTTTGATCCTTCTTGGGCTCATTTGCAAAATATTTCTCAATGGTCTTCCTCTTGTTTCTTTGCTTGTTCATTTTCCCAGCCTAAGCCTGTTTTTTGGGATGCTTCCTGAGCTTTTGGGACACTCCCACAAGGGTCTCAGTGTGTGAGGTTCTGTCCTCCCTCCTGGTCTGTGAATGACCATAAGCACCCCCCTCTGCCACGGGGCTGAGGTGGGGGGGGCCCTGCTGTTCTATGGGGGGGGCCTAGACTGTGATCAAGATCTGAATGTGGTCAGAGCCCCAGAGTCCTGTTCCTGGGGCAGAGGACAGAGCTCAGCAGTCTCTCTCTCTTCACTCCCCTCCCTCAGCTCAATGGGGTCATGCCCTGGGGGCTCCTGCTTACCCACTCCCCCTGCTTCTGTTTCCTGGATTTGGGCTGCCAAAAGACCAAGCTGCTTGCTGTGTGCCCTGAGGGCTGGGCTCCACATGCTCCCTCTGGCAGAGGTCCTCTGCTGTTCCCCCACTTTGTGCAGGTGCTCCCCGGGGTGAAGCTCAGGAGACTCCCCCACTGCTGTGAGCCGCAGCTCCCAGCACCCTGGGGCTGCCTCGGGGAGGCTGAAGTTCTTTGGCTCTGGCGGGCCACCCCTCTGGCTGGCTGCCCCTCTGACCCCGGGGAGCAGAGCCTTTCTGCTCTTTTCCAGGTTACCTTAAGTAGGAGAACTGCCTCACTGGGTCCCTTTGTGGGTTCTGTCTCTCGAAAGTTTAATTAGAGTCCTTAGTTTATGAGTTTTTATCAGAGAGCTCCTAAGACTCGATCTCTTCATGTCACCATCTTGGCTCCGCCCCTTGAATAAATAATTTTAACCAATGTTTTCTAGCTGTGGTTGGACTTTCCCTCATCTGTCTCCCTTCTCTGCTCATTGAATCAACCTGGTCCCAGGTGCTAGCCACTAGCCTTGCTCTCTGTCACTGCCTCATTTTCTCTAGTTCCTCTGGCCTGATTATGGCAAACTCCTTCCCATGCTCCTGCTCCTGGTGAACTGAGATTCTAAGACTGAGAACCTGAAACTAAAGGGGGATATCTGGAACTTTCTCTAAGAATCATATCCTGAAGGCAGCAGGAACCTCCTTAGAACCCAGGTAGGGACTCCAGGTCCCCCTCATTTCTAACCTATTGCCAGAGTCTGTGTCTCTTCGTGAAGTTTCACCCTCTTCCAGGAAACTTTTTATATTTTAAGTGAAATTTTATTTTATTTTTCCAATTACATGCTATGGTTGTTTTTCAACATTCATTCATTTGCAAATTTATGAGTTACATATTTTTTAACTACCTTTCCTTCCCTCCATCCTTCTCATGGTAGTGAACTTGTTATGAGGCAAAAATTGTACATATACATTTGCATTTAACATATTTAAATATTAGTTATTTTGTATATGAGGAAATAGAACTAAGGGGAAAGAAAGAAAACCATGAGATAAGAAGGAAAAATATGAGAAGTTTGGAAAAAAGTGAACATAATATACATTCAGATTCTGTTTTTATTCTGGATGTGGATTGCATTGTCCATATCAGGTCTCTCAGGGTTGTCCTAACTCTCTGAACTGTTGAGAGAAGCTGCTTCCATCAAGGCTGATCATCTCATAATGTTGTTGTTAATGTGTACATTGTTCTCTTGGTTCTGCTTCCTTCATTCACCATCAATTCATATAATTCTTTCCATAGTTTTCCAAAGCTGGAGGTTTTTTATTTGAGCAGTTGAAGTGGGCCTTTTCAATTCAATTTGATGGCAGCAAGGTAGAACAATGAATGGAACCCTGGGCCTAGAATCAGGAAAAGTCACTTAATTGAGTTCAAATATGACCTCAGACACTTGCTAGCTCTGTGACCCTGGGCAAGTCACATAACCCTGTGTGTCACAGGTTCTCAAAATTAATTGGAGAAGGAAATGGCAAAGCATTCCAGTATATTTCCAAAGAATATTCCAGGGGCAGCTAAGTGGTACAGGACACAAGAGGACTTGAGTTCAAATCTAGCATCAGACAACTAATCACCTAGCTGTGTGACCTTGGGCAAGTCACTCAACCCCATTGCCTTGCAAAAAAAGAAAATTCCAAAGGCTGTCAGACATGACTGAAAACAACTAGCAATAATTCAAATTAAAATTATTTCAGAGGGGATGACTAGGTGGCGCAGTAGATAAAGCATGGGCCCTGGAGTCATGAGTACCTGGGTTCAAATCTGGTCTCAGACACTTAATAATTACTTAGTTGTGTGGCCTTGGGCAAGCCACTAAACCCCATTTGCCTTGCAAAAACCTAAAAAAAATTATTTCAGAAAACAACTTATTTCTATTTTTTAAAAAAGCATATCTTTAACATTATATGTTTTTATCATTGAATTTATTTTCTCTCTAACTTGGTTCAGATGGATCCTTTTCCACTTTTATTTTCAAACATCCTTACTGTGTGACACTGGTCTAGTCACCTACCTTTCAGTGCTTGCTAAATAAAATTAGCACAGAGGAGGCCTATAACAGTATTGCTAACAGAGGTTCCTCCTCCAGAATTGTCAAGACCAGTGAAATTCAAAATTGCTCACACCAGAGAAATCTCAAGTCCATTCTCTTATCCTTTAGATAATCATCTTAATTACTTTTACAATGTTCTGTTATTTAAAAAGTAATTTATCTTAGATGGTTTTATTTTTTCATCTAAAAAAGATATTACATTTCCTTTATCAAGTTATTACTAACCCTTAAAAGAAAATTGATTGTGTTTCATTGTCAGCACATAAATTGCAGTGGGTTTTTTTTTACTCTATAAAAAGGAGAGAAAAGAAACAGGGATCCACTTACATCTCCTGGTGAACTTCAGCTCCCCTATAGATCACCATTTTGAGAATCTTCTAAGCTTTATTGCTACAGGAAGGCAAAGGGGGGTCCAATATAATTAGGAAGCTGAGCCATTTCTGTCTTGTTTCAGGTCTTCTTGGGCTTCTTGCAAACAGGGAAAGGGAAGATCTCTTTCCCCATCCCATCCCCAACATAAAAAGTTGGGTTTTGGGATGATAAGACAAGCCAGAGAGAATCTAGAATCTCTGGTCCCTTCTACATTTCCATTTCCTCCTTGAGCATGTCATTGGCCAACAATCTGGAGAAGTGACCATTTCTCTCCTCTGTTCCATCCTGGAGACTGGAGACTTCCTGAATTCTGTTTCAGTTTAAGAGTTGCTCGGAGGGAGATTTCAGCAGGAGCATGCAGGTCTTCAGAGAGGATAATCAACTCTGAAGTAAAAGATTCTAGAGGGCTATGCCAGGCCAACCAGGAAAGCTGGACCGATCTATAAAGCCCACTCAGTACAGTTCATCTGAAATACCTTTTCAGAGATCCCACATACAAAGTGGGATCCAACGTACAAAGTCAGTTAATTAGCATTTACTAAGTTGATGCTGAGGTTGACTCATGCATTGCCAAAGTAGGTTCAGTGTTTGGGAGGCTGCAAAGAAAAGAGTGGAGCAAAAAAGGTATTAGTTTGCCTACAAAGAGTTGTTGAAGGGGCAGCTAGTTGGTGCTGTGGATAGAACACCATCCCTGGAGACAAGAGGACCTGAGCTCACATGTGACCTTAGACACTTAATAATTCCCTATGTGACCTTGAGCAATTCACTTAACCCTATTACCTTACAAAAAAAAAAGAAAAAAAGGAAAAAGAAAGAGCTATTGTGATGACCAGGTTGTTGTATGCCTATGAAACAACCATTCTACCAGTGTCCTGCCAGGAAACTTTATCACTTCTGTTTGAATTATCTTAGGAAGATACTGAAGATGACCTGACAGGATAAGGTATTTAACACTGAGATCCAATTTTGAACTGATCTTTCAAGCATTCAAATTCTACTGCAGAGGGTGAAACTGTGTTGAACTGACCATTATTTAAATATTAGAAGTAGGTTTGCTTAAAAGATTGTTTTATGGAGAATACATCAAGGTAAGTGCTCCCGAGTAGGTCAGAAGAAGTGATACAAGGGTATTCTCAAGGTATCTTTGAAGAACTTTGAAATCAATTGTCAGATATCGGAGACCCTTAGGACCATCCAGCATAGTATGTCTACATTAAAGAAGGTGCTGTCCTCTACAAATAGAGCCGAATTTCAATTACTCAAAAGAAATTTGAAAAAACATAAATGTAGAGACATCTCCACTGAAGATGTTCATATGGACTATTTGTGCCTGACTTGTGGTAGAGCCTTGTGAGCTCATCTTGGTCTATTTAATCACAGTGAAACACATAGTACTTTGATTGCAACACAGTAACATCATTTTGGACCCCTTTTAGAGCTAAGGACAACAATCGGTCAAATAATGATTTTTTTGCTTGGCATTGTGCTAAGTCCTGGGAAAACAAAGCATTGTAAATATGAAAATAAATCTACTGTATTGAAGAACTAAACTTTTTAATTAATGCATCTTGCAAGACACGGGTGCCCTCTAGTGTAAAGCATACCAAAGTACAGCAATGTTCAGTATTACTTAGTTTTGGAAGACTTTCTGTCCCTCCCTCTTGAATTCTCATAGGCTCCCATCATCAAAGTTACAATCTAAGAGATCTCCCATCCCAGGACATGTCTCTAATATCCCCCCCCCCCATCATACAAGGCATATTATGTTAATAAGCCCTAATAATCACAGGGGGCTTGCAGTTTACCTTGCATGAATCTTATTGTGCAAACTCAGTGGTGTTAGGTCAGAAGACAACCTAGGCTAGTTGGGGTCCTATTCATTATAATCTTGGCCCGGGCATCTTTGGGTGAGATTATAATATTTTTCTTACACAGTCTCTGCCCTATAGAGACCAAAAACAACCTAACATTCCTCAAAGAAAGAAAGAACAACAAAAAATATTCCATGAGCAAACAGTATATATATATAAAACAACAAAAAATATTCCATGAGCAAACAGTATATATATATATATATATATATATATATATATATATATATATATATACAAAATAATTGGGAGAGAAATCACTAAAATTGAAGGGGTCTGAAAAAAGGTCTTTTGCAATAGGTGGGACTTTAGATATGATCTCAAAGAAGTCAGGGATACCAGGAAAAAAGTAGGGAGAAAGTTCCAAACTTGGGAACAGTGGAATATGCTAGATGGAGGGTTTTGCTGAAAGAAAAGCAAGCAAGGATGTCACTGCCATCCCACAATATCCCAACCCATAATCTGCTAGTGGAATTTTATGTTTTCAAGCAACTCTGTCAGGATTAAATCTAATTTATATGCAAGTCAGAAGACAGCAGCCATTATATTTTTATCAATTTTACTTACCTCAAAATCTTGTGGTGACAAATGATGACATCAATGAGTTTTACATTTAATAAAGAATTAGGGGCGGCTAGGTGACACAGTGGAGTCAGGAGTACCTGGGTTCAAATATTACCTAGCTGTGTGGCCTTGGGCAAGCCACTTAACCCCATTGCCTTCCAAAAACAAAAGAATGAAATTATACATGATGTTAATTTCCAGCGTTTGTCCTTAACAAGGGGCAAACATTAGCCCCTAGAGTTTGGTCTGAACAAAGAACAACAGATCATACAGATTTATTAAAATTTCTCTAAGCTTGCTGATTACATATATATGCAAGGAGGATTGACTAGTAAATTGGACTCCAAAATAGTTTTGGAGAGGGATTCTTTTCCACTATCAGAAGGCAGGGTCTGTCTTTTCCATCAAGTTAGAGACCATCAACATAAGAGGGAGTAGGGGAGCTTCATATCAGACATTTCATAAAAAGGAGTGCCTCATCAGGTATACTAAAGAGCTATACAAAGAATGTGAACCTTGCCCTTCCAGGTTGTTTGTGCCAATTAGGCTATATCCATACAACCGAGTGATAAAGGAACAGGTAAGTAACCGCAACCCAAGCCACAGGGTTGTCTTCTCACTGGAGTGAAGTAACAGTGGGATTCAGCATCCTCCTGGGGATCAAGCAACATTTAAGATGCTTACCTCCTGGATTTGTGATGACCTCTGGTAGAGCCACAGCAGTCTGCCAGGAAATCATCAAAGTCCACCTAGGAATTCTCTGTTTTCTACTCTGCAAACCTGGAAACATAGTTCATGTGTATGAAACTTGAGTTTCCTGGGGCAATTAAAACTTGAGGCTGGTTTCAATCATTTCAAGGAAAACTAACCTGACTGAAATGGGTTAGTTATTACTTCTCACATGGATATGTTGGGGTGAAAGATTTATTCAGAAATCTTGGTGGTGGAATTCAGTTCCTTGAGAAAGTCATCTTCAGGAGGTATCTCACTTCCTCCCTTTTCATTCCCCTATGAACTCTCTGAAAACTTGCAAATACAGCTGTTCCCTCCAAAGTTGCCTATAACTGACTGATTACCAAATCTAATGCTCCTTTACTCACTCTTTATCCTTAGTGACCTCTGAGCTGCCTCTGGCAGCTGTTGTTCAACCTTTCCTCCTTGACTCTCCCTGCTTTCTAGGTGTTAGGGAAATTTCTCTCTCCTAGTTCTATTTCTCACACTCCTTTCCTGGATTTTTATCGAGGTCTCACTCATTAATTAAAGTGTCCCCCCTCAAGACTTTCTTCTAAGTACACTTCTTGTTGGAGTTTAGTTTTGAGTCGAGTAGAGTCAAGAATTAACAACTAAATTATCAAAGTGCCTTTTACACATCTTCAACTGGGTGTCCTATAAACATCTTAAACTCAGCACATCCAAAAAGAATTCATTATCATCACACACCCCTCCCCAAAGTTCCCCTTTTACTAACTTTTCTATACTAAGCCTCCAGGTTTCTACCTGAGGTGTCATCCTTAACCCCCCACTAGCCCTTGTGAACACTGTGAGAACCTCAGAAATATAGGTTTAAAACAATATAACAGAAAAATATAAATTTGATATGAAATTTTATTCTCTGGGATTTATCAAACAAAATCTATAGTAATGGAGACATGATGTCACAAAGAAATTGGGAAAATGAGTGATTTCTTATACTGACGTGGAAGAAATTGATGAGTCATCATAAAAATGAGAACTCTTGAAAGTGGAAAAAACTCCCACTGGCCCTGGAGGTAGAAAGCTCAGGATTTTTATTTCACAAGTCTGAAAACTTCACAGATTAAAGTTTTGGGTTTTTTTTTTTCCCTGAAGAAACATTAAGCAGCATATAAGAAGCTTGAGGTTAGACTGATTAACAAAGTTCTAAGCAAGAATACCTAAGGGAAAGGGAGAAAGGAAAAACAGCCATAAGAGCTGGCTGGCTTAGACTCCAGTGAGTTAGGCCACTTGGAGCTGAGGCCATAGTTCTTCAATGGCCATCTTAGTGGTCATCCTAGAGAGGAAAGAAAGAAAAAGCAGTCTCTCTTCCAGGAGATCTTACTTAAAAGTATTTCGGTAGGTAGTAGGTTAAACAAGGGTAGTGCCTGAGAGTGGTTTAGCATCTGGCTCCAGGTATTCTCCAATACCTTTGCCACATGGGTGGCCCTCCAAGGTGTGGCTAAGACAGTACTCATTGCACATAGGTGGCATTCTACCATTCTACGTATTAGTCTTTCCTGTTTCAAAGGGCATGGTCTTTGAATCCAAAATAAGTCATTTTTTTTAAGTTTTTGCAAGGCAAACGGGGTTAAGTGGCTTGCCCAAGGCCACACAGCTAGGTAATTATTAAGTGTCTGAGATCAGATTTGAACCCAGGTACTCCTGACTCCAGGGCCGGTGCTTCATCCACTGCACCACCTAGCCGCCCCTAATAAGTCATTTCTTTAGTCCTGTATTAATATATTTGAGAAATGGGAAAAATCAACTGATCTACTACAATGATCATCTTTCTATCTCTTCCTGAATTCTTTTCTTTTCTCTTCCTGGATGATAATCTCCTTACATCCTGAGCATTGTTCTCCTAGATTTGTGATTAACATGGGGAGCTTAATCTCTAACTAGGGCCACAAGGTGATCTGATACAAGTCGGGTATTCTCTAAAGGAAATTGATATTCTATCACAATATATTTAGGAGAAATTATTGATTTCACAATATTCCACATTTTGATCATAGCTGATGTCATTATGTTCACTATAGATCAACTAAAGAGATGTAGACCTAGTATAACTAGAAGAATGGGCTGGTAACAAACATAAGGCCAATCTAAGAAGGTTGGAGGGGTATAAGGATGGATGACACATTTATAGAATCAAAATAAAAAGGAAACAGAACACTTTGAATTCATAACCCATACAAATAATGCAAAAGGAAAGAGAACAAAAGAGAAATAATAGTAAATTTCTGATTCATTTCTTCTAGAAACATCTGAAAGTAGTCCAATTCTTCTAGCAACATCTGATGTCTTTTTTGATTTTCTGGACTCTGCAAAAGAATAGGCTTCTCCAAATACATTCAGCTTGGGGCGGCTAGGTGGCGCAGTGGATAGAGCACCGGCCCTGGAGTCAGGAGTACCTGAGTTCAAATCTGGCCTCAGACACTTAATAATTACTTAGCTGTGTGGCCTTGGGTAAGCCACTTAACCCCATTGCCTTGCAAAAATCTAAACAAACAAACAAACAAACCAAATACATTCAGTTTACTTGTAGATCTCTTCTTTAGTACTAGAAAATAAAACTCTGGAACTTCTTAGATCCTGATAATTTATATTCAGTTACAAACAGAATTCAGCCTAGTTTTGTTTTTGACATAATCTTATTCCTTTTAAATCATTTATAACTCCATTTGGAGGATACTATTTCCACTTAAACTTTTATCTCTAAAATATTTTAAATTAGACTACAGTCACATGACTGACAACAGATGCCAAATTATATAATAACCTAGCTGGCTATTTGAATGTAGCATAAATACAGGTCTAATGACTTAATTTTACTATTAATCGCCTTACTTGTTTATGGCAATTTACTATAAAGATCACAGACATCAGCAAAAGAAAGTTCCTTTATTTATTTGGATGTCCATTCCAGGAAGAGGGCTCATAGGTAGTCAAATGTTATAAGTCAGACCTCAGAATCTGCCAGGTGAGACATTTTCCAAATGTCATCTTTGGGAAAAATAGTCAGAAATTGTCCAACCTCAGATTGCATAGAAAAGCCACCATTTCAACTCTCCTTCCAATGTGCCTGTCACCTTCAGTGTTCAACTCCCATTAGGTTTTACTGGCTTCTATAGACTGTGGCCTACTCATGTTTCTTTGACAGCTGAATTTCAGACTCAAGATAAAAGGCCAATTTTCAGTCCCATGAAATTTTTAATAACAATTTCCTAATATTCAGACATAGATTTAAATATAAACTTTACATTCTAAAAAATCAGACAATACCAAATATTGAATTTAATCTTACAGTGGTAACAATAAGAAAAATATCACAAAAAAATCAGAAAATTTTATTCTTGTTACACAAATGATTTTACAACAAAAGATTTGGAATGTAAAAATACAATAATCTCATGCTACATATTTCACAAAACAATTTTCTTTATTAATATACTCGTTTATTATGTATGTTCAAATAAACATTAGCAATAAACTATTGTTTCCACAATCCTTTTTTTAAATAACATTTTAACTGATTCTTTAAAAGTTTGCATATATTTCTACAGATGTTCTGAATTTAATTGTAACAAACAACATACCCAATGGTATCATTTAGATATCATTGCAGAAATGTAAAAAGAAAATAAAAAATAAAAAAACTTTTTTTAAGTATAGAAATCCTAACTTATATGTTAACTGGTTGGAATATGTTTGATTATTACAGAATTACTAATACCATACTTAAAATATAAAATATAAAACTTCTGTTACAAAATCATTCCAAAAAATCATATTAAATCTTATACCAGATAATATACCAATCAATTTCCCTTTTTTAGTCAAATGGCCACATGGAGACCAAAAGAAAAAGGGGCTAATTGAAACTTTATATTTCCTCAGAGGGCAGGAAAGGAAGCTCTTTAAAATATATTAATATTAAAAAAAAGACATTTTTCAGGAGCTTAATCTTATACATCTTAATTTCAAAATGCCAATATAACTCTTACTTATGCCAAGGAATTGCAAAAACTTTTCTACTTGCAAATATTATAGTAAGTGCTTTTAATATTAACCCTATACCTAATTATTTCACAAATAGTACAGTTAAAAAAACAGAAACTTTTCTATGACAACCATAATCAATATCATCTTATTATTGCAATAAATTAACTTACAAATTTGAAATTTTAGCAGACCACATAAAAATCACATAGCAAAACTTTTACAGGACAGTCTTGTTCTGAGTTATTATTATCATTATTTTTAAATCAACAATAAATATTTCTAAGGTTAAAAAACACAATAATTTTGAACTTGTAAAGTAATAGACATATCTTATCCAATCTTCAAAAATAAATAAATAAATAGACTCCATGAAAAGACCTGTTTGCTTAAGCTAGATGGAACACAGGCAAAAACAAAGTTCACTCACTACATTACTCTTTATCTTAACTTAATCACTAGCAATAATCCTAAATTAAATCCTTAAATGAACCAATATTTCTTAACAGTACAACATTTAGGAAAGTCATAATATACCATGATTACAATTATGTACCTTAAAACTTAAAATATTTTCAACTTAATAATATATACATTATATATATATATGTGTGTGTGTGTGTGTGTGTGTGTGTGTGTATGTTTAGTAACACACAGAAAATCATAGCTGTAATACATTTCTTAATTTAGGTAGTCTTGTTCCTTTTCCTTTCAGAACTAAATTTTAGATTAAATCAAACCAAATCCAGATGTATAGTACTCAACCCCTGATAAACATATTCCTCTCATTTTTTTCCTACAAAAACAAAACCAAAAAAAAAAATCAAACTTTTCTTTCTGTAGTTTCTAACTGAAAAACAATTGATATCAGGATAAGATTTTCAGCTTTTATTCTGAAACCTAACACTTGAGTATTTCATAAGAACTCATCAAACTAACACTGTTTCATGATTCTAGGATTCAGTCCTGAACCATTTCAAATCTGGGTTCCATACTCCCAGAAAGGTTTCATTACTGATGTTTTTATATAGTTCCAATACAAATAGAGAAAATTCTTAATAGAAAAAAGATTGTGCATTAGTTCATGTGTTATGAGATTTTTAGGGGGCTTTGGCCTAGCCTTCCAAATTCCAAGAAAAACCCATTGACCTCTTCCCAGTTCTCTGGACCAGAGAAGAGGTGAGAAGAGCTGCTGGGGAAGCAAAACACAGAGATCTTTTATTTAAATTATTATTATTGTTGTTGTTGTTGTTGTTGTTGTTATTCAGGCTTTTTAAGACTGATCAGATTGCCTAGCTGTGTGACCCTTGGGTAAGTCACTTAACCCCACTGCCTTGCAAAAAACCAAAGAGAGAGAGAGAGAGAGAGAGAGAGAGAGAGAGAGAGAGAAAGGGGAAGAAATTAGAGAACAAAGAGAAGAGGAAATACTACTGGGATAAAGATGAGGGGGAAATAGAAAGAGGAGAGAACAAGGGATACTAACAAGGAAGAGAAGAAAAAGATGAGAGTGAGGGAGATTGTAAGGACCAGGAAGAGAAGAAGAAAAATGAGAGGGAGAAGGAGAAGGAAAAGGAGAAGGAAGAATGAGTGAGAAGTGAGGATAACTTTCAGCAGAAGGAGGAGGAAAAAGAGGCAGAGGTTTCCCTAGGACTAGGAAGGAAGGATAGAAGGGAGCAGATAACAATGGGATTTTATTAGGATTAAGATTGACCCAAGTTTGCAGATGGGATAGATCCCCTAAAATCAGAGTCTTTAGGAGATAAAGAGGGCAATGAGTGGGGGAGGTATCAGAAGTTGAAAAAGGAAGACAAGCTGAAAGAGTAAGTTTGGAAGACTTTGATAGCTACGTAAGTGGAGGGGTTGAGGAGGAAAAAGAAACAGGTGGAATTAATACCTTTTAATGAGTCATAAGTGAAGAAATTTCAACTTTGTGCTCTCTTTATAGCATCTCACTAAACCAGTGATGGAAACATTCATATTCCTTATCAAAAGTCTTATTAGTTTTTAAAATTAATTTTGTTTTAAGAGTTCAATTTAGCTCCTTCTAGAGCAACATAATATAGGATCATCGCTTGTTAGTTTACACCAATGCTGACAAAATGCATAGTCATTAGAGTCATAATGCTTAGTCATATAGAAAGCAGGAGTCCTTTCCACTGGATGTCTAATCCTAAATTTAAATTGTCCCATGATCAGATACAACAAGCAATTAAGCTGCAATAACTACACATAAAACCAAACACCAACAGACACAATAAGATATTAAGCCAAAAACATATACTATAACACTGGGTATATGACATAGGTGCCAGACAAAATTCCTCTCACTTTACCAAAAAAAAGTGTCAGAGGTTTGACCATCACCAAAGAAAGATTACACTTGGATATAGAAAAAGACTTCAGTGCCCACCCAACCACTAAAAACCAAAGCAATTCTCACTAACCTGTGAGAATTCCCTAAACCAAAAAGTAACCTTCCAGAGAAACTTCAACTTGAAAAACAACAGTTCAGACTAGAGCAGTTAGGTTTGAAAAGTAAAGAAATCTCACTTTCAGATAAGACCACTGGGTGAGGCTCAAAAACTATCCTGGTTTTCTAGGAATCCCTTCTTGTAGTGTTGCCAGGAGGAAAAGTCTGTTTTCTTTTCAAAACATTGTCTGAACAATAACACAAAAATGAATTCTAAAATTATATTAATTAAAATTAATAATTAAAATTATATTAATTATCAACATAGAGCTAAAGCAATATAACAGAAAAAAATAATTTGAAAACCATGAAGTTTTATTCTCTGGGATTTACCAAATAAAACCTATAGGTACTGGAGACCATCCCATGATGGTTTTCCAAGAAACTGGAACAGTGAGAGAGTTCTTATACCATTTGGAAATGCAAAAAGTCATTAACCTCCTTAGTGACATGAACATAGGAAATGACACAATATTTCTATCTGAAATGGATGTACAAGGATTGTCATCATTGTATCTCTTCCTTATGTGGGATAAAAATCTACTTTAAAAATTTAGAGACTCCTCTGAGCAAAAAGAAAGTTTATTTGGGCTTTTCTAGAGAAAAGTGAACACTCCAAGTCTCACAAAGGTAATGATGATCAAGTAGCTGCCCTGAATTGACAGTGAAGCAAAATGATATATCCTAACATGATCCCCTCCTCCTCCCTATCATTACTTTCTGCCGATTCAGTGGTTAGTCTTCAGAGTTGCATTCTACTTGTGAAAATCTATCCTAGCAATAAAGAAAAAAATGAAAGGTTTTCATAAATTATTACCTCACCATCCAAATGGTGAGAAAAACCTTCAGGATTATAACTATCTTATTGAACTAACAGTCTATTTATCATCAAACAAGAGGAGTCTTCTGAGCTTCATTGGAATGCAAGGTTTTTCTCATGGGAATGGTCTACTGTTCTCCCAGTTAAGACAGTATTATCAGGGCGGCTAGGTGGCACAGTGGATAAAGCACTGGCCCTGGAGTCAGGAGTACCTGGGTTCAAATCCGGTCTCAGACACTTAATAATTACCTAGCCTGTGGCCTTGGGCAAGCCACTTAACCCCATTTGCCTTGCAAAAAAAGATAGTATTATCATCAAATAGGTGACTAACTAAAAATGCAAGGTGTCTTTGGAAATAGTCCACTATTTCCCTCCTAACAGAATTGGGAGGGTGCCTGGCTTGGAATGTAAGGTCTCTCTCTCTCCCTCTTCCTTACAAGAATAGTCTAAGAGTAATAGTCTGTCTTTGTTTTGATGATTTTTAACCCTGAGAGGACTTCACTAGGAATATTAACTCTTAAGAGGGAATATCCCACTCATCCTGAATTCTTCTCTTGTCTCTTCCTTGGAGGATGGTCTCCTTACATCCTGTCTATTGTTCTCTTAGATTGTAATCAACATGGGAGGTTCATTTCTTTTTTTTTATATTTTTGCAAGGCAAATGGGGTTAAGTGGCTTGCCCAAGACCACACAGCTAGGTAATTATTAAGTGTCTGAGACCGGATTTGAACCCAGGTACTCTATATATAGAAATATGTGCAAACATTTTAAGAATCAGTTTAAAAGGTTGTTGTAAAACAAGATTCTGAAAGCAATGGTTTATTGTTTCTGTTTATTTGAACATGGATAATAAATGAGCATGTTAATAGAGAAAATTGTTTTTATAAAATAGGCAGATTGAGATTATTATATTTTTGCATTTCATATCTTTTGTTCTAAAATCACTTGTGCAACATGGATAAAATTTTGTATTTTTCTTTGTTTTCTTATTGCTACCACTATAAGATTATTATCATTATGTGGCATTGGGTGATTCTTTAGACTATAAAGTTGAGAGCTAAATCTATGTATGATTATAGGATATTGCCATTAAAGACTTCATGAAACTGAAAATTGGTCTTCTATCTTGAGTCTGAAATGCAGGTATCAAAGAAGCATGGGTGGGTCATAGTCTATAAATAGTTAGAAAACCTAATGGGAGTTGAACACTGAAGGAGACAGGCACATTGGAATGAGAGCTGAAATGGTGGCTTTTTAGTGCAATCTGAGGTTGGACACTTTCCGACTTGGTTTCCTAAAGGTGATATTTGGAAAATGTTCCACCTTCCAGATTTTGAAGTCTGACTTAAGGCATTTGACTACCTATGGGCCCTCTTCCTAGAAATGGACATCCAAATAAATAAAGGAATTTTTCTTTGCTTATGTCTGTGATCTTTATGGTAAATTGCTATAATCAAGTTAGGTGATTGATATTAAAATTAAGTCATTTGATCTACATTTGTGCCATGTTCTAATAGCCAGCTAGGTTATATATACTTTGATATCTGTCATCAGCCACTTGTTGCTGTAGTTTATTTTAAAATATTTTAAAGAAGAAAAATTTAAGTGGAAATAGTATCCTACAAATGGGGTATGGATGATTTAAAAGAATAAAATAATGTTAAAAGCAAAACTAGAATGATTCCTATTTTTAATTGAATGTAAATTGTCAGAATCTAAAAAATTCCAGTTTCATTTCCTAGTACTAAAGTACTACAAGTCAACTGAGTGCATTTGGAAAAGCCTGGTCATTGATGACTTCAGAGATCCAAAAAGAATTGCATCAAATATCTCCAAAAGAAATAATTGTCCAGTTTTAGATTATCTCCAAAAGGAATGGATCAGAAATTTATGTTATTATTAATTTTTCCTTTTTCCTTTTGTATTATTTATACAGGTTATACAATCAAAGAAGACTTCCTGCTTTGTCTTTTGATCTCTGTAACACTCCCCTTGACTCTGCAAATGAGTTTTCCAATCCTTATTCCCCCTCTTAGATTGACCTTATGTTTGTTGACTGCCATTTTTCTACCCTAGGTCTGCATCTCTTTAGTTGATCTATTTTTATATTATAATGTCAGCTGTGATCAAAATGGGGGACATTATGAAAGGAATAATAATTTCTCTAAAACACATGGGGAGCAAGGGCACATCGTTGTTTCACTCCACTGGTGACTGGGAAATCTCAAGAGCATCATCCAATATCTAGAACCCAAGCAAGCACACCATCATGGAATTCCAAAAAACTTCACGACTGGGGCAGCTAAGTGGTGCAGTGAATAGAGCACTAGTCCTGGAGTCAGGAGGACCTAAATTCAAATCAGGCCTCAGACACTTACTAATTACCTAGCTGTGTGAACCCAGACAAGTCACTTAGCCCCACTGCCTTGCAAAAACTTAAAAAACAAAAAACAAAAAACAAACCTCATGACTGATTGTATCAAAGGCTTTAGTCAGATCTACAAACATTCTATACAGACCTCTGTTTTGCTGCTGGCAGTTTTCCTGGAGTTGTCAGGCAGCAAACACCATATTGATTATTCTGAAGTCACACTTGCCCTCAGGGAGGTGACCATCTTCCAGATGAAGGATCAACCAACTGAGAAGGATTCTGTCAAGAATCTCACCAGCAAAGACTAAAAGAGAAATACCCCCGTGATTGTCACAGGACAATCTATTCACATTACCTTTATAGAGATGGATGATGGAAGCATCTTTGAATTCTTGGAGGATAACCCCTTCATGCCATATAACCTGGAAAATTGCAGTCAGTTTTTGTATGAACAATGGACCCCCCTCCCTCCTTATAGAATTCAGATGGAATAGACTCAGCACCAGGAGATTTGCTACATTAAGGGAGCCTAATAGCATTCAGAACCTTTTCTTCAGTCAGACATTCAGCTAAAAAGTGATTGGCTTGAAGTTCAAATGGCTTCTGCATCGATTGATCATGGTCTGTTCGGAGTGCTATGGAAGTGTTCAGTCCATCTCTCTCTAGGATCATGTCCCTATCACTAATCAATGTGATTCCATCATCATTGAGCAGTTGAGATGTACCATATGTTTTTGTCCCATAAATAGCCTTCAGAGTGTCATAAAGTCACTTTGGATTATTACTATTCACATAAAACTGAATTTTGTTTTCCTTCTTAGAGAGCCAAGAATTCTGCTTCTCTCTAAACTTCACTTGTACCTTATCTTTGATGGGATTAAATGCTCCCTTCTTAGAAATGGCTGAACTTTCCTGCTGTGTTTTTGAGAGAATACCTTATTAAAAACCTAAATGCTCAGGTGACTAATGGTTAAGGTGGAAGGACACAGTGGGATAAGACAGGATGATCCCTAGAGTCTAGGGGGAAGGGGGTATGAGTGGGGCCCAAGGGGTTGTTACACATATATATTAAAATCTGTTGTTACTGATGTTTGTGGTTTCACATGGCTTAGGTTTCTCCTATGTGTTTCCTTCTCCTACAGAGCAGCCCTTAAACAAAAAATTTAAAAAGAAGAAAGAAAAAGAGGAAGAAAAGGGAGAAAAAAAGACAATCAATAATCAAAAAATTCATATTATATTCCCTGTTCCATATTCCTGGAATTAGAGATCTGAACAAAGGTGCATGCCAATGGGAGGAGAGAGGTTTCATATTTCTTCTCTGAAGTAGATTTTTTTAATTTAAATAATATCTAATTTTGCTTTGTGGCTGTCCTTTGTTCCTATTGTCTGTGGGCTTTATAACAATCATATCCATTGGGACCAAGGGTCTGATTATCTCCATTTTATAGATGAAAGAGCAGCATGGAGATTCTGACTTAATCTGTGAATTTAGTCCCTTAGCTGTTCAGGGAGCAATTCAAGTTTGAACCTGACTCTTCGTGATTCTAATCCCAACACTTCAACAAGCTTCTTAACTGCCTAGATCTATAATTGAAAGGGACAACAGGCCTGGTCCCTTCAATTTGTAGATATGAAAATTAAGGTTCATGAACATGGAGGGTAAAAAGATTTTTCAGGGTCCCATAGAGGAAGGATTTGAATACAGGTCTTCTTGCAGCAAGGAGAAATGCTTAGGGGAGAGGGTCTGCAACAATTGGTGGGGCTTCATTCATGGATGAAGAAATCACAAGGTTCTCTGACTCAGGAGATTAAAAAAAGTTCATAAATTTTAATTCACAAATTACTGCAAAAAGTCATAGAGCTCTTTAGAGAAGCAACAAAGTAAAGAGAATGAGTTTTAGTGAAAGTAGTGAAATTAAGCAAAAAAAAAATAGCTACAAGCTGGACTAGTGAGAATACCAAGAAAAATTAAGAAAGGAAAATGGGGAGTGGAGAAGAAAAATGCAACTGTAAATAAACAGCCAGACTGATTAGTTAAGATCAATTAAGATCAGTAGTTTGGAGAAAGTGAACAGAACTCTTATAGGTAATACAGTTCACATCCTGTGCAAGGAGGGGTTAGGGGAGAGGTTAGGGCAGCACCAGGAGGGACCAAGGAGTGACTTAATGCATGAAATAATGTTGGGTTTCTGCATATTTGGGGGGGGGGCTAAAATTTATGGATTAATCTTAAATTCTTAAATTAAGGTTAAGAATTTATACTATTTTATCTGAGGTGTCAGCTTGACTGGGAGTTAGGGTCTTTGTTAACACAAGGTAGCCTCAAGGAATTTATAATGTGTAGTTAGGAGGATCTGTGGACATTATTTGGAGACACTGTTTTAGATAAGATTACATAGCAGATTATTATAGGGTAGGTTTAACAGTTTCAAGAGATTAACTATTTTTATAATGTCTTTACTAGGTATATTCCTTGCTTATAGGGTTTTGCTTGTAAGGAAAGAACTATTATAATAATACAGAAAAAAGGGATTATAGCATCTGTTTATTAACACAGAAAAAGGGAAAAGATTTCAATATTACTCTCTGCCAGGAGCTCTCCCTTCTTCACTCTGGCACAAAAGACAGTTAATTTCTACCACAATAATTTATAGGACAGGACATAAAGATTCAAGTTTGAAGGGTCTTGAACAGGGTCACAAAGCTCTTACAGAGTCAGACCTCAAACTTTGGACTCCAAGTCCAATGCTTGTACCATTAGGCTGGATACCCTGATTGTCACCAGTCAGCAAAGGGCATCTGGTCCAACTCAGCCCTCAACAGAAATCCCTTTGTCAGCAAATCATCATCCAGCCTCCACTGAGAGACTTCAAGACTGCTCTTCTATTTACAACATTCCGCTTTTCAAGATAAGTCTAAGAAACAGAAAATAGAGTAGGGGAAAAAATATGACTAGTTTGTAAACAAGCTGGTAGAGATGCCACTTTTGAAACCCCTTTATATAACACACAAGTTTAGATGCAGGAGTTGATTTTAAATGACAAAGATCATAATTCAAACTTTTAGCTTTGGCCAGTAGGACCATGTGTTTGTCAGAGTTTTGAGTAAAAAAGGAGAGGACAAAACAATATGTCAAGGGCATCTGAAGGCAATAAACACAAAGGTCAGGAAACAGCTTTAAGACACTTACTGGGTGTTGATTTCCAGGACTGCTATGAAGATCAAAAGAGTTAATTATTATAAGGTACATAAACACAGTGCCTGATATATAATAGGCATTGAATAAATACTTATTTCTTTCCTCCCTCTCTTCCTCCCTACCTCCCTCCCTCTCTCCCTCCTCTTTCCTTCATTCCTTCCTTCTATCTTTTCTTCCTTCCTTCCTTCCTTCCTTCCTTCCTTCCTTCCTTCCTTCCTTCCTTCCTTCCTTCCTTCCTTCCTTCCTTTCCATCTTCATTCCTTCCCTTCTTTCTAATTCTGTTTCTTAGGGTTGTTGGATAAAGTTATGTTGAACTGAAAGCACTAAAAGGAGAAGAGAAAGGGAAAACCAAATATCTCCTCTCTGGACAATCCTCAGTGACCATGGTCTCCTGTCTTTCCATCATGTTCTTGCCCTACTCATGTGAAACCTGCTATTCCTACTCAAAGTGATCCACAATTCTTCCACTCTTCTCTACCCTCTAGGCCCTCCCTCCCTCCTTTTACCATCGTGCCATTATTGTCAACCATACAGTGTCTTCCAATCCTGAATCCCTTGCCCCTTGTCTTATTGCTAATCATGCCTTACACTCCTTAGCCATGGTCTACTGCCACCATGTACTCTGTCAACTTCAATTCCTGAACTACTGAGAAAATCTTCCCACTAGGCTAATTCAATTCCCATTCAATTATCTAATTATCAATCTCTTCCTTATAGCCACAGGATAATCCTTTATTTTTCATTGATTGACTCATTATTCCACTCAACTGTTATTCTACATGTTTAGGTCTCTCCTTTAGCTCCAAGCTATTCTTAGACCCTTTTCTCTTTTTCCTTCAAATGAACTAGACATATTTACTTGTCCACTCCTTTATTCAAATCTCTTTCTACTTGCCAAAGCTAAACCTTAAAATTTCCTTCCAATCATTTCTAGGGGCTTTCTCTGACCATCAATGAAGGGCAGCTCAAAGTTAAGAGAATCTTTTTGTCAGTTCTAAATACATGATAAAGAGAAGGATGATACTCAAAATATAATGCTCTATTCTCTTAGTTTGGGGTTTTGTTCAGATTCATTTCCTTTGAAAGCCTCAAAGGATTCTATGTTTCTGAAGGAAACAATAGCACCTTAGAGACAGAACTGTCCTTTAGATCTGGTTAAAAGTAGTCTTTGCAGAGTGACAATGAGGAATTGATGGGAGTCAAATGGACTTTCTAACTTTAAGTCATATAGAAACTTGGGTCACAGGTATTCATGTAGTCCCTAAGATTTTAATAAGCATCTATTATTTGTCATATTTTTGCTATAATGAGAAAAATAAAACTCCTGACCCTCAAAGCCTTTACTTTGATCATGGTAGTAGGATGAAGTGAATCAAGAAAAGAGACTAAAATGTCTGTGGACTAAAATTATCTGCCCACCTATTCTGTTCTCAAAAGACCTTAGATATTGGTGACAACTCTAGAAGCTGACAAATTTTTCTTTATGGATAGAAACAAATTGCATTGTCATATGAAATAATCAAGTATCTCATGAAATTATTTTCTTGTTGCCTTTGGGTACAAAATAAAATTTAAGTTACTTGTCTTTTCCACTGGTAATCTGGGATCCCTCTTTGGTTTTTTCTTCTGATTTTATTTAAAGTGAAACTATCAAGATATATGAGATTCAGTTTCTCCAACAGTGTAGCTCTCCATTGGTCATTGAACCTTGAAAATACCAACAATCATTGAACTTATAGTACTCTTCATTTTCTTTGCTGTCACTTTGTAGAGACTGTGAAGGCAACTTCACCAGGAAAAGGAGTATTTTGTATCTACCTTAGTGTCCAAGTTTATCTTGACCTCAGAATTAGTTCACCAACTGGTGAACTAGAAGTCTTTCAAATGTCAAAAATTTATATTGATTAATATGAGATATATATTATATAAAAATAATCAATTTAATAATAATAATTTAGTTTCTAGAGATCCTTTTTCACTGACATTCTGGATCTGGTAACATAGTGAAAACAAAATAGCAATTTGTTTTATTTATGACAGTTCTTGCATTCTTTTACTTGTGCTAAGTGAAGCATATCAGTATAACCTGTAGAGTACTGTAACCCCAAAATTATATAATCAACCCAGCTGTTCTCACAGGACTATGTAATTGTTGTACTGTTTCAAATGGTGGACTTGTGCTGGGAAGATCACTCAAGTTCCAAATCTGATTGTTCTATGATCTACCTCCCCACTTATTATCATGTGTAAAATATCTGGCTCTACAACAAGGTAGAGCTCCAAAGAATGGAGAAATCCCATGATTTGCAAACCACTTCCTTGTGAAGAAAGTAATTAATAAACTGCTATAAGATTTAACGACACTCTGTCTCTGGTCTGCTTTGCCAAGATTGGATTAGAGATAGCTTAGAAAAACTCAGTTAACACAAATATGGCAGAAGTTGTCAGACCTGGAATAGCCTTTGAGAACAAAGATCTCTTTTTTAAAGCATATTTATTTTATGTTTTTTTCTACTTGACAAATACAAAGATTTCCACATATAAAGGAGAACAAGAAGGGAAAAAAAGGATTGTGTATGAAATCACAAATTGTGATATTGCAAATCTTTGTAAGTATAGGGAGACTAAAACAACCTGACCCTTATTACCTGAAGATAGAATATCCTATATTCCTTTTTCTTTGAACATGACAAAATTTACATCCTAATTTTTCCTTTATGAGCCCATTTATAATTTCTTTGATTTAATCTTCTAAGATTAATTTAATGAAATTATTTCTTATACTTTAACCTAAACCTTTAACCATTTCATTCATTGTTAATTTTATTGACATATAATTGGGTGAAATAATTTCTAATAAATTCTTTCATTTCTTCTTCATTTATCATAAATTTTTTCTCTTTTTTGATATTGGTAAATTAGTTTTGCTCTCTGTTAAGAAGAAAAAATAACAAACAACATTACATTTTAGACTATAAATATTCCCCTAAGGATTAATTATTCAGTCTTCCAAATGCTTCTTGTCTCATTTTTGTTATTTTCTTTGATATATTTCATTATGTTCATTTGGATTGTTTAACCAGTTAATTCTTTTAAATTATATTATCTCTCTTGTATTCTTTCTTCAAAGTATTCATTATCATTTTTATTTCATTATTATCAGGAAATATATTCTATTCTATTTTTCTATATGTAAGCATACTCTAGCATATACTTTTTTTGTAAGGCTGTCTTTCATTATATGTAACCTTTTATTATATGTAACTTTATTATATAGATACTCAAATAATTCCAAGGGATCTAATTTTTTATAGATCTATTTAGACTGTTAATGTTCATCCTTTGGTTAATTATTTGTTTGATTGATTGAATAAAATGAAACCTAAACCATGAGTACCCCATACATTAAGGAATCAGCTTGTGACTTAATGAAGCCCTCACTTCAAAATTTTTAAAAGTGCCTTTGACCATGTACTGCCCATAGAAAAGGGATCTGTATTTCACATCATCAATCAATCATCATGTATATGTTGGACTTCTCTGGTTGGAGTTCTGTGATTAGTGCTCCATCATTTAGATGCAAGTCACTTATATATCATGGCATCACCTCACTGATGTCATGGTCCTCTTTGAGAAGACAGGACAAAGAACAAGTTCCTCAGTAAAAAGGAGCAAAAGGAAGAACCACAGTCCATACATTCAGAGAACATTCACTCTAATCAGTTATTCTGATAACAAAAATAGAAGTCAAGAACCACTAATTAAGCATGTACTGGACTAAGCATGAAGATTACCATGAAAAGCAAATACAATCCCTGCTTTGAAGAGATGCACATAGATATTTGTACAAAACAAGATATGAGAAGGATTGATTGAAGATAAAGTTAAGATGAATGATTCTAGAATTAAGGTGAATGCGGAAAGACTTTTTACAAAAATTGAGTATTTATCTGAGTACTGAAGGAACCAGAATATAGAGATAGATAGAGAAAATTCCCACCATGTTGAAATATGCTTCAATTAAAATGTTTCAAATTGGGATGTGGATTTTATTGTTTGAGGAACAGCGAGGAAGCCACCAGATCATGTAAGAAGACAAAAGAGGTAGGAGAGGACAAGGTTAGGAAGGGCTGTCAATACTAGGGGTTTTTTATTTGATCTGAAAGGTGATTAGGGGTCACTGTATTTGTGGTTAGAAGGATCACAGTTGAACTATAGGAAAATTGTTTTGACAGTTGAGTGGAGGATATACTTATAGAGTTTGTATCTTAATAAAAAAATTCTGAGGTTTACTACTTCAGAAATTTACAAGAATAAAAGTCATTCTTAAATGGTTAAAGAATATGAATAAGAAGTTTTCCCCCAAATAATCAAGGCTATACCTGAAAAGAGTCAATAAAGAAGACAGAAAGTATAATCATAGAAGTGGGAGGAGGATCAAGAGAATGTCTTATCTCTGAAATCAATGGATGATAGGATAACAGATGTCCCAGAAGGGGTTCAAGGTGACTAGTAACATCAGATACTGCAAAGAGATCAAGACCAAAGAGAGATCAAATAAATTCTATAGCATCTGTCTATTCAGAGGACAGTGATGACTTTTGGGAATGCATTTTAGAGGAATGATGAAGGAAAGAAAGTTAAAAAAAACAAAGGAAGTTATTGGCTGACACAGCTCCTTCATTTGGTTCCTCCACCTCCCAGCTCTAAGCTGAGATCCTCTCACATCACTGTTTATCCTTCTGACTTACAGGTACATAAGCTAATATGACCATCAACAAGATGGCATTTTAGAGCTATAGAAACATTGAGAAATGCCTCATACATACATTTAAAAGTATCAAAGACTGGAATGAAAATATTGGGAGCATTTACCCTAATCTAAGAAAATTACCATGGGAAGGTATCCTGTATCATTCAAAACCCCATCCTGAGCCAAGAGAAAGGTTATACTCTACATGTGATAAGTCAATAATTATAAAAAATATACATACAAAAACAAACATAGAATAGGATCACAGAACCAAAGCTGGCAGGGACCTTAGAGGCATGAAATCTAGAACAGGGAGGAGAATCTTTTTTTCTGCCAAGGGCTATTTGGATATTTATAATATCATTCATAGGCCATACAAAATTATCAACTTACAAATTAGTCTATTATATTTGGTCAGATATTTAATTGATTCATTCCTTAAAAAACTCTTAGATTTATTGAATTTTGAGTCCTGCCTGTGATTGCCATGGCAACACCAGACCAAATGATTTCATGAAGACCTAGAACAGAACATTAGAGTTATAAAGGACCTTAGACCATGTCTGCATTGAATGTCAGACATAGAAAGGAACTAAGAATACCATGACTGAACAGTTACATACTGCTTTGTTAACTGAAGGCACTTTCTTCACAACCCTGCAAAATAAATTGTGCAGGCAATTGTACCTATTTTATTTTATTTCCTAGAAAATATATTTATTTAGTATTTCTCTCAAAGTCACACAGCTAAGTAATTATTAAATGTCTGAGACTGGATTTGAACTCAGGTCCTCCTGACTCCAGGGCTAGTGCTCTATTCACTGTACCACCTTTTCATTACTTTTTATTCATCTTCACTTCTAAACTGCCTCTGACACTACTGATCATTCTGCTTCTTGACTCTCCCTACTCTCCTTAGTGACATTGCTCTCTCCTGGTTTCTCTGGCTGGCTGCTCCTTCTCAGGATCCTTTCCTGGATCTTCATCAAGATCCACTAATTACTCTTCTTTTCTCCTTCGATGCTATTTTCCTTAATGATCTTGACTCCCAAGGATTCATCTATTTTTTCCTATGGAGGTTATTCCCAGTCCTGATCCCTCTCCTGTACTCCAGTACTGAATTACAAGTGTCTTTTAGACATCTTCCACTGGATGTCCCATAGGCATTTTAAACTTAATATGTCCAAAAAGACTCATTGTCTTCACACACAACTCCCCTTCACCTGGAAGATGGTCACCTACCCAAGAGACAGTGTGACTTCAGAAAAGGTCAAGGAATGGTCAATATGGAATTTGCTGCTTGACAACTGCAGGAGAAATACCAGGAGCAGAATAGATGTCTGTACTGCAAAACATGAAAATTTAGTAAAAATAAAATGACAAAAATATGTTAGACATAAAATTCTTTCTCTAGGATTTACCAAGAAATCTATAGGTTGAGGCCATTATGCTAATGCCTACCCAAACATAGAGGAAAGGGAATATTTATACTTTAAAAAGAATGAGGGGGTGGCTAGGTGGGTAGTGGATAAAGCACCAGCCCTGGAGTCAGGAGTACCTGGGTTCAAATCCAGTCTCAGACACTTGGTGATTACCTAGCTGCAAGTGGGCAAGCCACTTAACTCCGTTTGCCTTGCAAAAACCTAAAAAAAAAAAAAAAAGAATGAGAGGATCATTAAATCTTATGATTACTAATGAATCAAGTCACAAGTTACATATTTGCTCACAAATATGTCAACTTTACATTACTGTCTTGTCCTAGAGAAGATTGCAATCTCTCTCTCTCTAAACTGATTTAATATTTAACAAATACTAGAAACTATGTAATTCTCACAAAGGTAACTAACAAGGTTTCCTAATTTCTAATCATCTGTTTTCCTCCAATTATTAGAACAATTAATAATAGAAAAGATAGAAATTCTAAACTCATAATTCATGGTTACAGATTGAGAATTTAGACTTTGACCTATAACAGGCTACAGAAATACTAACTTTGTCAGTTTACAATGTTTGTTGACCTGACTAAAATTTTTGATATGTCAAAATTTGCTTGCCTGAAGTTTATCAGGACTGTATGTATAAGACAATTCTCAAGGACTCATGGTGAATAATGCTATCCACTTCTATGGAAAAACAAACTGATGAAATCTGAATGCAGATTGAAACAAACTTTTTTTAAATAAAAAAACTTCATTTTTCTTTGCTTTTTTGTTTTTATTTATTGTCTGTGTTTCTTTCACAACACAACTAATATGGAAATATGCTTTATATGAATATACATAGTATATATCATCACATACTATCTATATCAAGTTGCTTCTTTATTAGTGAGGGGATGTGGAAGGAAGAAAAGCATTTAGAACTCAAAATTTTGAAAAGTGAATTAAAACTTTTCATTACATGTAATCAGAAAAAATATTTGAAAAAAATTTAAAAACAAAAAAACACTGCAACAAGAAACCATGGGATCAAGTCTGCCCATGGGCAGACCAATAGGGGTCCACCCCACAGAGGTTTCTCAGGTTTGCTGAACACAATTCTTTCCAGCAAGATGGGGCTCCGGAGGTGGGACACTCTATACCCACTTCTGGGCCCGTGGGTTGGTCAATGTTGGCACACTTGTCCCAGTCACTTGTCCCTTGGCTCTTCATGATCTTCCCCTGACATTCAAACTTAGATCAGATGTGATCGGCTAAATTTAAATATTAATCAGCTGAGGAAAAGAAACCAACTAGGATTCTAAACGTAGCCTAAAGTGGGCGGTAAACTCCATCTAAGGTGTGGATCTTCCCTGTCACTTCTTCCTTACCTCTCCCCACCATGGGTGGGGTTGGGGTGCCCTTTGCTCCTTTTCTCTGAAACAGCAAAATTCCTTGGCAGTTTTTAATTTGATTATCCTGGTTTCTTAACTTCTATTGAAACTCTTTAGATTTCATTTTTTGCCTTTGGTCCTTTCATTCAGTTTTCCGAATTTTCAGTTATTTTCATGGTGAGGAAGAGTGGGCAGTTAAGGCATGAGAGTCACCCACTTCTGATGAAACTTCCTTTGGGTTAAAAAACTGCAAAGACCTTTGACTGTCAGAACACTTGCTCTCTGAAGATTCATCTTTCTCTGCTCCAGATGACTAAACTTTCCCTTGAATTTTGTGGCTCTCTAAGGAAGAAAACAAACAAAAACACTTTGGGGCTGAGCAGACTCTTCCTCCTTGGGCTTCTCAGATTTGGAGCTAGGAGCAAGAAAGACTTGGTTTCCATTGGCATTGTAGGAAGTCTCTGATACCAGTAATTTGAGGTAAGAAACTAACCCTTTTCAGGAGGGAAAGAAACTACAAAGGAGAGCAACTGTCAGTCATTGGAAGTTCTACTTTCTTTCTCATCTCTGAGTAAGGGATTTCTTCAAGAGGCAAACAGTCTCAAAGTAAAATGAATCTCTTTTTCCTGATTAAACCCAGTCCTGGATAATTCTGCCTTCTGACTCCTCTGTTCCTATTCACTTAGTCCTCCTGTCTTGGTCTCCAATCATATTGATCATGATTCTCATCAATTAAAAAAATCAACATGTATTTCAATGTGCTTATAGTTATATTTTTACAACTTCTATACAAATGCTATTTTAAAAGCACTAATAATTTTTCAAATTCTCAGTTCACATAAAAGACTTAAAAACATGAAATAATACTTTATTCTCAAGTCAGTAGTAAACCAAGGAAGTTATTGAATAGGGTAGGGATATGATCAAACCTCTGCTCTAGGAATGCCATTCTAAGGATAGTTTGGAGGACAGATTAGAAAGGGGAGAGACTAGAAATGGATGTGCCATTTAGATGTTACTAAAGATGACCAAGTGAGGTGTGTTGAAGGCATGAACTAGGCTGACAGCTGAGGAGTGGAGGGAAGGAAATAAATATGGAACTTATGTGGTAGAGTCTAAAAATGTGATTTTACATATGACCATAAATGTAGAGAAAGGAGGATGAAGAGTGGAGAATGACAGAATTTGTAAGCCTGAATAACTAGAAGGAGAGTGGTACCCTCAAAAAAAAAGAAGTTTGGAAAACTATAACCTATCCATGACTATTCTTTTTTGCATTTAATAGTAATTTATTTTTTCCAATTACATGTAAAGACAGTTTTCAACATTCATTATTATAAGATTTTAGTTCTAAGTTTTTCCTCCCTTCTTCCCTTCCCTTCCCCCTCCCCAAGATAGCTTTGGAAATTCAGGATCACCTGCACATGACAATATGGCATCAGAGTTGGACATTGAAGAGGACATCAAAAAAAATAAAAGAACTTTATATTGTTCACTGATAGAGTAAGAGAGGGTGTGTGTGTGTGTGTGTGTGTGTGTGTGTGTGTGTGTGTGTGTGTGTGTGAAAGAGAGAGAGAGAGAGAGAAAGAGAGAGAGAGAGAAAGAGAGAGAGAGAGAAGAGAGAGAGAGAGAGAGAGAGAGAGAGAGAGAGAGAGAGAGAGAGAGAGAGAGAGAGATAATATGTGTATTCACTGCTGTGACAGCTGGACATTAACTTCCCTTTGTGACGATTGGTTTGGAATGTTTCTCTTTCATTGCAGAATCAGTACCCGCTGGCTAGTTCAGCAGGGACAGGCAGAATAGGGTTCCCTATAGTGTTCATAGGTCCCCATCCTCTTCTCCTAGTTTCATCCCCCCCCATCTTTTTTTCAGAGCTCCCTCATTCCCGAATTCTGTAGTCAAGGACAAATGCAGTTGATAAAGAGTGAGGGAAGGAAGGCATGGGACTCTGCCAAGAAGCAGGTCTGAGGGTGCAGCAAAGATCCTAGATGTTCTTTCAATAAGGGAAAGGAATGCCAAGGGCACATCCATTAAAGTCAAAGCATAAATGGCTCCCAGCACATGATTCTCTATTCATGTAGTTAAACCTGACAGGAGGTGTTCTGTCTCCCAGACACTCTGGGCTTTGTAATGTGGCTAACAGATGACCTGGAAGAAAGCAGAGGGAAGGTAGGAAGCAGCCAGTGATATGGGAAGAACCGGTCCATGATAGGGGGCTGCCCAGGAAACAACACCAAGGTAGTTTCAGAATAAGCAATGGAACCGGTGCAGGCACCTCACACTAGACACTTAGCAGGGAGGCAACATGCATACACTGAGTTGGAACCCTAGGAAAAAGGCCTTGATTTCCCCACTTGATTTCTTATCTACTTTTTATGTATATGTTATCGCTTTTCCCAGTCTGATATTTCATGAACATGAAGGATGTCTGTGCTCTGATTTTTACCTCATAACAGAAGACTGTGAAAAAGTGCAATGGAGAGAACCTGATTACGGAACAAGACCATAGCTTTGAGCTTGAGCCAACTCTTAAAACGTGGTCTGAAGGTCAGTCTATTTGGGGAGGCTGAATTTGCTGACATTTGTTGAACTATTCAATACTGGTTTCTTACATGTTATCTTAGTATGGAACAATTCTTAGGTCTAAAATAAAACAAAAGTAATTTTAGGTTATACATGAAATTTATTCTTTAAGATTTACTGTAATAAACTAGAAATGATGTCCCAGAGAAAAATAAGGAAAGAAAATTTATAGAAAACACAAAAAGATTCATAAAATTATGGGGGCCAATCAATCAGGTTACACATTATTACATAAAGGTGTTATTTTTATGATCCTCTTACCTATCCATGAGGTCTGCTCTTTGTCAGAACTGAAAAAAATCTAATTGGTAGCAGAACTACTGTCACCCTTTCTGACTTGACATTTTATATTGCTATCAGATATGTTATGGACATATAAAATATTGGGATTTCTCCCTTTTCAAAAGGTTATAAATATAGGAATTTAGTCTGGTCTCCTGTAAAGCTAACTAGACCAGTTTCCTGCTTTCTTAGGATTGTCTCTCTCTAATTGTTGACACAACTGGGATAGATGCAATTAGAAGGGGACCAGGCTAACTTATAAAGAATCAGTGTTTAAATGTATAGCTGGAGACATACAGACTTTAAGAAGACAGAGGCTAGCATTCAAATTTATATGCCTTAATTAGAGACTGAGAAACCAGTTCTGATCAGAAACAGAAGATTTAGAAACAACTTTCACATCAGTTTGTAATTAACACATTCATGAACAGACTCATGGAAGTCGAGTCAACATGGCAGAGAAACAGGAAGCAGTATAGCCCAGATCTTCCAATGACCCCCTTCACAAAGATTTAGAAAACCAGATGTGGGAAAATTGGTGCACTAATGTATTAGGAGTGCTGAACTGATCCAACCATTCTGGAGAACAATTGGGAACTATGACCAAAGGCTTATAAAACTGTGCATATCCTTTGTTTTAGCAAGACCCAATCTGTGAGATTTGTGTGTGTGTGTGTGTGTGTGTGTGTGTGTGTGCACGCACACGTATGTGTGTGTGTGTGCATGAATGAGATGGGATAGACTTAAGTTGTACCATAGGTTCTATACCTTGAATGCGTAGTTTGTACAAACACTGAGACAATATTCCTGATTCCTAGGACAAAGGTTCACTGGGAATGATTTTCAGGCTCCTTCTCCTGCTCTTCAGCAACCTTTTCTTGTACTTCATATCTCCCTGATTGTGTTTCTATCAGCTATGATGTGGACCATCAAGCAGAATCCCTCACCAGCTTCCTACAGCAGCCTTACTCTATCTTTGTACCTCATATGCCTCATCCATATGGTTTTTAGTATTACCAGCTCAGGTAAGTTTACTCTTTTTTCTCATATCACTACACAATAATATTTAAATGCAATTGACAATCAACTTAAGAAACTCTTATTTAGTCCTAACTGAATACAGAGTCCCCCTGTGTTTAGGACTACCAGAGTTTCAAAATTTAGATAATACATGATCTCTGACCTAAGCCTTATTGTTTCCCTCTTTGGCATCTTCATCAATATCTACAAGATTACATCATAGGATTACAGAGTGAAAAGGGATCTCATCCAGTTCAGGTCCCTTATATTACTGGTCACAGAAGGAAGATAACATGTGTAAGGGCAAGGATCACTTTCAGTCATTATTCAGTCCCCTCCTTGAAGAGGAGAGGAAACTTGATATTCTTGTACAAAATTTACGGGGTCTATGAGAGCAATATAGAAGGACTTTCAAATATTTCTGTGGATTCATCTAAAGTTTGGTGCTGAATTTATTTTCTGTTCTACTAAGAGATCTATTTATAATAGAGGAAAACCAGGGAATTTTGTTTAAACCTGAAATTTCATCAATTCAGAACACATGTTTTGTGAATGGCAGATACCTATATACATATGTATGTGTGATGTATGTATATAATATATATATATTATGTTTATACACTTAGATACATATATACATATGTGTGTATCAATTTTTATATTTATAGGTACAATTTCCACAGGATCTGTGTGGAAGATTCTGGGATCAAAGACCCACTAATCTGAATGCTTCCTGATTCACTAGCTTTGTTTCTTGCTCTCTAGCTTGTCCATTTGCATGTCAATCAAAGAAAGTTTGGGGAAGTTGTGGGACTTTGAGAATCCACACAAATCCTGTGGAAATTGTTGGGCATATCCCAAATGGATTTAAGGGTACAAGTCCAGAACCAAGGAGTTGATGAGAATTCCACAGGATTTTATAACTCTGAGTGACCCTATTCTCTGTGATAAGGAATCCTGAGTCACCATATTGAGCCAGGTAACGGTCAAAAGCAATCAGAATTTTATAAACTTTGAATGTATTTTTAAAAAATATTTTTGTCCAGTGCTTATAAGGAATGATTACTTCCAGATTGGTTGTAAGCTGACTAGCAGACAGAAAATCCCTCAGAACTTCTACAAAATGATTTTATGAGTCTGTATCCTCAAAGTCCATTTTTGGGCCTTTGTCTGTACAATGTTTGTAGATCTAACCAAGGCCTTTAATACTATCAGTTGCAAGAGTTAATGGAAAATTATGTTAAAATTTGATTTTCCTGTGTTGTTCATCAGTATTACATGCCAATCTCATGATAGTGTGCTTGCCCAGTTTCTGGATAGGGGATGATGCTCCCCAGATTTTCTAGTCACCAATGAAGTGAAATAAGGATGTGTCTTTGCTCCCATGCTTTTTAACATGAGGTTTTCAGCCATCTATCAAATGCCTTCACTGAGGATGAACATGACCTCAAGGTCAACTACTGCACTGATGGCAAATTCTTTAACTTAAAAAGGCTACAAGCCAAGAACAAAGTGGAGGGAATGTTGGTGCATGATCTTCTGTTTGCAGATGATTGTACACTCAATGCAGTTGCTGAAGATGAGATGTAATGAAGTATGGATCAATTCTCTGCTGCTTGTGCTAATTTTGCTCTAACAATTAACACCAAGAAAACACAGGAGCTCACATCTTTCATATGTGGAATCATCAATTACAGCAAATGGAGAAGTTCTGAGTACTGTGGACAAGTTCACTTACCTTGGTTGTGTCCTTTCCAAGGAGGTACACATTGACAATGAGGTTGACACTTGCATTGCCAGAGGTAGCTCTGAAAGAAAGTGAGGGAGAGAAGCGATATTAGACTTATTACCGAACTGAAGTTCTACAGATCTGTTGTACTGACATCATTGCTATATGCCTGTGAAATCTGGACAGTTTAGCAGCACCATGCCAGGAAACTGAATTGCTTTCATTCAAATTATCTTTGGAAGATTCTGAAGATCACCTGACAGGAGAAGATACTAGATGCTGAGCTCATTTCTCAAACTAAACTGCCAAGCACTTGTTAACATAATTTCCTTAAGCTAAAAATGAAATAACTGAGGCAGCTAGGTGGCGCAGTGGATAGAGCACCGGCCCTGGAGTCAGGAGTACCTGAGTTCAAATCTGGCCTCAGACACTTAATGATTACCTAGCTGTGTGGCTTTAGGCAAGCCACTTAACCCCATTGCCTTGCAAAAACTTTAAAAAAAAAGAAAAAGAAAGAAAAGAAAAAAATGAAATAACAAAGTTAGTTTAATGAATAAAATTTAATTCTCTAGGATCTTGCCCAAACCCATGAGTGGATGGCATCCTTGAAAATACCAATAACCAATATAAAATTTTGCAAACATTTTATATGGAAAGGACTAAGAATCATAAAAACCGAGTTAGGTAACCAATGAGATTTCGTATAGATGACATAGCTTTATAATATGATTCTCTTAAATCTTTTAATATTTGCTTAAAATTTCTATTGACAATCCCACCTAGGCTGGAGAGTAAATGTGTACAAATAACAATAGGATTCTCTCTCTCTCCTTACCCAATATGTCTCTTATCTTGAGGTTTGTTGATCAGGTAAAGAATTTATTGGTGCTATCAATGAGATGACAAGATAGTATTGACTCAGGCCAAGTCAACATTGTAGGAGACAGGCCTTACATAGCAGATTGATATTATATAACTATTAGTTAAAGGTTAAGAGACTACTAATCAGAAATATATAGATCAGAAATATTAATTTCAACTTAAATAATATCAGATTAGAGAGGGCAGGGCCGGGGCTAGAGCTGGCTGAAGGGACAGGAGTCGGGCTTGGGCCATGACTGGGAAAGGAAGGCAGGAGACATATGCAGGCATTAGTCATGGCTCTGGTCAGAAAGGAAGCGGTCCAGGCAGTAGAAGAAGTCAGATCACAGAGTGCCCAAGAAGCAGAATAGTTGCTGACTGACCTGGTGCTTCGACTTGTCTCAGCCTTACCCCAGAATATGAGGAGGACATGCCCAAATCCTACATGATCAGCATCAACATGGCCCACTCTGTACACCCTAACAACATTGTTAAACATGAGGAACACCACAGACCCTTATTTTCCAAGGGACCTATGATCAAGGTGAGCAACAAACAATGCTATGCTTCCAATGCTATTTCTGAGGCATTGATCTGAGAGGTGGCTTCCCGAATTGGGGTACCCCTTCAGGAGTTCATCATTCAGAACGATTCCCCTTGTGCCTCAACCACTGGGCCCATCCTGGCTGTGGGTGCTCGACTTGGGCAGCCCTCAGCTGCCTATGCACTACATCTATGAGATGATGCGTACCTCTAGCTTGCTGCAGAGTCTTACTCTATTTAAGTGCTTCTTCGTTTCCTATTGTGAGCTATAGTTTTGCAGTGGATTGAGGCTTCTCTTTCCCTCTTCATCCCATTAACCCCAGAATGTCAGTTCTCATCTGACTCAGAATTGAAATATTAAAATGGATTTTTCATTTGTTAAATATATATATATATATATATATATATATATATATATATATATATCGGATTAGATACATTCCAATATTCCTACAGAGAGTACAACTGCTATGGGTTGGACACATTGTTAGGATGCCAGACATATGCTTGCCCAAAAAACTATTTTATGGAAAACTCACACAGGACAAGTGCTCACAACATGTAAGAAGAAGCAATACAGAGATACTCAGAAGGTCTCATTGAAGAACTTTAGAAGTGATTGTACAGCTTGGGAGACAATGGCACAGGACCAGCCTGGTGTGCCCTCATCAGTAAGGGTGAAGCACTCTATGAGGAAGGCAGAATTGAAGCAGCTCAAAATCTGCTCTAAATTGAATGACAAACGTGACATCCATAAGTTTAGAATACCCACCCCAAGTGTTCACATGGACTATTGTGCCCAAGCTGTGGTAGAGCCTTCCAAGTTCATATTGGTCTGATCAGTAACAGGAGGACACCCTGTGTCAAACATAGTGATGTTGTTTTGAACTCCTGCCATAATAAAGGACAAGAACTAACTCCCCCAAATCTCAACAACTTTCCATGACTTGTTTGGAGGTTAGGACATGCAAACTTAATCTTACTACCAACATCTTCTTTGATTGGCATCAAAATAAATTAAGAAGCAAATTTCATAGAAACAAAGTGTCTACATTTCTGTCTTTGTAACATGAATCTGCCAGCAACAAAAGTCTTACTTATTTATGACCAACAGACATTTCCCTGGTGTTTCAAATGTACAGTGTATAGAATTGGATCATATTAAAAGTACAACAACTGAGGTTAGGGCAGATTAGCAAATGCTTAACATGACCCAAAAGAAGAAGGATGTGAATTTCAATGTTCTGATGTCTAATCAAGAACTTCCCAGGATTCTGCTTCTCTGGGCTTACAACCTCTCTGACTTCTGACTCATCCAGAGGGAAGAGGCTTAAGTCCTCTATAAAAGGCTCTGAGCTCTGGGCAGATTTCCTTCAACTGCTCAACAAAGCACTTTCCAAACTCTCCCTCTCCTCCTCAGCAAAAGGTACCAACATGTTCTGGTGATTAAAGTGATCCTAGAGCCTGAAGAAAAGTCACTGTTGGGAAAGAAGATTAAGGGTTAGAGTCGGGGGCAGAACCAAGATGGCGACAAGAAGGGATCCAGTCTTAGGAGCTCTCTGATAAAATTCATCAGCTAAGGACTCTAACTAAACTTTCAAGAGACAGAACCCACAAAGGGACCCAGTGAGGCAGTTCTCCTACTCAAGGTAACCTGGAAAAGAGCAGAAAGGCTCTGCTCCCCGGGGTCGGAGAGGTGGCCTGCCAGAGGGGTGGCCCACCAGAGCCAAAGAACCTCAGCCTCCCAGAGGCAGCCCCAGGGCGCTGGGGGTCTCAGCTCACAGAAGCGGGGGAGTCTCCTGAGCTGCACCCCGAGGAGCACCGGGCACAAAGTGGGGGAACAGTGGGGGACCTCTGCCAGAGCGAGCACGTGGAGCCCAGCCCTCAGGGCACACAGCAAGCAGCATCATCTTTCCCCAGCCCTGATCCAGGAAACAGAAGCAGGCTGAGCCCGTAAGCAGGAGCCCCCAGGGCATGAGCCCATTGAGCTGAGGGAGGGGAATGAAGAGAGACTGCCTAGCTCTGTCCTCTGCCTCTGAAACAGGACTCTGGGGATCTGACCACATTCAGATCCTGACCACAGTCTAGGCCCCCCCATAGAACAGCAGCCCCCCCCCCACATCAGCCCCTTGGCAGAGGGGGGTGCTTATGGTCATTCATAGACCAGGAGGGAGGACAGAACCTCACACACTGAGACCCTTGTGGGAGTGTCCCAAAAGCTCAAGAAACACCCCAAACCAGGCCCAGGCTGGGAAAATGAGCAAGCAGAGAAACAAAGAGAAGACTATTGAGAAATATTTTGCAAATGAGCCCAAGAAGGACCAAAATATTCAGTCTGAAGATGAGGAAGCACAAGCTCCTGCATCTAAAGACTCCAAGAAAAACAGAAATTGGGCTCAGGCTATGATAGAGCTCAAAAAAGACTTTGAAAATCAAATGAGGGAGTTGGAAGAAAAACTGGGAAAATAAAGGAGAGAGATGCAGGAAAAACATGAAAATGAAGTCAGCAGCTTAGTCAAGGAAATCCAAAAAAATGTTGAAGAAAATAGCATGCTAAAAACCAGCTTAGGTCAAATGGATAGAACAGTTCAAAAAGTTATTGAGAAGAATGCTTTAAAAAGTAAAATTGGCCAGATGGAAAAAGAGATAAGAAAACTCTCTGAGGAGAGCAAATCCTTCAGACAAAGAATAGAATTCAGGGAGATTGATGAATTTACCAGAAATCAGGAATCAATACTTCAAAACCAAAAAAATGAAAAATTAGAAGAAAATGTGAAATATCTCATTGAAAAAACAACTGATATGGAAAACAGACTTAGGAAAGATAATTTAAAAATTATTGGAATACCTGAAAGTCATGATCAGGAAAAGAGCCTTGACATCATTTTCAAAGAATTACTACAGGAAAATTGCCCTGATATTCTAGAAGCAGAGGGCAAAATAGAAATGGAGAGAATCCACCGATCCCCCAGAGAAAGAGATCCCAAAAAAACCAATCCCTAGGAATATTATAGCCAAGTTCCAGAACTCCCAAGTCAAAGAGAAAATATTACAAGCAGCCAGAAGGACACAATTCAAATATCGTGGAGCTGCAGTCAGGATCACACAGGACTTAGCAGCAGCTACATTGGAAGTTCGTAGGGCTTGGAATACAATATACCGGAAGGCAAGAAAGCTTAGAATGCAGCCAAGAATGAACTACCTAGCAAGGCTGAATGTCCTCTTCCAGGGAAAAAGATGGACTTTCAATGAACCAGGGGAATTTCAAAGGTTCCTTTTGGAATGGCCAGAGCTGAACAGAAGGTTTGATCTTCAGATACAGGACTCAGGTGAAGCATGGAGATTGGAGGAGAGGGGGGAAATATGAGGGACTTAATGAGGATGAACTGCATGTATTCCTCCATAGAAAAATGACACTGATAATACTCATATGAACCTTCTCAGTTAATAGAGCAGGTAGAGAGAGCTTTTATAGTTGAAGCACAGGAGAAAGCTGAATTCGAAGATAAAATATGGTGTAAAAATGGAGTCAATAGAAAAAAAAGGGAAATGGAATGGGAGAAGGAAAAAGGAGAGGGGGAATAGTCCAAGATATTTAACATAAGATTTTTTTTTTATTACAATGAGCTATTGCAATGATATGGAAGGGGGGAGGCAAGGGGGAATGAGGGAAACTTTGCTCTCATCAGAGATGGCTAGGAGAGGAAACAGCAAATATACTCAATGGGGTATAGACATCTGGAGTAAGAAGGAGTGGGGAGCAGGGGGAAGGGGTGGGGATGTGAATAAAGGAGGAGAGGATGGACCATGGGGGGAGAGTGGCCAGATATAACACAATTTCTTTCTTACTTCTTGCAAGGGGCTGGGAATGGAAGGCCTGCCCAGGACCACAGGGCCAGGTGGATTCTGGGCCTAAGGGGTGGTATGGGGGCTCAGGGCTTCTTGGCCCTGGGACCAGGGATCTGTCTGCTGCGCCACTCAGCTACCCTACAGCAGAGTCATAGTGAAAGGAGAGAGAAAATAGAGTACATGGTAGTGGAGAAATAAGAAAGGAGGGAGTTGCGATCAGCAATGGCAATGGTGGAAAAATATGGAAATAACTTTTGTGATGGACTTATCATAAAGAATGTGATGCACACAGGACAGAGTTGTTGGTGTTGGAACAAAGACTCAAGCACATTTTTTGTTATGATTATTTGGGGGAGGGTGCAGGGCAAGTAGGGCTGGATGGCCTGCCTGGGGCCACATAGCAGGGTGATCTTTGGGTGTCTGGGGCCAGATTTGGACCCAGGTGCTCCTGGCTCAAGGGCCAATGCTCTGTCTGCCACCCAGCCAACCCTACTATTATTACTATTTTATTTTATTTGGGGCCTTTTTTTCTTTCTTTTTTTTTTTTTTTTTGGTTTTTGCAGGGCAGTGGGGATTGGGTGGCTTGCATGTCACACGGCTGGGTGATTGTTGGGTTTACGAGGCTGGATGTGGACTCGGGTGCTCGTGGCTCCAGGGCTGTTGCTTTGTCCATTGCGCCACCTGGCCATACCTACAATTATTACTAATATTATTTTTTATTTTAATTTTTTTCCTTTCCCCTTTACTTTTTTCGCCCAAACAAGTCTATCTATATTCATGGGGGAGGAGGAGGGGTATTTTGTTTACTTGTAAACAAGAATATTTTATTAATGTTAAAAAAAAACCATTTGTACAAAATGAGAATAAAAAAAAAATTTTTAAAAAAGGGTTATAGTCAAACTTCAGACCAGTTCAGGTCAGGAACCAGAGCTTTTCATGGAGATGGCAGAAGGCACTTAGGAAGATGGGAACCTAGATGGAGACTCCAGCAGGAAAAAAATCTGCTCTAAATTGAATTTGATTGAATTCAATCCTTTACTGATTTTTTTTCTTGAAGAACAGAGGCTCAGCTGGTCCATAGCTGAGTTAATATTTGATATCAATATGTCCTTCCATGTCCAGTCACCTAGGATGTCATCACTATATTAAATACCTGGAAAGCTCCACACATTTCCACAATCACAATCCTCCTCCCGCACTGAGCTGCACCGCTCTGTCACACACAAGTCTTTCACAGCTGCCTGACCCCAATCTCCTTCTAAACTCTCAACTGCACAGTCACAGAATGAGGATGAGAAGTCCCCTACTAGCCCAGAAACCTGGTCTTCCTCTGCTTTAGCAATAGGCACCTCAGTGCTGGGGCAGAAGCTGGTCCCTCCATGGGGTCATTGACAGGAGTTGCCTTTCTGCCTCCATCCTAAATTCTAAGCCCCCAGTCACCTGCCCTGTCTCCCTGAATATCCAAGGTAGTAAGGAGGGGGAATGTCTTGTCTCCATCTCACAGATCTAACACACTGTAGAAAGTGACTTCCCCCAGGGGGCTCAAAGCAGAGCAGCCCCTGAGAAGGATCATATGCAGAACTTCATGGTCCTGGGCTTCCCTGACCCTGCTCTAGAGCCCATAGTGACTCCACCAGCCCAATATTCTCTGATTCTCTTCTGCTTTGTCTCTGCTTCCTCTGCTCAGGAACATTCACAGTATCAAGTCCTCTGGTCCAGCCCATCCTGGCCTGGGTGGGGGAAAATGTACCCTTCTCCTGTCATGTCTCACCTAAGAGGGATGTTCAAGAAATGATTATAAAGTGGACCAGAGGTCCAGAGGTTGTCTTATTGATGGTTTTAGACAGATACTGCTTATCATTTTAGGGAATGCTCCATTTATTTCCATGCTTCCTTGTATTTTGAATAGGAATTGGTGCTACATTTTGTCACAAACTTTTTCAGCATCTATTGAAATAATCATATGATTTCTGTTAGGTTTTTTTATTGATATGGTCAGTTATGCTGATAGTTTTCCTAATATTGAACCAAACCTGCATTCCTGGTATAAATCCTACTTGATCACAGTGTATTATTCTAGTGATAACTTGTTGCAATTGATTTGCTAAATTTTTCCTAATTTTGCCATCCATATGCATTAGGTAAATTGGTCTATAGTTTTCTTTCTCTTCGTCTCTTTCTCTTCCTGGTTTAGGTATCAGCATAATATTGGTGTCATAGAAGAAATTTGGCAGAATTCCTACACCTGTTTTTTTTCAAATATTTATATAGAACTGTAACTAATTGTTCCTCAAATATTTGATAGAATTCATTAGTGAATCCATCTCATCCTGTAGATTTTTCTTAGGAGTTCATTGATGTCTTGTTTAATTTTTTTTTGTAAATATTCATTTCACTTAGATTGTCAAATTTATTGGCACACAGTTGGGCAAAATAGCTATGAATTATTTCTTTAATTTCTTTCTCATTGTTGGTGAATTCATCTTTATTTTTGATACTAGTAATTTGGTTTTCTTCTTTCATTTTTTTAATCCAATTAATCAAAAGTTTATCTATTTTTTGTTTTTTTCCATTAAATCAGCCCTTATATTTATTAATTCAGTAAGTTTTCTTACTTTCAATTTTATTAATTTTTCCATTGATTTTCAGAATTTCTAATTTGGTATTTAATTGGGAATTTTTAATTTTTTTTTCTTTCTCTGTCTTTCTTAGTTACATGCCCAATTCATTGATCTCTTCTTTCTCTATTTTATTAAAGTGTGCATTTAGAGATATAATATTTCCCCTCAATAACTACTTTGGTTGTATCCCACAAATTTTGGTATGTTGTCTCCTTATTGTCAATCCTCTTATATGGAGTTATTAATTATTTCTATGATTTGTTGCTTCATCCACTCAGTCTTCAAAATTAGGTTATTTAGATTGCAATTAATTTTAGGTCTATTTCTCTATGGCACTATATTGCACATGATTTTTATTGCATCATGATCTGAAGAGAACACATTTAATATTTCTGCCTTTCTGTATTTGATTATGAGGTTTTTATGCCCTAATACATGGTTAATTTTTCTATAGTTGTTGTGTACAACATGTAAAAAAAGGTTTATTCCTTTCTATCCCCATTTATTATTCTCCAGAGGTCTATCATACCTAACTTTTCTAGTATTCTATTTTCCTCCTTAACTTCCTCTATTTTGTGGTTAGATTTATCTAATTCCCGAGAGAAGGAGATTGAGGTCCCCTACCAGTAGAGTTTTGTTGTCTATATCTTACTATAATTCATTTAGCTTCTCCTCTAAGAATTTTGATGCTACATTGCTTGATTCATACATCTGTAGTATTGAAATTATTTCATTGTCTATGGTACCCTTTAGGAGGATGTGGTTTCTTTCCTTATCCATTTTAATGAGATCTATTTTTGTAATTGCTTTGACTGAGATTGCTAACCCTTCTTTTTTCACTTCAACTGAAGCATGATATATTCTTCTCCAATCTTTCATCTTAATTCTCTGTGAATCTCTCTGCTTCAAATGTGTTTCTTATCAAAAACATATTGTAGGATTCTGGTTTTTAATTCACTCTGCTATCTGCTTCTTTTGGGTGGGAGAGTTCATCCCATTCACATTCATAGTTATAATTACTAACTCTATTATCCTCCATGTTATCCCCCCCTCTATTTGTACCTTACCCCGCTTCATTCCTATCCCTCCTCACCAATGTTTTACTACTGAATACTGCCTCCCTCATTCTGTCCCCCTTCTATCCACCCCCTTCCTTTGCTTCCCTCTTTCCTATTTATCCCTTCTTCCTTCCCTCCCTTCTATGAGATCCTCCTTCCCTTTCCCACTTTCCTCTCCTCATACTTGAAGCGTAAGATAAATTTCTAAACCCAATTGAGTATATATATTCTTCCCTCTTTAAGTAAAATCCAATGAGAGTAAGATTCAGACAGTTTTCCCTCCCTTCTTTCCCTCTGTGGTTATAGAACCTTTGCACCTTTTCATGTGATGTAATTTACCCCCATTCTAACTCCCCCTTCCTCAAGTCTCATTACAATCTCCACATTTTTAATATCTTAATTTTTGCTTTATTTTGTTTTTTTTACAAGGCAATGGGGTTAAGTGACTTGCCTGAGGTCATATAGGTAGGTAATAATTAAACGTCTGAGGCTGGATTTGAACTCATGTCCTCTTGACTCCAAGGTTGGTACTCTATCCACTGTGCCACCTAGCTATCCAAATCTACCTTTTTTTCAAATGTCCCTTCTACTGTGGAGGGAACCACTATTCTTCTCATCATTGAGGTCAGAGTCTTGGTGTCATCCTCACTTCCTCCTTGTCTCCCATCCCAGACACACAGATATGCTGGAAGTTTCTGCCTCCACAACTTTCCCCCTTCCTACCTCTTCCCCTAATTGGGGGGCCTCCATCATCTCTCATTTGGAATAACTGCCACAGTCTCTAACTGATCTTATCTCAAACCCCTTCCTTTCAATCAAAAAAAGTGTTTGGAGGCAAAGAGGAGAGATTTTTAGATAAAATAAATGAAATTTCCAGTATCCAAGAGACTCGTTTGACTATGAGGATTAAATGATGGAGAATCTCTGAATTGAGACAGAATGATTGGAAGAATAATATTGTTTATAGTATACCTTTAAATATATGATGATAATGTCTACCCCTATTCCTACTATTATTATTGCTATGTCTTCTACTACTACTACTACTACTACTACTATTACTACTACTAATGTTGCTGTTACTACTACTAATACCAGAGGAAAAAGAGGTAGCTCAGGGAAACAGTGGATCGAGCTCTGAGACTGAAGTCAAATCTGAGTTCTAATCAGCCTCTGATAGCTACCCACTTTACCACTTTACCATTTAACCTCTGTCTGACTCAGTTTTCTCATTTGTGAAAAGGGAATAATAAAAGTGACTACCTCCCATGGTGGTTGTTAGGCTCAAATCAGTGATAAATCCCATAGCAGATACTGGGTTATAGACACCTGAAGAAGGATTATTTTCTTCCTATTACTAATGTAATTTAATTATGATAGTATTATAATCTTTATTTTACAGAAACATAATTTCATAATCAGACAGGTTTGGCTGTGCAGATATAATATTATTTGGGCAAAGCATATAATAGCAAGCCAAGTCAATTAATCCAGACTCTTCTCCCTTCCGAGCCCTTGGTTAAGATCCTTATCCATCACTATCACATTCTCTGCCTCATAGGATCACATGCCAATCATCATGATGGTATCTAGAGCTTCAGGTACAGTGGAGACAAGGCAGGTCTTCCAGATATATAAAAGCAACAATAAAACAGTGAAGTAAAGGCAGACTCACCTGAACTCTCCCAAATTTTTCTTCTAACAACTTAAAATATTGCCTCAAATGAATTGTGAAATAGCAGAACCAACAAAAGGTTGGAGTAAACAATTTTACTACCCAAGACAACTTAGAAGATTGGCAGAAAGGTTCTGTTTCACTGGGGTCTGAGTAGAGCAAAATCCAGTTCAGGTGTTTGGGGAGGCCTCAGTCTTCAAGCAGCTGCAGTTTCATGATAATGGAGAAGGACAACTTTTAAGAAGGCAATAATAGGGGAACTTTTGCTGATCCTGGGTGCAGGATTCTACATTGCCCAGACTCAGTTCTGTATCCCATACTAGACTGAGGAAGAGCACAAGCTCACTACAGCATGCAGCTTCAGGGGATGGGGAACCCTGGTCACAGTATGGGGATGCAGAAGAGGCTTACTTTGCTCAGAGATGAATGTAGGCACAGATTATCAATGACTACACCTCTCTTTATATTATACTGCCTTGGAAGCAAGGAATATTTACAGACTTCCAGAATTACTACTAAATATATCAACATGAAAAACCAGAATCTTGAGTCAATGCCCCCTCACCCTGGGAACAGAGTCCAACTTTAACATAAAGTTAAAAGTCAAGAGATAAGTTAGGATAAATGGGCAAACAGCAACAGCAATAGAACTTGATTTAACCAGTTATTATATGAACAAGGAAGATCAAAATACAAATTCAGAAGAAGACCACAAAGACAAAAGTACTCATCCAAAACATCAAAGTAAAAAGAGTAGAGTGTAGCAATTGAAACACAATTTCCAGAAAACCTCAAAAAGGATTTTAAGAATCACATAAGCAATGTAGTGTGATAATTGGGAAAAGAAATGAATGTAATGCCAGAAAATTTTGAAATAAGAATCACCAGCTTGGTAAAGGTGACAAATGCACACAGTACTTAAGAAATTAACACCTTTAAAAACAGAATTGATCAAATGTAAAGGAGGCACAAAAATCCACTGAAAAGTAGAACTCCCTGAAAAGCAGAATTGGTCAAACGGAAAAAGAGGTACACAAATTTGCTGAAGAAGGTGGCAGAGTGGATAGAGCAAGTGCTCTCATTTTCACTCTGTCCACTGTGCCACCTAACTGCCCAAATCCACCTTTTTTCAAATGTCCCTTCCACTGTGGAGGCAACCACCTTTCTTTTCATCATTGAGGTCAAAGCCTTGGTGTCATCCTCACTTCCTCCATGTCTCCCATCCCAGACACACAGATATGCTGGAAGTTTCTGCCTCTACAAACTTCCCCCCTTCCTACCTCTGCTTTATCAGGGTCCCTTTCCTGGGGCCCCCCACAATGATACAAATCAATACAAATCAAGAGGGACAACAGAAAAATCCCACCTCAGACACTTAATAATTACCTAGCTGTGTGGCCTTGGGCAAGCCACTTAACCCCATTGCCTTGCAAAAAAAACCTAAAAGAAATTTTCTGAATAAAGATTTTTGCTTCAATTTTAAAAAAACTTATTTATTTTTTCAATTATATGTAGACATGATTTTCAACATTCATTTTTGTAAAATTTTCTCCTTCCCATTTTTCTCTCCCCCCATCCTAGGATAGGAAGTAATCTAATATAAGTTATACAAGTATAGGCAACTAGATGGCACAGTGGATTGAGCACTGTCTTCAAGTCAGGAGGACAGGAGTTTGAATCTTACCTCGGACACTTGACTCTTACTAGCTGTGTGACCTTGGGCAAGTCACTTAGCCCTGATAGCCTTTCATACAGGAACATCTCTAGTCATCCTGATTCATATCTGGCTCCAGGATCCTGGAGGAGAAAATGAGGCTGATGACTTAGGACAGCATACCACTCACTCAAATCCAATTCACTTACTTGCCTTGGCATCACTTCCTTGATGTTGTGTTTTTCTTCAAAAATGAAGGATAAAAAAACCAATATACATGTACAATTGTATTACCCATATTTCCATATTGTAATAAGAAAGAAGTTCTAAAACAACAAAGACAGGAATGGCCTGTATCTTCTGAAACATCCATCTTCAAAAAAACCATAGGAAGGTTGTGTCATTCTAAACCCAACCTTGCACCAAGAGAAAGGATTTCTACTAGTAATTATGAAATCATCCATAAAAGAGAATCTCAGAATTTAAGCTTCATAGCTGCTTTGGGGGGGTTGTCAAAGTCCTTCAATTTATAGAGGAAGAAATTGCAGCCTGGAGAAGGAAATAATATGGAATTTCCTAAATAGCTAATGAAATAGCTTGAAATAAAAGAAAATCATTTATTAAGTATAGACTAATACCAAGCATTGGGTACATGAATACAAAAGTGAGATAGTCCCTCCTCTCAAGGCGCTTCCATTCCAACAAGAGGGACAACACAAAAAGAGCAGTGATGGTCAGGGAAGGGAGCCGTTGTTTTGGGAGTTTGGGAAGAAAAACAGCATGGCAATCCATTAACACACTTTCCCCATTCAATGGCTGGTGTTGATTCCACTATTCTTGCTCAAAGTAAAATATGGAAAGGTGAGGAGAACAGTGTTTGGGGGTGGGGCTGTGGGAAGATGATGCACCCATTGCCTCAGGGTAGAAAATGCCCAAGAGAAGAGGAGTCTGAATGAGGGAGAAAAGGACTTTCCTACAGTCACACAGGAGGGTGAAGATACAGCCAGGTCCAGAAGCCATGTCTGCTAACTCTCATAGTCTCTGTTCAATAGTACTAGAAGTATCTTGTTAAAGTCTAGGTACTTCTGGTTGGTATTGACTTATTAATCCATCTTCTGTCACAAAATCTTAGTGAAAATAAGTGGATAAGAACCTTCCCAATGCTAGATAGGGGCAATTCAGTAAGGACACCGTACAGACCTATACATCCATCCAGATGACCAAACTCCCAGTTTCCCCAGGGAGCTGACATCCTCATCATAGAAACATCCCCTAGCTCTCTGGTGCACTCTCCTTCCAATCCAGTTGCACAGCCAATAGAATAGAAGGACCAAGTAAGCACCAGCCCAGGAGCCTGGGCTCTCTCTGCATTTATAAATTACTTATGGGCAGTGGCAGAGCAGAGGCTAATGCAATGCCTTTCCTAAGGTCATTGATGACAGCTGATGCCTTCCTGTCCCCATCACTAACAATTCAGGCTGCAAACAACTTTCCTCCTTTTCTGACTGTACAAAGTGGTTAGAAGATAGAATGAATGGTCCACAAGAGGATCAAATAAAGAAAAATGATCTTCTCAGAAGATAATCTTCAGCAGAACAATAATGATTCAGAAGTTAGGGTCTCCTTTCCTGGGACCCCTACAAAGATACAAATCAATACTCTTAATCCTTTTAATTTTCTTCTGTTCTGTTCTAGAACGACCATTCTCAGTGACTGGTCCTGCTGAACCCATTCAGGTCAAGCAGGGGGGAGATGCCACACTTTCCTGTGAACTCTCCCCCAAGATGGATGTTTGGGACATGACTGTGAAGTGGTTCAGAAACCAGACCCTCATACATAGGTATCCCAATGGGGAGAAACTGGAGAAATCCCAAGACACTGAGTTCCAGGGGAGGATGGAGCTGCTGAAAGATGATCTGGTTGAGGGGAAGGTGACCTTGAAGATACAGCAGGTCCAGGTCTCTGACTCTGGTCTATATACGTGCCAAGTCCAGTCATTTGACTATTTCAATGAAACCCACATTGAACTCCAGGTAACAGGTAGGTCTTCACTGGTTTATACATTTCTTCTCAATCTAAGACTGTTGGAGCTGCAAGAAATTCTAGGGACCATTTGAATCAAAACCCCCTCATTTAACAAATGAAGAAAATGGGGTATAGAGGGGAAGGGACTTTGTACAAAATCATGCACTTTGGAGAAGTCTGGACTAGGAATTGAACTCACTCCAGATCTGGTCATCTGAAGAAAATTGTCACCTCCCTTGGGTCCTGCAGTTGTGAAACCATAGGCTTTGAGAAAGTAACAAAGTCACTTTGGGATGTGAACCTTGACTCAAGCCTTCAATTCTCTACCCTCCCTTTGATCCTCCAGGCCTGGGGTCTTCCACTAAAAGATGATGGGATCTCCCCTCTATCCTGGAACTCAGAACAGGGATGATTTTATCGTCTCTTTCCGACTCCAAGCCTCACCTGACCCTCAATAAGCAAAACACCAAGTAGAGTATGAAGGGTCTGAGACATTCTAGACTATCATCTGCACAATTTACATCCACATTAACCTAATGATAGATGATTATTAGATGTCTTCTCTGAGCCCAGCCCTGTGCTCGGTGAGAGTGCAGAGAAGGAAAGGGAAGAAGACCCTATCCTTATGGCCTCATCTCTAGAGGGAGTGAAGAGATATGGTGCTTAAACTGCTAAAAACATTAGTATATAGCAGAGAGAAAGGGAGTGTGGCAGAATGGATAGAGTACTGGACTTAGAGTCAGGAAGAACTGGATTAGGATGCTGCCTTTGATTCTTTTTCACTATGTGACTGGGCAAATCACTGAAATTCTCTGGGCTAGCTTCATTGCAAAAATAAAAACACTTTATAGTTGTGCCCAACTGATAAAATCGAAGTCCCTTTAAGATATTGGTGCACAAATCTAGGTCTTGATTAGTTCACATTTAATTATATTTAAGTTCCTAATATTTTGAATGTATAATTATGTAAAATATGATCATTGGTTCTAACCCAAAGGAAATATTCAGTGAAATTTTAAGTAATTCAATGACTTCAGTAGATATCTTCATCAAACTAATGTGGACTTCTTTTGATAATGAAATTATAGATCATTTGGGATATAGTTTAGTGGAATTCCAAAAACTTTTATTTCAATGTAAATTAATTTATTTCATATTTATTTATATATTCAGTTTAATCCGATATAATTTAGTTCAATCCAATCACTATTCTGAACAGGTCCCTATTCTTTGGTGGGGGAGGTAAAATGTTTTGATAATACAAGTCTCCCCTGCACTTATGTTGTTCAATTTAGAAATAAGGCAGTTTAAGAAGAGAAAGCAAGAGACATAACTAGAATATACAGTAATATAAAATAAGTGCATAAGAAGAATGCAATAGTGAATGAGACATGAAGACTGATGGGGAAGGTGGTAGAGACACAGGGATGGGGGGCTGATGAAAACGGACTTTAGGGGAAAAGGAGGGGGAAGGAAGGGTGTTGCCTGCATGAACTGCATGGACAAAGGCATGGCAGCAGGAGGAGCAGAATATTGTTAGGGTACAATATCTTGCCCAGTCTGACCAAAACATAGATCCCAGGAGGAAGAAGGGGTCAGGTTAGAATGGTGACACCAGGTGGAGATGCTAGGGATATATCAAGGCCAAGCTAAGCAGAGTGAGCTCCACATTAAAAAAAAACAAAAACAAAAACAAAAACCCTGAAGATGTTAGAGGCGGGAATAACCTGAGCAGGACCAAGGTGGGAAGAGGAGCCTGGCAGCTGAAGGAGCCACTAGAGAAGGGGACACTGAAGGGATGATTATGGAGCAGGGTCCAAGAAGAAGGAAAGAGGAAAAAAGACAGGATCAATGGCACAGGGACAGGAATCAACCTTAATGAGCAGGGAGCCTTTCCTTCTATGTCCAGAGGGAGAGAAAAGAATGAGTAATAAAACAGAGGAGCTCTGAAGACAAAGGAAGGGGAAGGATAAACCTCCCCCTGCCCCATGCTCACACTAAATTGTCACCAGGACTCAGCTTCCTCACAGAACCTGAGACTGAAAGTGAATTCAGGTACCTTCTAGTCTAACCAATACCCGAAAGGAACCTGAAGTATCTAAAACATCTGTGACACATGATCATCCAGCCTTTACTGAAGGCTTTCAGGAGGAGGGCTTAGTCTCTTCTAAGGCAACACATCCCTCCTGAGCAGGAAGGCTGAAGATACTCCCCTACCTATTCTAGTGCTGTTCCCCATTAAGTCTCTGTGGACAAAAGGAAGAAATCAGGTCCCCTCCCCAGGACAGTGGTCAAAATCAGAAGTGGAGTCTCTACAGTTGAAGTGTTGTCTTTCTGTACCCCATAAATAGATACAACGTTGTCTGGTTCATAAACTATTTAAAATAGTGACTAAATTCATTTCTCAACTAGACAGCGAGCTCCTCAGGGGCATGGTCTGCATTGTTTGCCTTCTTTCCTTTGCTCTTCCCCTAGCTCAGCACTTAGGATGGTCTGGGAAGACTCATAGAAGACTTTCAGGAGGGACATCTTGCCGTGATAAAAAATCCTGTTCTGAAACATTTTAGGAAGATCGCTGAGGAAGGGAGGGGCATTTCTAGATTGCGGACCAGGTTTAACCCTGACATTTGCTAACATCTAACCTCAAGAGAATGTCCCTCTGGCCATGGCTTTAGTTCAAACAACAATTAGCCCCCTACAAAGTGAGCCTTCTATAAAACAGAGTAGTTATACAATCTGAGGTTTCAGCAGGAAGGAGCCTTATTCATCATTTAGCTCAAAGATATTTCACATTTGGGAAACTAAATCTCAAAGCAGCATAATCCTCTGGAAGTCCGAATCTATAAGGATGCCTCAGTGAGGTCAAAGGAAGAGGTCTGAACTGGGAGTCAGAAGACCAGGCTTCATTCCTAGCTCTGTGACTTACTAGCTGAAGGGCAGAGGCCTCTCTCTCTCTCTCTCTGCTACTTTCCTCTCTGTAAACTAAGACAGTTGGACTCAGTTCTTCCAATTCTTCCATTCTCTTCTCTGAAGTCCTGGGGAAGCTGGGCTTTAGGGAATGTTAATAGTCTGGTGGAGGGGAGAGTAAACTGCATTATTTGCACAAGCTCTGGAATTACTGAATCCCAATGTCCTCTATGCTCCCACTCCAACCTGGGTCATGGGGCTCAGGGACCAGGGTGTTCCCCTCTTCTGATTTCCATAGTAATGGAATTTGGGGATCTATTTTCAGAGAATCTCCCCACATCTGAGAATAGAAGTATTATAATGACTATTTCTATAATCGTGGTAGTCGGCTTTGGCTTCTTTGTGGTGATTTGTTACTTCTACCAAACAAAACTTCAGAGAATAGAGGTAAGAAAAGAACCCGGCCCTTACAACTTTAGTCCTTCCATTATTTCCCATACCCTCTGATTATTACTGAGAGAGGGATCTGAGATTCCTTGATTTGTTGGACTAGGGCCCCTCCCTTGGATCTGAACAGACCCTTAGAGTCTGGTCTGGACTGAGGAACTTAATGTTTGTCCTTCATTTTCGAAGAAGACCATGATATCAGGGAAGTGATGCCATGACAAGCTCATGAATTGAATTGGAGCTGGAGGTGTACTTTGCCAAGTCATTATCTTCACTTTCTCCTCCATATGAATCAGGATGTCTGGAGATGACCCTGGATGAGAAGCAATCAAGGTTAAGTGACTTTCCCAAAGTCATACAGTTAATAAATGGCAGGTGTCTGGGGCTGGATTTGAACTCTGTCCTCCTGACTCCAAGTCCAGTACTGTACCCACTGTGTCACCTAGCTTCCCCCCCACAATGTTTTCTAGGGCTAGAAGTAGCAGAGGAGCCACAGACTAACTTAGCTAAGGAAGTTCCTCCTCCAAAATTCCCTAAACGGAGGAAATCCTAAGTCCGTTCCAAAAAGAATTATCTTAAATTTGCATTGTATTTAATCTTTTTATTTCTCATTTTTTCATATATAGTGGAACTATATCTTCTTCAGAGCAGTCAGGTGATGCAGTGAATAGAATGTTGGGTCTGAAGTCAGGAAAACTTACCTTCACACATTCAAATTTGGCCTCTGACACTTATTGGTTGTTGACTCTTGGCAAGTCACATAACCCTGTTTGATTCTGCTCCTCATCTGTAAAGTGAGCCTGAAAAGTAAATGTCACTTTATTCCTACTAAAAATTATCCTGAAAAAGTCAGATGCCTGAACAACAACATTGTTGTTATCAAAATATTGCTAACCTTTTCAAAACAATTGTTTTTGTTGCATTGACAGACTGTACTGTATAGTGCAGGAAGAGAATGGGCCAGCCAGGACTCACTCTTCTGAGGACCTGCAGCCTCTTTGCTGCCAGACAATGTTCGATCCTCTAGTGATATAGGAAGGACAAGACAGAGAAGCACAAACTCAGACAGAGCCAATAATCAGACCCTTGATTTGGAGCCTGCTGCCTTCCCTGAGATTTCCTGGTGAAGTAGAAGCTTTCTCTTCCCTCCCCACCCCCAGTCTCAAAGACAGGTTGCAGCTCCTGGACACCCAGACTAGTCAGGAGAGCTTGGAATCTGGACACTTCTCTCTGCTCATTTCCTTCCTTGACCACAAGTCATTTACTGTTTGAATCATTTTCTTCTCCTGGTCTCCCTCTCTCTCTGGAGGGTGGAGCTCTCCAGAGTTATGGATTTGGTTAAGAGTCACCAAGAGGGAGATTTCTGCAGGACCCCCTGTTCCCAAGAGAGGACAGTCACCTCTGATCTGAAGACCTGATGAGGACATGCCAGGCTGGTCAGGGGATCTGGACCCATCTACAGAGTCCCTCAGTGAAGATCCAAGTTCACCTGAAATACCTGTTCGGAGGTCCCACACTGGTCTTTAACTTTCCAAATTAATTAGCATTTATTCAGCACCTATTGTGGTCCTGGCTCTGTGCTGAGCCCCAGGAATGCCAAGGAAGACAGATGATAGTCCCTGCTCTCTAGGAGCTCACAGTCCAGGAAGAGACAACAAGCAAACAGGAGAGTTGGGAGACAACTGGGAGAGACATCACTAAGATAAAATAGAAGTGATGACTCTGGAGGGGAGAGGGAGACTAAGGTACCTGCGCAGCTTGGTTGCAAGTCAAGAACACCAAAATCTCTACATGGGACAGATTCCCCCCAGTTGTGAGTTAAACCTTCTTCTCACAAATCTCTTACACAGGACTATTTTTAAGTTTACTCCACCAGACCCTATGTTTGTATCTGCGGGAAGGAGTGAAGGTGGTTTTCAGGAAAATGTTCTGGGGACAAAATCTGCCGATTTGAGTTGGGGAAAGCTACTATTTATCCTCATACCCAGCCATATAAGATGAGCTTATTTAAAACAGCAACCTGAAAATGATTTATTTTCCTTCTATAAATTATATACCAGAATCTAATTATTATTTGATAGGCCAATCTGTTGAAAAGCTTTATAATTGCTGAGACTTTTAAATGGTTTTGGGGTCTCTCCATATGTAAGGGAATAACTAAATAGTAACAAATTGGGAGAAAGAAGTCTAGTGTAAGAGGTAAATTAATTTAAAAAAAGATCATTTGAGTTTAAATTAACTACACAACAGGTAAAGTGAAGATTTAATTTCTAAGGAAAGAATAAGAGCTCCCACCTCCCAGGAATGTTGTGAGGATAGCATGAAGGTAAGGTGCTTAATATAATACCAAACAGCAGAAATTTCTATGTAAATGTTAAGTTATTATTATATTTATTATTATTTATTTAATTAGATGTAATTGCCTTATATATGATGACTTTGTACAGGTTTTCATTGTGATCAGTATATGATTTCAATGATCATAAAATGGTTTTCTATATAAAGTTATTTGGAAATGCACTCAACTAAATAAAGGGTCCTAATTATTAGTGGTTCTAGTTCAAATATCAAATAAAAACATTATTATGGCATTGTTATGTTTCTAATTGATGAAATAAAAAGTTTCATCTGCTTCCCTCTTTCTAAAAACAAATATAAATCCCCCCATGGAATCAATAATCACAGGATGGTACAGACATACGATAAGGGGAGGAAGATTCCCAAACTTTCAAGAAGTCTGTAATACAGCTGATAAGACACAGATATCCTGAGTCAGGAGGAGACTCTCCTCTTCCCCAACAGAACTTTTATCAGCACCTTTCCTCCCCAAAGAAGACTACAAAATGAAGAAGGCATCCTGAGTCAAGAAACACCTCCCTAATGGAGGCTAGAGCATCTTGAGACAGATTAATAGAATTGGTCAATTTTCATTGTTTGTCACCAATAATTTTATGGGCCTTTGTCTAGTTCCTATAAATATATGTCCCAAAATCTCATGTTGGGGCCCCGTTTCTAACCAGATCCCACAAGCTTAGAGACAATCACATTTGCTAACCTACTTCTATTTGTTCTTTCTTAAAACCAACTCTAGAGACCAACACATGTTGGCCTAGTTCTATGTGTTCCTTATTACAGTAAACTCTGGAGAAGAATACATGCTAATTTAATTGTTTTTCTTTTTGGGGGTCAAACTCTGTGAGGTTGTCAGCAATTGTTCTGTGGCCCAGATTAGACTAGAGAATAGGAGAAACAGATTCTTCTACTGGCAATCTGCCACTAGCACCATGGAGGAGTATTCACCTAGAGTTGGGACTTTGAAAGAGAGGAGAGCTTTTTCCATTTCTTTGCTCTAACTTGGGTGAGGACTAATGGCCTATACTTCTCAAAGCTTGCTCTGGGGAGAGGATCAAGCTCTTCTTGCAGCCAGTGTCTTCCCTGAAGATACCTCTAATTAACTGAGCATGAGATTGCTAGTGCCAATGCAAAAATAGTCCTAAACTATGTTGACCCCACTTGGGACTCTTTTGAGCAGTCTAAACTGGTTGACCTAAAAACGAAACTAAGTCTAAAAAGCTAAGAAGACATCCAAATTAGGTTGAGAAAGTTTATATCTCTAGTTTGCAGAAACTTTTTTCTCCCCTAAGCGCATCTCAGCTCCCTCTCCCCACTGCTGCAGCTGTCTAGTGGAGACATTAGGGCATCATTTAAAAATTTTTGCATCACTTATACCCAGCTATGTGCTGGCCTTTCTACATTCTTAGATATGACTTCTGGATAATTACTACAAATATTAGACTCTTCCTATAACCTTGGGACAATATGTATTGAGGTAGTGTATCCTTGGCTGTCATTTAAATTGCATATTGATGTACTGTCAGAGTCTCACAAGTTTTCCCAGCACATGATAGGTCCCTATGGCCCAGGCAATCTCACTGTGTTCCTCAGTAAGCAAGGGAGCTGGTACATATTTGTTTTACATTCCATCCATCTCTTACCCCGACTCCAGCATTTTTTTTACTTATGTGGAGACCCCAGAGAAAGCAGCCAGCAGCAAGGCTCCCCAGCATTAAGACCTTGCCCAGGATAAGAAGCATCCCCAGAGATAGCCAAATGACCCAGACTAACAGAGCATCAAGACTCCATCTCTAGTGCAAACCAAACTATATAACAAGATAAAGTTAAAATGAGCACAAGATATACAAATAAAGGGTGATTTGGGAGAGAATGGAATAGTTTACCTGTCAGATCTATGAATAAGGGAAGGATTAAGGACTAAACAAGATATAGAGAAAGTAGTATGACATGCAAAATCAATTGTTTTGATTACATAAAATTAAAAAAAGGTTTTGCACAAACAAAACCAATGCAATCAAAATTAGGATAGTAGAAAACTGGAGAAAATGCTTTACTGCAAGAGTCTCTGATAAAGATCTCATATCTCAAATATATAGAAAATGGAGTCAAATTTGTAAGAATATGAGTCATTCCTCAATTGATAAATGGACAAGGAGATGAATAGGCAGTGTTCAGACAAAGAGTTCAAAGTTATAAAATCAAAGTCATGAAAAATACTTTAAGTCACTTATGATTAGAGAAATGCAAACTAAAATAATTCTGAGTTACCATTTCAAACCTTTCAGATTAACAAATATGGACAAAAGGGGAAATGATCGCTATTGAAGGGGATATAGGAAAACTGGAACACTAATTAATGCACTATTAGTGAAGTTGTAAACTAATTCAGCCATTCTAGAGCAATTTGGAACTATACCAAAAGAGCTATAAAACTATATACATACTCTTTATTTTAGCAATATGCAAATTTTTTTTTTAGAAAAATATTTATAGCAGCTCATTTTGTGGTAGCTAAGAATTGGAAATTGATGGGATGTTCATCAACTGGGGGATAGCTGAACATATTGTAGTATATGATGTCTCCCTTGGACCTCCTAACTACCCTAGGAGGTGAGTAGCTTGCCAAGTGGATAAATAGAGAATTGAACTTGGAGGTAGGAAGGCCTGAGTTCAAATTGTGCTATTAAAAAATGAAGAACAGGATGATTTCAGAAAAACTTGGAAAGACATAAACTGATGCAAAATGAGTAGAACCAAGAACTGTGAATGACTTGGCTATTCTCAGCAATACAATGATGCTAGATTAAAGGACTCAAGATGAAAAAATGTTATCTGCCTCTAGAGAAAAAAGAAATGATGTTGTTTGAATGAATAAAGATCACTCCCACTCTTGTTCTCACTTGCCTTTTTCCACAAATGACTAACATGAAAATCTTTAATCAGATTGTTTCTATCTCAGGGAGAAAGAAGAGGAATGAAGAAGGGATAAAATTTGAAATGTAAACCTTGGAGAAAAAAAATAAATGTTTTAAAAAAGAGAAAATGTGATTTGCCTCAGAATACCATTATAGTAGCATAGTTAGGATAGTATTTAAAAAGCAGATCAATGTTATAGATATTTTTAAACCTGGAAATGAAATAAAATGATATTAATGGGAAAAGAAGATTAAAACAGCTTAAATATACCTTTAAAGAAAAAAGCCACATAACAATAAAACAAATTCTAGTTAACCATCCTATTATGAAACAAAATTTACTCAACTACAAATCAATATCAAATACACAAAAACTATAATGATATTTGAGGACTAGGGGCATTGATAACCTCATTTGAAAACTGTTCATTGCTTTTTACTATTTATCAATCAAACAATGGCTTTGACCTTTTAGAAATTTGACTCAATTCTCTGTATTACTGCATGGGAAGATGATTCTGATAAATTATACAAACTTTTCCATTTTTAGGGCAGTTAGAAGGAGAATATATAGTCAGGGTTGGGAGTTGAATATGAAGAGATAATATATTCAAAAGATGAAACTAAGAGATGAGAGAGGAATTTATGGAAGAAAGGCAAAGGGAGACCTAGAATTGGCTAAGTCATTCCACATAATAAAGGCAAGGAAAAGCTTTTGCAGTGAAGAGGAAGAAGGGGGATTTGGAGGGGGGGTGAGTAAGCCTTAGTCTCATCAGAATTAACTCAGATAAGACATAATGTAGACACTCAAATGGGTGTAGAAATCTACCTTATCCTAGAGAAAAGTAGGAGGGAAAGGGGATGGGAGAAAAAGAGGGAAGGGATGATAGAAAGGATAGCACATTGTAGGAGGGAATAGTTAGAAACAAAACACTTTTGAAGAGGGACAGAATGAAAGGAGAGAAAGAATAGAATAAATGGAGTGGGGTGATAGGTTAGAGGGAAATACAATTAATAATAGTAACTATGGGGAAAACATATTGAGCCAAGTTTCTCTGATAGAGTTTCATTTTTCAAACACAAAGAATTGAGTCAAATTTATAAAAAATGAAAGCCATTGCTTGATTGATAAATTATAAAAAGCAATGAATGGTTTTCAAATGAGGTTATCAATGTTCTTAGTCTTCAAATATTATAGTTTTGTGTACTTGATATTGATTTGTATTTGAGTCAGTTTTGTTTCATAATAGGATTTGTTTTATTGTTACGTGGCTTTTGTCTTTAAAGGCATATTTAAGTTGTTTTAATATTCTTTTCCCATTAATATCATTTTGTTCATTTCCAGGTTTAAAAATTCAACATCATTAAGTCCCTTATGATTTCCCTTTCCATTTATCTTTTTATGTTTCACTTGAGACTTGTATTTCTGTTCAGTTCTGGATTTTTCACCACAAAAGTTTGAAAGTCCTTATTTCATTGATTGTTCACCTTTTCCACTGAAAGAATATATATGTTCGGTTTTGCTAGGTACTTGATTTTTGGCTGCAATCCAAGCTCTTTTCTCTTCTGGAAAACCATATGCTAAGCCTTACTAGTGTATAAAGTAACAATGGCTGAATTCTGTGTGATCCACAATAATTAAATTGTTTCTTTCTGGTTGTTTGTGAAATTTTCTCCTTGATCTGGGAGCTCTGAAATTTGACTATAATATTCCTGGGAGTTTTCATTTTGGATTATCTTTCAGGAGGTGATCTTTCTTTCAATTTTATGTGAAATTCCTTTCAATCTGTGTAATCTACTTTCAAATGGATTCTTTCAATTTCTAATGAAATATTCAGTATCCTCTAGTACTAGAATATCAGGGCAGTTTTCCTTGACAATTTCCTGAAAAATGATGTCTAGGTGCTTTTGTTGATTATAAATTTCAGGTAGTGCAACAATTTTAAAATTTTCTCTTCTGGATCTATTTTCCAGGGGTCAGTTTTCTTTCCAATGAGATATTTCACATTGTCTCCTAGTTTTTAATTCTTTTGGGTTTGTTTTATTGTTTTTTGACTTCTCACAAGTTCATCAGTTTCCTTTTGCTCAACTCTATATTCTAAGACAGCTAGGTGGTGCAGTAGATAGAGCACCGGCCCTGGAGTCAGGAGTACCTGAGTTCAAATCTGGCCTCAGACTCTTAATAATTACCTAGCTGTGTGGTCTTGGGCAAGCCACTTAAGCCCATTGCCTTGCAAAAACCTAAAAAGTAAAACAAAAACAAACAAAAAAACCCAACTCTATATTCTAAAGACTTATTTTCTTCATTGAGCTTTTGTATCTCCTTTTCCATTTGGCCAATTTTGCCTTTTAAGACTTTCTCCTCCTCTTTAGCCTTTTGTTTCTCTTTTTTCTCCAATTCATTGCTTTTTAGTTGATATTTTCTTCAGTAGTTTTGTACCTCCTTCCTGTGTGGGATAAAAATCCACTTAAAAAATAGAGACTCCTCTGAGTGAAAAAGAAAGTTTATTTTAGCTTTTCTTGAGAAAAGGACATACCCCAAATCTCACAAAGGCAGTAAATATCAAGGAACTGCCCCAAAGTAACAGTCAAGCAAGATTTTATGGCCTAGAGAGATTCCAGCCCCCCAACCCCACCCTCTTCCAACCTGATTGGTTAAGGTTTTCAGAGTTACAACGTTTATGTGAAAAAAGTAACAAAGAAAAGAATAAAATGTTTTCATAGAATATTACCTCACCATCCAGATGGTAAGGGTATCAGAAGAGGATTTCTAATAACCTTTTGTTGACTATCTAAATGAATTAATGTCTGAGTATACAAGGTCTTCTTAGTACTTATCATCAAGCAAGACAAGGCTGTCTACTGTTCTCCCAGTCTATCCTCAAACAGGTGGCTAACTAAGATTGCAAGGTCTCTTCTTTGGAAGTATTCCACTATTTCCCTCCCTAACAGAATTGGGAGGGTGTCTGACTGGGAATGCAAGGCCTTTCTCCCTCTTTCTTCTATGAATAGTCTAAGGGTAATAGTTTGTCTTTGTTTTAATGATTTTTAACACTGAGAGGACTTCATTAGGAATATTAACTCTTAAGAGGCAATATTCCACTCATTCCACAAGCTGTTGACTTGTTTTTCATGATTTTCATGCTTCACTTTCATTCTCTTTCCAGTTTCCTCTCCTTCCCTTATTTGATTTTCAAATCTTTCTTTTTTTAGGTTTTTGCAAGGCATGTAGGGTTAAGTGGCTTGCCCAAGGCCACACAGCTAGGTAATTATTAAGTGTCTGAGGTCAAATTTGAACTCAGGTCTTCTTGACTCTAGGGCTGGTGCTCTATCCACTGTACCACTTTGTTGTCCCCTCAAATCTTTGAGTTCTTCCATGGTCTAAGACCAATTTAAATTGTTCTTGGAGGTTTTGGATGTAGGAGCTTTGACTTTGTTATTGTCTTCTGAATACATTTTGATCATCCCAATCACTACAGTAACTTTCTATGGTCAGATTTTTTTCTCTATTGTTTAGTCCTTTCCCAATCTATGATTTAGTTTAAGTTTTTGTTAAGGTGGGGCTCTGCTTCCAGAGTGGAGGTGCACTATTGCAAGCTTTGGGGATTTTTGTAGCTGCTTTCAGAGAAAATTCTAAGTACCTGTAGGATTTCAGTTCTTCCAAGGTGGTATGATCTAGAGAGAGATTTTTGCTACTCTCTTGGCCTGTTCTCTGATCTGTGGATGACCACAAGTGTTGAGAGCTCAAGCGAGTTTGGGTTAGAAAGTCAATTGTGTCTAAAAGACCCAGGCTTTGGTGACCCTCGAGCTGCAGGTTTTCCACAGAACTCTTATCTGATAACACAACTGCATCATCCATGGCCTCATTTGTGTGATAGCCCTGTACCTGAACTTGACCTGGGTCATCCTGCCAGAATACATCCTGTCCAATTAGAGTTACATCATTGTTTTTGTCCTGTATGCTAACTTTGTGGTTTTCTGCTATAAAGAACTATCAATAAACTGCTCTGCTAACTGTCCTGCTACCACCCCCACCCAACTATACAAATGTTTCTTTTCTCTCCTGAGCAGAATTAATCCCCTGGTGGACAGGGGAACTCATCATACAAGCACTCCTTTCTACCCTGGAACTATGAGGAGGGTCTCAGCTCTGCTGTTGCAGCAAATTCTGTTGTGCTACTGCTTCTCCTCTTCCTGGGACTGCAACCCAGAAAAGAGTTTGCTTCAGTGAAAGCAAAGAGTCCCCTATAATCTTCTTTCTACTCCCTTACTGTTTTTGGTCCAGGAGCTTCAGAAGTAGCTGCCAATGCTGATTCAGTGGATCCCAAGGACAACTCCTGGTCTGCTGGGATCTGGGCAACTTAATATTGTACAACCTAATAAACTGACCTTCTGAGAAGGTCTAATGATTCCTTTTCCTTGTATATGTATAAGTGATCCCTTCTCTCTCTGTTGGATGTGACCAACTTAGATAAATGTCTTCCACCTAGAGATTTCTTGGTAACTCTTAGTGGATAAACTTCATGCTTAACTTATATTTTCTGTAACTTTATTTTAATCCTAAATTTCAAGGTTTGCAGTATCCTCAGAGCCTCATCAATGTGAGCCTCCCTAGTTAGAAATTAAGACTCCAAGGTCTGCCTATATTAATTATAAACTTGGGAAGACAATAAGCAAGATGCTGGGAGACCATCCTCTCAGGAAGAGACAACAGAAATTCTGATAGTATTGTACAAAGATGATTATGTTTGAGAGGCAGTTTTGAGCAGAGTTATTGTAACAACATTTATGTTTAGGTCACAAAAAAAGATAAATGATTTTTCCCTATTCTCTGTTTCTGTACAAAGTCCAATTCTTTTCCAGTTAAAAATGATTTTCTTGGGGTGACTAGGTGATGCAGTGGATAGAGCACTGGCCCTGGAGTCAGGAGGACCTGAGTTCAAATCCGGCATCACCCACTTAATAATTACCTAGCTGTGTGGCCTTAGGGAAGCCACTTAACCTCATTTGCCTTGCAAAAACCTAGAAAAAAAATGATTTTCTTTTTAAAAACTGCCTTCACCTTAAGATTTAGATGATAAATCTTAGAGAATAAAACTTCATGTCTAATCTATATTTTTCTGTTATTTTATTTTAACCCTATATATTTTTAAGGTTAACAAGTTCTAGGGTTGACAGTTTTTTGTGCCATGACTTCAATGGAGTGATGATAGGTCTTGGTCTGTATTCAGATATATGCTCCTTGGAAGAAAAGAGGTCTGTCACTTTTCAAACCCCAGTTCTATTCTGAATCAATATTTTAGTTGATAGATGTAGGTTTAGACAATTTTAACATGGAAATGAGGTGGACTACATTTTAACAACACTGGATATGCGATTCCTAAAAAAAAAAAACCCAAAAAACTGGGACAGATTTTTGAGCCTAGCCAAAACTGGCCTTGAAAAAATATAGCTACTACTTTTTCAATTCAATTGTTTTATTTGGGAATTAAATATTTTCTGGATTTTATCTCTGGTTTTAGGAATGATCACCTTGAGATAACTGTATTTTCCAACTGGATGGTTATTAAGAACTTGTGCTTAGAGCAAAGGGTGGCATTTCTTTTTGGAAGTGACCCAGTGTTTAGAACTGTTGTGGCAAGGGAGCTTCTCTGGGCACCTGTTGTCTTTGTCTATGTTGTGTTTTGGGGAAGCTCTACTATGGGAGCAAGGTGGGTTTTCCTGAAATGCTGGGGCCTCTCTGGTTCGAGGTGTGCTGACTCAGTTTATATGTTTTGCATATGTTTTAATTGGAGTTCTATGTAGTACAGGCAGAATTAAGCTCTCTTCTCTACCTGGACAGATTTGTTGTCATGTCTCTGTGTCCTGATTGAACAATCTCCCCTCCCTTTATGAGCCAACATCTCTCTGCATTCCTCTCCCTTCCACTCTGTTTCATATCAAGGAAACAGAGGAAATTGGATTTGTTTTCTTTTCCAAAAGCTCACAATTTGATACCTAGAACAGATTTTTCTGAATTTTTTTTTAAAATTGCATTAGTTATTTATTTGTTTTTTTGTTAAATTTTCATCCATATGCACATGTATATTTTTAAGTTAAAAAATTTACTTCCACCCTCCCTTCTCATATCCCTCCCCTCAGCAGCATACAGGTTAGCATTATACATACATATTTTTGATAAATATGTTTACAGATTAATCATTTTTAGTATAAGGATTTAGGATTAAGGGAAGGAGATATATAAAAATAAGTTTTATAAAGTGTTCATCAGATTTTGAAGGGTTGGGTTTTTTGGTGTGTGTGTTTTGTTTTTCCTCTGGATAGGGATAACATTGTCTATAGCCAGTTTCTCTTAGTAGTTCAGAGAGCTAGGACAACTGCTTCCATCAAGATTGTTCATCTCACAATGTTATTATCCTCTTGGTTCTACCCTGTACCAAAATAAGAGCAAAATGGGTACAGGATTTAGACATAAAGACTGATACCATAGATAAATTTATAGACCAAGAAATACTCTATTTATGATCAAACAAAAATTAGAGTACATTATAAACTGCAAAATGAATGATTTTGACTAAATTAAATTAAAAAGGTTTTACACTAATAAAATCAAAACTGCCAAAATTAGAAGGAAAGAAGAAAGCTGGGAAATGATCTTCACAGCTAGGAGTTCTGATAAAAGTCTCATTTCTAAAATATATAGAAAATTGCATGAAATTTAGAAGCTTACAAGTCATTCCTCAATGGATACTCAAAGAATATGAACAGATAGTTTTCAATTGAAGAAATTAAAGCTTAATATAATTATATGAAAAAATGCTCCAAACTATTATTGATCAAAGAAATGAAAATCATATTGGCCAAGATGAAGAAAAAAGGAAGGTGATCAAAGCTGGAGAGATTGTAGGAGGAGTGGGACATTGATGCATTGCTGGTGGAGTTATGAACTGATCCAGACTTTCTGGAGAACAATATGGAACTATGCCCAAAGAGCAATAAAACTGTTCATACCCTTTGACCCAACAATTCCAATTCTAGACCTATATCCAGAAAAATCATTTAAAAAAAGGGGAAAAGTCGTACATGATCCAAAATATTCATAGTAGCTTTTTTTTGGTAGTGGAAAGAATTGGAAATTGAGGGAATGCCTTTCAATTGGGGAATGGCTAAACATGTTATAACATGAATACTATTCAATACTATTGTTCTATAAGTAACCATAAATGGTTGAACTCTAGAGAAGTATGGAATAAGTTACCAGATCTGATGCTGAGTGAAGGGAGATAAACCAAGAGAACAATTTGTTGTTTTGGTTTTGGTTTTGGTTTCTCTTCCTAACTTGAGTTAAGTTCTGGTCTGATAGACCAGGATAGTGTCTGTCTGTCTGTCTGTCTGTCTGTCTGTCTGTCTCTCTCTCTCTCTCTCTCTCTCTCTCTCTCTCTCTCTCTCTCTCTCTCCTCTCCTCTCCTCTCCCTCCCCCTTATCTCTTTATCTAAGTCACTGATAAGTAGCAAGCAAAAGGCAAAGCTGTTGTTTGATTGGCCAGTTTTGGACTTTTTCTGTACATGTATCTGAAGTCTCCTTCCCCTTTCTTAGCTGGGAGAATTGAGTCTCCCAAAGGAATGGAACTGGGAAAGTAGGTTTCCCAGCTCAATGTTTGCTATCATGTCTATTGCTTATTGATCACCCATGACGCTCCCCCCCTTCTCTCTCTCTCTCTCTCTCTCTCTCTCTCTCTCTCTCTCTCTCTCTCTCTCTCTCTCTCTCTGTATATATATATATATATATATATATATATATATATATATATATATATATATATATATATATATATCTGCCTCCTCCGAAAGTGAGAGTGGTGTCTCTCTATTTGGTTGGGTTTTTTTTAAATCATTTCTATAATTTCTTTCCAGCTGCAAAATTGGGGGGAAATTAGAATTATCTCTGAGAATACAATTTTGTTTTTTCTACTTCTATTTCTAAAAATGGCCCATTCAGTTCTTAAAACTGCTCTAATAATCTCTCCTTTCCCTCTCTAGCTCCTTCTCTTATCTTTCTCTTGCTATCTCATTCCCATTGGACATTAAGGATTGTTTTAGGTAAATTTTATTTTATGTAAATTAAGGATTATTTTATGTAAAATGTTCTGTTGATATATTGTGGATGTACATTATATATGAAACAAATATATTTTTAAAATATGCATTTTAATTTTAGGAAAAATGTCTTTTTCTTTCCATAAACTGAGAAAGTAACTTGAAGCTGTTTCATTGCTGTGTTGTAAATATTTTAAAAGATTAAAACCATATTTAAAAGAATTTTGTTGATGTTTTTCTCTTTTAAGGGATATATGGAAAAGGAACAGTACTACCTAAATTAAGAAATATATTAGAGCTATACAATCATTTTAATTAGATGATTCTTTATATTGGCATTACTAAAATAATTTTATTAACTTAAAAAGTTTTTAAATTTTTAATGCATGATGGTGATCATGATATCTTGAGATGTTTCTAAATGTTCTAATATTAAGAAATATTGGTCAATAATTATATTAAGTATAAAATCTCAATAAATTAAACATTGGAAAGTTTAAAATTGTGCTATTAACAACAAACAATGAATGAAGAATGTAATCTAAGTATTATTATTGCTTATTTTAACTATATAAGTTAATTTGAAGATTTAATGTGTGATAAGACAAAGGGAAATGTATTGAGTAAATTTTGTCATTAGGTGTCTTCTCTCTATCTTAAGCAGACGGAATTTTCCTTTTGAAAAGACCTTTTGCCTCAGATGCATTTTTAAAATATACAGAGAATTGAGTCAAAGTTTTTAAAAAACAATCAATTCCCCAATTGACAAATGGTCAAAGGATATGCAAAGACAATTTACAGATGAGGAAATCAAAGAAATCCATATTCATATGAAAAATTTCTCTAAATCACTACTTATTAGAGAAATGCAAATGAAAGCACCACCTCACACTTCTCAATGTGATCAGAAAGGACAATGATCAATGTTGGAAAAGATGTGGGAAATCTGGAACACTAATACATTGTTGGTGGAGCTGTGAACTCATCCAACCTTTCTGGAGAGCAATTTGGAATTATGCCCAAAGGGCAACAAAAATGTGCATTCCCTTTGACCCAACAATACCATTTCTGGGTCTTTACCCTGAAGAAATTAAGAAAAAGGGTAAAAACATCACTTGTACAAAAATATTCATAGCAGCCCTGTTTGTGGTGGCAAAGAATTGGAAATTGAGTGAATGTTCATCAATGGAGGATTCGTTTAACAAACTGTTGTATATGTATGTCATGGAACGCTATGACAGGGGAGATGGAAATTCAGGGAAGCCTTGAAGGATTTGCATGAACCAATGCTGAGTGAGATGAGAAGAACCAGAAGAACATTGTACACCCTAACTACAACATGGGGGTGATGATTAGCCTTAATGGACTTGCTCATTCTATCAGTGCAACAATCAGGAACAATTTTGGGATATCTGCTGTGGAGAATAACATCTCTATCCAGAGAAAGAATTGTGGAGTTTGAACAAAGACCAAAGACATTTAATTTAAAAAAAAATCTTATGTAATTTTTCTATCTCTTATACTTTATTTTTTTTTCCTTAAGTATATGATTTCTCTCTCATCATATTCAACTTAGATCATTGTATACCATGGAAACAATGTAAAGACTAACAGACTGCCTTCTGGAGGTGGTGGGAGGAGGGGGGCAAGATTAGGGAAAAATTGTAAAATTCAAAATAAATAAATATTTTTTTTAAAAAATGACCTTTTGTCTCAAGGAAAGTGGAACTTAGAAATTGTAACAATTAGAGGTTTATCATGTGTGAAGGACTTTTTGAGGTTTAATTCACATCTGATGTATTATCATGAAGGTGTTGAGATTGTCTCTTTAAACATTAGGGATGTTTATTGTTGCTTTTCAAATTAACTCATAAAAATAATGTTTGCAAAATTTTTATGTGATTTATATATATAAGACCCACATTTAAATTGTCTTAGGAAGATTCTGAAGAATTAGCAGAAGATACCAGACACTGAGGTCCTTTTTCAGGCTAAACTGCCAAGCATTCCAACATTACTACAGAGAATGCAACTACAATGGCCTAGACACATTGTTGGAATTCTACACATACACTTGCAAAAAAAACCTATTTATTAGGAACTCAAACATGGAAAGCACTTACAAGGAAGTCAGAAGAAGTGATACTGAGATGCCTTAAAGGTCTCATTGAAGAATTTGATTGTACAGCTTGGGTGACACTGGCCTAGGACCACCCAGCATAGTGTGCCTTCATCACTGAGGGTGTTGCATTCTATGAGGAAGCAGGATTAAAGCAGTTCAAAGGGAACATGACAAACATAAGTTTATAGTACTCACCCTTAGAGTACTCACCCCAGGTGTTCACATAATTGTGCCCAGCCTGTGATAGAGCATTCTGAATTCCTATTGGTTTGATTAACCATAGTCAGATATACTGTAATTTATCTCAAACATAGTGATGTCATTTTGCTCTTCTTTGATAACAAAAAACTAAAATTTCAAATCTGTGAATTAATTTATGGCACTAATGCTATGATATTTCTTTTGGCTGGCATAGAAAGGTTTCTATTTTCAAGGTTGCTGTTTGTGAAACAGTCAATGAGTTAATATTAAAAGAATTTAATATTACTGTAATAATTGCTAAAAGAAAGGATCTTGCTATCTTGATCTAAATTTGTTGTCATTCTATGACATAAACATAAATTATATTGGTATTTGGAAAGGCTCACATATAAGATTAAGTTCCTGAATAATCTCATTTTCTTTTGAGACTAATATGAGTATATTTGAGTAGAAGTTAATTAACTTAGGAAACAAAATGTAAAATCAAATAAAAAGGTTAAAACTTGCTTTGTTTGTTCTAAGAAATTTAGTATATTTTGTTTGTTACATCTGGAATTGGAACACCTATAGAAGCAAACGCCAATTATTTGAAAGTCACATAAAGATGTTCTAATTGTTTTTAAAAGGATTCTGGAAGCAATGGTTTATTGGTTATGTTTATTTGAACATGGATAAAATAATGTGTAATATTCTCTTATTATGCCAATGTGAGATTTTAATTAATATTTTATCCTTGTGAACTGAACCCACTTGAAGTTCTGATTATTTGGAATTTGCTGTTTAAGATCTTATGGGACAATTTAATTGATATTGTGTGTCGCACTTCAGGTATAAACAGCAAAAGAAATGCTGTTGGGCAAATGTTCTATTGCTGCCTATAACCCTATGGGAGGTTGACAATGCAGGTAATAGGATCATTGGGAAGGTCTGGGAAAATGATTTTTTTTTAGGTGCAAGGCAAATGGGGTTAAGCGGCTTGCCCAAGGCCACACAGCCAGGTCTGTGTCTGAGACCGGATTTGAACCCAGGTACTCCTGATTCCAGAGCCGGTGCTTTATCCACTCCTAGCTGCACCCACCACCTAGCCGCCCCGAAAGTGATTTTCAATAAGTTTTGAGAATTACTTTTCTTGACCTGGTTTCCCAAATGTGAAATTTGGTAAATGTCTCACCTGGAAGATTTCAACTCTGGCTTAAGGCATTTGGCTACTCACATGACCCCTACCTGGAAACTGATATTCAAATAAGTAAAGGAATTTTTCTTTCATGTCCCTGATTTCATGAAAATTTTCTATAATTATACCAGGTAATTAATAATGAAATCAAATATAAAAATGTATGCCATGTTCTAATAGCAAACCAGGCTAGAGTGTGGTCTGTCATCTGGTATTAGTCACATAAATATTTATAAAAAAAACATTTTCAGTTAAAGATTTTTGATAATTTTAAATATTAGCAAAAGGTTAAACCCATTTTATTTGTAAATAACTTATTAGATACTCTGTTCTAAAGTGATTATCAAATGGATATGTTACAAGGTCAAAATTAATTTAGTGAATTTCTAAATATTCACTTTTGCAGTGAAATCCTCATTCTTAATTTTTAATTTTGTTTATTTTGTTAAGTGGAATGGCAAATAGGGATATGAATGACTAAAAAAAATAAGACAGGCTTCCAGACAAGATAGTGGAGAGAAGACAGGCACAATTCTGAAGTCCCTGATCTTTCCCCATCTATGATATGAAACAAACCTCTTAACAGAAATCTGACCCACAAAACCCAGAAAGAAAAATGAGGAGAAAGAAGATCTACCTCAGGATTTGTCTTCTACAGCCATGGGTGAGTCCCGGCAGGTGAGTCTGGGCACAGAGGGTAGATCAGCCCTGGATCAGCCAGATTAGCAACTGGAGCCAGGGAGCCTGAGGACCCAAGAGGTGTACCTGCTTGATCAGAGGTGGAGCTACACCACAGTGGCTTGAGTCAACTAGGGAACAGAGGCACTGGTGCTAGCGCTGACCCTCAGGAGCCTGCTGACAGGGCTGGAGGGAGAGTTCTGGTGCAGGAGAGATGAAGACACCATCCCTGGGCTCCTCTGATCTGAGGAACTCTGAGTACACACCTCTATTGAGGCTGAGGCCTCTTCCCAGAACAAACACAATTACAGACTACAGGCAGAAGAACCAACCCAGCTGACAATAGGAAGAAGGATGACCTCACCCCAGGATAAAGCCCAGTGATTGAAGGCAAAAGTATTCAATATTTTCAATGTTCCCTTCAAGCTAAGGAAGAAGGCCTCAATCAAGGTCACAGACACTCCAGAGAAAGCAACCAGCACCTCCTACTGGCCAGCCAGAGAAATTGCACTCAGTGAGTAAAGCCTCTAGTGATCTCAACACAAAAGCCCTGTGAACCAACCCCTCCCCAACTCAAGGTCTTAGCAAAATGAAGAAAGGTCAGCAGAAAGCTAGATCCACAGAAAAATTTTTGGAAAAGACCCTAACTCAGAGAGACCTATAACCTCTAAGGAGAATATGATCTGGTCTCCAGCACAGAAAGACTTCCTTGAAGAAATAGGGAAGGAGTTTAAAAATCAAGTGGAAAATTTGGGAGAGACAATTAATACCTTGCAACAAGAAAACAAATCATTAGAAAATACAGAATGAGAATAAATCTCTCAGATCATCAATTACACAAATACAAAATGAGAATAATTCTTTCAGATACTCAATTGGGAAAACGAAAAAAAAAATAATTCTCTCAAAACCTCAATTGGTCAAATATTGACCAATTGGAAAAGGAGTTGCAAAAGGTTAATGAAGAAAACCCCTCCCTAAAAAAAAGAATGGAGTCTGCAGAAACTAATGACTTCATGAGACAGCAAGAGCCTGTTAAACAAAATCAAGAAACAAAAAAAATAGAAGAAAATGTAAAATTCCTCATCAGCAAAACCACTGACTTCAAGAATAGGTCTAGGAGGAATAACCTGGGAATTATTGGACTTCCTGAAAATATTGAAGAGGAAAAAAAGCCTGGACTTAATATTACAGGATTGAGTGATGGAAAATTGCCCTGATATCATGGAACAAGAGGACAAAGTAGTTATTGAAAGAATACATTTGGGGTGGCTAGGTGGCACAGTGGATAAAGCACCGGCCCTGGAGTCAGCAGTACCTGGGTTCAAGTCCGGTCTCAGATACTTAATAATTACCTGTGTGGCCTTGGGCAAGCCACTTAACCCCATTTGCCTTACAAAAAAAAACTAAAAAAAAAAAAGAAAGAATACATTGATCCCCTCCAGAAAGAGATCCTAAAATGAAACCACCAAAGAATGCTGTGGCCAAATTCTAGAAGTATCATATAAAAGAGAAAATCCTGCAAGCACCTATAAAGAAACAATTTAAATATAAAGAAGCCACAGTAAGGATTACACAGGACCTGGATGCATTAACATTAAGGGATTGAAGGGACCAGAATGAGAAATTTTGAAGAGCAAAGGAGTTGGAATGCAGCCAAGAATCCACTATCCTGCAAAACTGAGCCTTCTCTTCCAGGGAGAAGATGGACATTTAATGAAATGGAAGAATTACAAAAATTCCTGATGAAAAGACCAGAGATAAATAGGAAATTTGGACATCAAACAGGAAGTTCAAGAGATACATGAAAAGGTAAAAAAAGGGGGGGGGCAGTAAAAGAAAAAAAAAACTGCTATCCAATAAGTTGAAACTGGTTATATCCCAGCATGAGAAAGAAGATTCTCATAAATCTTGAGAACTGTAATTCTAACAGAAAGAATATACTTAGCCAGAAGTGATGAACATTCATGACCTATCCATGAGATGAAATCCAATGGGATGAAACTGGCTATAACCCCACTTGGGAGAAAGACTCTAATAATTCTCAAGAATTGTAACTCCATTAGATAGAATGTACTTAGCTAGAAGTGACAGATACTCAGAATTTTCTATGACTCAGATAGAATTAACTAAAAATCACTTCCTCCTTAAAAAGGGGGACAGGAAGGAGACAGGAGGAGGGAGGGGATTGAATGAGGTAAATCTCATTACACTAGGAGGTACAAAATACCTATGATAATAGAGGGGAAGAAGGGAGAAGATGAGAAAAAAAACCTGAATCTTCTTCTCATCAGACTTGGCTTAAAGTCAACCTACACACATACTGAGTTAACTTAAAAAATATCTAACCTTTCAAGAATTAAATGGGGAAAAGGGGAGGGAAGGATGGAGAAAGGGAGGGGGAGGAGGAAATGGGGAAAGAACAAAAGGAAAGGAAGGGAAAAGGGAAAAAGGGAAAGGGGAAAGAAAGGGGAGGGTGTGATGTAGGAGGGCAAACACACTGAAGGGGGTGGTATTCAGAAAAAAATACTGGAGAATACGGATGAAGGGGGAGAAGGGTGAAAATACAAACAGAGGGAAGATAGCATGGAAGGCAATAAAGAATTAGTAATCATAAGTTTAAATGTGAATGGGATGAACTCTCCCTTAAAACGTAAGCAAATAGCAGAGTGGATTAAAAAACAGAATCCTACAATATGCTGCTTACAAGAAAATCATTTGCTACATTTTGCTACAGCTGAAGTGAAAAAAATCAGGGGTAGCAATCCTTATCTCAGACAAAGCATCTGCAAAATTATATATTATTAAAAGAGATAAGGAAGGAAACTTTATCCTCCTAAAAGGTCCCACAGACGATATTAAATAGGCATGCACCCAATGGTATAGCACTCAAATTCCTAGAGGAGAAGCTGAAAGAACTCCAGTAAGACATAGATAGCAAATCTCTACTAGTGGGAGACCTCAACCTCCCACTCTCAGATCTAGATAAAATGAATCATAAAATAAACAAGAAGTTAAGGAGGTAAATAGATTGTTAGAAAAACTAGATATGGTAGACTTATGGAGGAAATTGAATAGGGATAGAAAAGAATATACCTTTTTTCTCTGCAGTACATAGAACATATACAAAAATCAACTGTGTACTAGGATATAAAAACCTAATGTTCAACTGCAGAAAGGCAGAAATAGTGAATACATCTTTCTGGGATCACAATGCAATAAAAGTCATATGTAATATTGGGCCAAGGAGATATAGACCTAGAACCAATTGGAAACTGAATAACCTCATTTTAAAGAATGAGTGGACCAAAAAAACCAAATTATGGAAAGAATTAATCATTTTATTCTAGATAATGACAATAAGGAAACAACATACCAAAATCTATGTGATTCACTCAAAGTGGCTCTCAGGGGAGATATTATATCTTTAAATGCTTACATGAATAAATTAGAGAAAAAGGAAATCAATGAATTAAATTTTCAATTAAAAAAATTAGAGAAAGAACAAATTAAAAATCCCCAATTAAATACTAAATTAAAAATGCTAAAAATTAAAGGTGAAATTAATAAAATTGAAAGCAAAATAACCATTGAATTAATCAATAAAAGCAAAAGTACGTTTTAAGAAAAAACCAATAAAATTGATAAACATCTGGTCAATTTTATTTAAAAAAAGAAAGAAGAAAACCAAATTGCTAGTATCATAAATGAAAAAGGTAAATTCACCACCAAATGAGGAGGAAATTAAAGTAATAATTAGAAATTATTTTGCCCAACTGTATGTCAATAAATTTGATAATCTGAGTGAAATGGATGAATATTTACAAAAATATGTTTCCCAGGTTAAATGAAGAAGAGATTAAATACCTAAACAATCCTATCTCAGAAAAAGAAATTCAACAAGCCATCATTGAACTCCCTAAGAAAAAATCTCCATGGCCTGATGTATTCACAAGTGAATTCTACCAAACATTTAAGGAACAATTGGTTCCAATTCTATATAAACTCTTTGGAAAAACAGGGGAAGATGGAACTCTGCCTGACTCTTTCTATGAAACCAATATGGTGCTGATACCTAAACCAGGAAGAGTTAAAACAGAGAAAGAAAATTATAGACCTATCTCCCTGAAGAATATAGATGCAAAAATCTTAAATAAAATCTTAGCAAAATGATTAAAACAAGTTATCATTGGGATAATACGTTATGATCAAGTTGGGTTTATCCCAGGAATGCAGGGTTTGCTCAATATTAGGAAAACTGTTAGAATTGGAAATCAAGTAAATTTCCTTCAATTGGAGAATGGCTTAGCAAATTGTGGTGTATTTATGTCATGGAACACTATTCTATTATAAACCAGGAGGTATGGGAATTCAGGGAAGCCTGGAAGGATTTGCATCAAATGATGCTGAGCAAGATGAGCAGAACCAGAAAAACACTGTACACCCTAACAGCAACTTGGGAGTGATGATCAACCTTGATGGACTTGCTCATTCCATCAGTGCAACAATCAGGGACAATTTTGAGCTGTCTGCAGTAGGGAATACCATCTGTATCCAGATAAAGAACCATGGAGATTGAACAAAGTAGGACTATTCCTTTTAGGAAAAAAACCAGATATCTTATTGTCTGATCTTGTTATCTCTTATACTTTTTGTTTCCTCCTTAAGGTTATGATTTCTCTCTCATCACACTCAATTTGGATCAATGTACAACATGGAAACAAAGTAAAGACTGACAAATTGCTTTCTGTAGGGGGGGGAGTAAGATTTTGGGGAAAGTGTAAAACTCAAAATAAATAAAATCTTTAATAAAAAAGAATAAAATAAAAAGAATAAGATAATGCCTAAAACAAAACTAGGTTAATTTCTATTTGGAATTGAATTTTCTGTGTATATCAACATGAGGATGGGCAAGTCAAAATGTAAATTGACTTTATCATGTAGTTCCAGAGTTTTATTTCCTAGTGATGAAAATATAAGTTTTGACCTATTTAAAAGTTAGGTAAAGAAGTTCTTTTATTGACTTCTGACCAAGATGGTAGAAAGAAGCTAGGAACTTTGTTAAGCTTTCCTCGGTTTCTCTCAGAACAGACATTAACAAAACCCACAAAAAACCAAAGTGGAGCATATTCCAGCAAGGTCTGAAACTGAGGAACTGTGGGGATGACCAGGGCTGAGAACAGAGACCCAAAGCAGGTTGGTGAGGCAAAAAGGGGACTAATCTGAAACCCTTGACTGTGGGAGAAGAGGCTTCAGCAGTTCGGATGATTGCACTGTGGCAGACTGGAGGAGATCCGGATCATGGGGAAAGCTCCCTCATGGGTATCCAGGAACCCCATTCACAGTCAGTACAGCTGGTCTGGATTGTCAGACCTGGATGGTAAGCTCCTGGTGTTCTCACCTTTCCCTTTGGCCCAGGGAGTCTGTGGTTGATTTCCCCAGTACTGAAGATACAGAGAGAGCTTTTGGTATTTCTAGCCTGGACAGCCTAGTCTAGAGACTGCCCCAGGCATCCCCAAAGGCCCAGAAATGGGCAGCTGAGATCTCCAGTACAGACAACCCAGAGAGAAAAGAGCCCCTGGCATTCCTTACCTGCCAGTCTATTGAGTTTCTAACATCTATAGCTCCAGGCTAATAAAGAAATATCTAGGGTTCTCAAAACCAAAGTTCTGCTAGGGAGCCCCGTCCCCTAACAAAAGAAATTTATTATTGTCCAAATTCCAAAATGAATAAGAAGGGTCAGAGAAAAACAGGGTCTATTGAAAGTTATCTTGAAAGTTATCCTCTGAAAAAGAGTGCAGAAGGGTTTCTACATGTGAAGCTCCAAAGGAGAATATGAATTCAACTCTGGCCCAGAAAGACTTCTTAGAAGAGCTCAGAAAGCATTTTAAAAATCAAATAGAAAATATGGAAAAAGAAATGCAAGAGAAAAATTAACATCTTGCAACAAAATGTGAGAGAAGAAAGTTAATTCTTTAAAAATAGAATTGGACAAATGGGAAAAAATTCCTTCAAAAATACAATTGAGCAAATAGAAAAAAAGATAACAGTTTCTTTAAAGATAGAATTTAAGAAAATGTCTCCTTGAAAATTAGGATGGGAATAGTGGAAGCTAATGATTCCATGAGATACCAAGAATCTATTAAACAGAATCAAAAAACTGAAAAAAAGAAGAAAATTTAGACTACCTCATTGCTAAGACAACTGACCTGTAAATAGATCCAAGAAAGATAATTTAAGAATAACTGGACTATTTGAAAGCCATAATGAAAAATTAGCCTGATAACATTCTTCAGAATATTATTAAGGAGAACTTCTCTAATACCCTTGAAGCAGAGGGTAAAACAGTCATCAAAAGAACCCACCAATCACCTTCAGAAAGGGATTTCAAAATGAAAATGTCAACGTATATTGTAGCCACACTCCAGAATTATCACATCAAGGAGAAAATGCAAGAGGCAAGAAAGAAGCAATTCAAATATCAAGGGGCTATACTCAGGATTACAGGACCTGACTGCATCAATATTAAAGGATCTATGGGCCTGAAATATGCTGTTCTTGAAGGCAAGGAAACTTGTATTACAACCAAGAATCCACCACCCAGCAAAATTGAGTATAGTCTTTCAGGGGAAGAGATGAACATTTAATGAAATTTCCCAGTCCTCAATGGAGTAAAACAAGGCTATGAGAACATAACCCTCATGTTTTTTAGTTCAGCCATGGTATCAAATACCTTCATTGAGAATGAACACAGTATCAATGTCAGTTATCACAATGATGGTAAATTCTTCACTAGAAAGGCTACAAGTCACGACTAAAGTGGAGGGAGTATTTGGCGCAAGATGTTTGCACATGATTGTGCACTCAAGGCATCCTCTGAAGCAGAGATGCAACAAAGTATGGATGGATTCTCTGATGCTTATGCTAATCTGATCTAATAATCAACACCAAGAAAATACAGGTGCTCCATCAGCCACACTCATTGTCTATATGTGGAACCACTGATTACATTAAATGAAAACATTCTGAATACTGTGCATATGTACACTTCCCTTGGCGGTGCTCTTTTCAGGGCATAGCTCAATATTTGAGAGTTTCAGAACAAAAGTGTGGAAGAGAAGAGGTATTAGACTATCCAACTGAAGGCCTACAGAGCTGTTGAACTGATTTATACATGTGAAAACTGGACAGTTTACCAATGCCATGCCAGAAAACTGAATTGCTTCCATTTAAATTGTCTCAGGAAAATTCTGAAGTTCACCTGGCAGGAGAAGACCAGACACTGAGTTCCTTTCTCAAGCTAAACTACCTAGCATTCCCATCTTATTACAGAGAGTATAACTACAATTGGATGACAACTTTGTTTGAATGTCAAATGTTTGCCAAAATGATTGTTTTATGGAGAACTCACACAAGGCAAGTACTCACAAAAGAGTCAGAAGAAACAATACCAAGAAACTCTGAAGGTCTCTCTTAGGAACTCTAGAATTGATTGTGCATCATGGGAGGCACTGGCACAGGACCACCCAGCATGGCATGCCCTCATCAGTGAGGGTTCCATGCTCTATGAGCAAGGTAGACTTGAAGAAGCTCAAAGGAAACATGAGATATATATGTTTGGAGTAATTACCCCAGGTGTTCACATGAACTATTTGTGACTGAACTGTGGTAGAGCATATAAGTCTGACTTACTGTAACTCATCTCTCACATAGTGATGTCATTTTGGTCTTCTTTAATAATGAAGAAAAAGAACCAAACAATCAACTAATCAACCAACCAACCACATTTCCAATTTTCACAGTATACTCCCTTCAAAAAGTATATTTACATTGATCAGTGTTTAATTTTCACTTGCATGACCTTTAAAATACCAATCAAATTCAATTTTCTTTTAACTTTTCTCCTTTCTCCAGAGCACAGTTCTGAAACATTGAAAGTTTCACTGGAGATACTCACAGGATAGAATTAGGATCTGGTTTGTCCTGAAATATGATCCCTCCTTAGACCATACAGACTGCAATAATTTTAAAGCTTAAAACTGATTTTTGGGAACTGCAGAAACAACTTTTTCTCCAAAGTAAAAATGGGATTAAAAAAAACCCCCAACAGTTTTATCTTCTGGTTCCATAATATTAGATTAAGATTAACCAATTACCAATGTAAAACAAAAACCATATTCCTAGCTGAGAAAGTCTGTTTGCTAGTGTAGATGCAACATTTGTCCCCAAAAGCAAACAGGAGTTTCAAACTCAACCAAACTCATGAGTTTGAGTTAGAGCAGGTGTTGGGGGCCGGGGGGGAAGAGGCTTGGCGGTCGCTTAGAGGGGGAAACATAATCACCTTATAAGGGAATGTTACAGAACTCGGCCCCTCATTGGGTAAGAGTTCATGGGAGGGAGGACAGAGGGGATAAAAGTGTCTGCTGAGAGGTGGGGGGGGAGCGGGAATGTGATCACAGAAGAATAAAGACTGATTACCCACCTCAGGCGCTCTGTCTGGTTCTTCCCCCATCAAAGAGTGGGGGCCGGGGGTACCCCGAAGACTCATCACGCGTTGGACTGGTGAGTAAGAGGACGGACTAGCATAAAGAAGCCGGCGTTGTAAATAAAAACCCGGCAAGTGGCGCCCGGAACAGGGACCTGATTTTGCTAGGGAACGTCTGAATCCGCTGGTCGGATTCTCCAGACAGCCTCGGTCGTTTCTGACCGGGAGGAAGGAGAGGGCGTTTACTCTCAGATATTGCCTGAAGGACATATCCCTATTGTGTTGACTATGCTTTCTTTCCCCTCCCTTTCTCCTTCTGCTCTAATCACGCTCCTTGCCGTGCTGGCCTGTCTGATTGTGCCCTGCTGCCTCCTTCTCTTTTGCCGAACGGGAACTTTCCAGTTCTGCCACCTGTTAGGATTGCAGCCTCGGCTAGTAGACAGCATGGGGGGCCGGAATAGTATTCCCGCCTTTGAGCCGGAGGAAAAAGAGGCCGTTGCAGCGCAGCTTTATAAACTCTGCGCTAAGCATGGCCGTAAATTACCTATCAAGACGTGCCGTGCTTTTGTTGAGAATATCTGGAACATCTGCCCTTGGGTGCAACATAGTGGGATCCAACCAGATAAATGGAAGGTGGTAGGGCAGCAGATAGCCTCCTATAATGACACCTGCCCGGGAAAACTGACCCCCAAGGATTTTACAGTGTATAAGATAGTGGATGCAGCCCTGCATCCCCAGAAGGTGACTTTGGCACGAACAATCAGCACTCAGGTGGGTAGCTCGTTGGCGGGATCGGATTCAGAGAGCTCAGAGGAAGAGGGAAGGCCATCCCCTCCCCTGTATCCGTGGGAGGAACTTAGAAGAAACAATGGGGGAACAAGGGGCCCCCAGGGAGAAGATTCAGGGCCGGAAGTTTCCGAGCGCAGGAAGGGAGGGGTGCAAACAGCCCTCAGGGGTGGCAGGAAGAGGAGCGTGAGTAGGTGGGACCGGGAGGCTGCTGACGAGGAGGGAGAAGTCCGCGCTGATTGGACAGCTGCCGCGCCCCAGGCTTGGCGGCCCAGCCAGGAAACAGAGGCAAAAAATCCCCCGTGTTCCTTGTCCGCCCTTCAGAGATCCCCTCAAGGGCTCCGCCCATCCGGCCTACTTGCCACCAGTGCCTCCATAGCAATAGAGAAAGGGGAGGAGGTGGACTGGGATGACTGGGGCCTCTACCCGGTATTTACGGACCCCCTTACCGGAGCCCGAGACTACCGCCCTGTCCCTTTTAAGATGCTTAAGGAACTTAAGGAGGCCGTGACTAAATACGGCCCAAGCTCCCCTTATGTAAAAAGACTGATGCAAAACCTCTTTGCTACGCACCCTTGGACCCCTGCTGACTTTGACGAAATTGCAGCCGCGTGCCTAGATGCCTCCTTATATTTAGCTTTTAAGGCTCAGGCCCGCAGAGAGGCCTCTAAGCTGGCAAAATCCCGGGGTTATACTCCCCTGGATTTAGCCATTGACCTCCTGTGTGGAACTGGAGCCTATACTGACCCTGCTGTTCAGGCCCAGTATGGCCAGTTTGAGCTAGAGACTGTTAAAGAAACACATGTTGCAGCTTGGGATAAGATTGGAGCCATGAAAGGGGGGAGAGCCACACAGAAGTTGGTTGGGCTGAAGCAGAGAGCAGATCAGACACCCCTCTCATTTGTGAACGAGGTTAAAGAGACAGTGACTCGTATAATGGGAGACACCCCGGGATCTGATCTACTTATGAGACAATTGATTAAAGAGGGTCTTCGCCCCAAAGGGATCGCAGCCATTAGCAGCCTTCCCCCCGACGCTTCATTAGAAGAAATTGTTGACAAATTGCTGGACATGCCCAGCGAGGATTCAATTCAAGCCTTAGTGACTGCCATGGAGAACCGGGAGGATAGCCTCCTGACCGCCCTTCACGGTATGCAGGTGAGACCCACCTGTTTTGGGTGCGGAAAGCCAGGGCACCTCAAAGCACAGTGCAGGCAGCGGCCCCCCTCCACTTCAGTTCCGACCTGTTATTCCTGTGGAAAGCCAGGTCACATAGCCAGGTTCTGCCGATCCAAAGGGAAGTCGGGAAAAGGGAAAGGGAGGGGCCCGGCCGCGGGCCCCCCCCCCCGTGCTCGAAGACAGCGGCCCCATTACTATGACTATCCCCGTGAGGGTTGACTATAGAGAAGGGACACAGCAGAGAGAGATCGGGCCTTGGGAAACCTCGATGATTCCCATCGAGCTAAATATTTTCCCAGCGCTCATCACAGGGGCTGAGAGATGTGTGGACTTAGTCACCCATACCCAGGTCATTTTTGGTCCCGGAAGTCCCACATCCGTAAGGGTCACAAACCCCCACCCCTTTCCCACCTTGGTAAAACAGGGCCAAGAGGTAGGAAAGGCGCTGCCCTTGCGGGCCCCTCCCGCTCATGTGAACTGGGTCCACCCGGTCAGCTCTGGGCGACCACTGTTAACCGTCACGGTGGAAAATCAGAAGCTCGAAGGGATAATTGACACTGGAGCCGATTGCTCTGTCATAAATAGGGGACAGTGGAGGCGCGAGTGGCCACTCCTACAGAGCCCTCAAGCAGTGACGGGGTGGGGGGCAATAGATCTGCCATGAAAGCAGCACACGCCTTACGGTGGTCAGCTTTGGAAGAATCTGGACTCTTCACCCCACTGTGCCTACCCGACCTCCCTTATGCATTATGGGGTAGAGATATCTTGAGCCAGCTTAACCTGACACTTGCCACCCCTGATAGCCTGCGGGGAAATTAATTGGGGCCACTCTAGAGATGAGCTTTTCCCCCAGAATAACATGGATTAATAAGAAACCTATTTGGGTTGAGCAGTGGCCCCTGACAAAAGAAAAGCTCATCACCCTCACAGACATAGTAATGACCCTCCTGCACGAGAACAAAGTGGAACCGTCCCTTAGCCCATATAACTCCCCCGTCTTTGTCATAAAAAAGAAAGGGGGGAGTTGGAGAATGTTGATTGATCTTCAGGCAGTAAATGCCAACATGGTACCCATGGGGACCCTCCAACCTGGTCTCCCTATGCCCACTGCAGTCCCGCAAGGGTGGACTATTATAGTGATTGATGTTAAAGACTGCTTCTATAGCATTCCCCTCCACCCGGAGGACAAAGAAAAATTTGCCTTTTCCCTCCCCGCGATCAATTTCCAAGCCCCCAGTAAACGTTATCAGTTCACCGTCCTACCGCAGGGAATGGCCAATAGCCCCACCCTGTGCCAGCTTTACATGGATACTCTGCTACATCCTATCTTTTTAAACAGAAAGGGGGAGTTGGCAGGTCACTGACCCATTCAGACCTGTCTCAGGTACTATTTACCATGAATTTCCTACAAGTCAGGGATGACGGCACTACAGCCGCCCAGAGATTTTTCTCCCCAAAAGGACATGCTAAGAAAGAACCAACGCTCCTGCCCTCTCCCACCAAGGCCCTACCAGGCTCTAAAGTCATGTGGAGAGATGAAGAGGGAGGTTGGCATGGCCCTGTAACGGTAAAGAACAGAAGACAGGGCCACCTGTCATTTCATCCCGAGGATAAGATAGAAGAGCCAGAAAGATGGCTCCCTGTTTACAAGATAAGAGACCTTGATTAATGACCAACCCTACGGGGTGAGAGGAATTTCTTTCTTTTTCAGGCCTTCTGATCATCGTAGGGATCCTTGGAGGTGCTCCATCTGAAGGAAATCCGACATGGGGAATACTCCGAGTTATTCCCTCTCCCCTTCCGGTAGCACGGAACTCCCCGATCTACCCTCGCCTGCTAGTGACCAATACATCGATGGGGCTCCCTTCTGCCTCGGTGGGGCCCCTCATGTGTGGCCACAGGGGAAGACATCGAGGATCCCATACCATGGAGGGATTGCCAGATGGCGGGAGGATACCCCCTTGAGGGTGAACAAGGACGCTGATTCTGGGAATCACCCTACTTGTTGTCTGTTTCTGCCGCCTAGCTAGGCGACAGAGGGGCTATATGCTTCTTACTCAGAAAGCCTTCATGGCCATGGAGACGGGGGGGATCCCCAAGTCTGGCTAGCCGCCATGCATGACATGTGACACCTAGGGGTAAGACGAGGTAAACCCCAAGACGGGCAACTTCTCCTGACCCAGCCACCTAAGACGGGCAAGGTCCTGGGTTGAAGGAGATGACCTAAGACAGGGTTCCTCGCCCCCGGCGGATCCCCAAGTCTGGCTAGCCGCCATGCATGACATGTGACACCTAGGGGTAAGACGAGGTAAACCCCAAGACGGGCAACTTCTCCTCACCCAGCCACCTAAGACAGGCCCTGAGGGTGTCGGGCGCCTAGGACGGGCAAGGTCCTGGGTTGAAGGAGATGACCTAAGACAGGGTTCCTCGCCCCCGGCTATCAGAGGCCAGTAGAAATGACACCGCTTAAGGCTAACCTCAGCACCGCTTAAGGTCACACCAAGTAATAACCTTGTAAAACAGAAAGGGGGAGATGTTGGGGGCTGGGGGAAGAGGCTTGGCGGTCGCTTAGAGGGGGAAACATAATCACCTTATAAGGGAATGTTACAGAACTCGGCCCCTCATTGGGTAAGAGTTCATGGGAGGGAGGACAGAGGGGATAAAAGTGTCTGCTGAGAGGTGGGGGGGAGCGGGAATGTGATCACAGAAGAATAAAGACTGATTACCCACCTCAGGCGCTCTGTCTGGTTCTTCCCCCATCAAAGAGTGGGGGCCGGGGGTACCCCGAAGACTCATCACGCGTTGGACTGGTGAGTAAGAGGACGGACTAGCATAAAGAAGCCGGCGTTGTAAATAAAAACCCGGCAAGCAGGTAGTTGGAGAGCTGCAGACTTACCTCCTTTCCCAGCACAACTGACTTGTTGAGGGCCCCTTCTCAGTATTGTTAGGAGATAGGGGGAGGGGGTAGAGATGGTTCTCTTTCCAAGTCATAGGTCCAAATCCAAAGTCAGAAGTACAAGTTATGTTACCCTTTGTCCTTATTTAAGACAACACCAAATTAAGCTAAAAATATGTGTATATATTTTTCTCTCATGCATAGAAGTCAGTTAGAAATTAGATCCATAGTAAGATTTTAGGAAAGTATTTTTAGGAATTAACAAAGAACAAAAACATTTTGGTGGCAGCCAATGAAATTACAGATTCATTCATAAAGATGTCATAGCATTTATTACAGTTTCCCACCCTGAATCAGGATGCCTGCTTCATGCCACTATTGAAAGGTAGGGAAAGAAGAAACACCTTATACAAATTTCCATGAAACATGGGATTTTCTCTCCCCTTCTAGGATGTCTGTGTCATCCTATAACTGTTGATACAATGGCAGGGGGAGAAGAGGAGGGAATTTATAAGTGCTATTAAAAAGACAACCAGGCAAGTTTCTTTTCTTAGGAAAAAGCAACATATTCACATTCAGAGATGACATAACTGCATTCCAATTTGTAAGTATTATTAGAAGAGATGAACAAATTTTGTTTAAAAGTGTAGTTCAAACATAAATATATGCTTCATTGTTCACTGTCTATGTCCAGTTTTTATCATACTGCTTTCCAGGTTTTCCATCAAATTTTAGCAACTAGTGAATTCTTATCCCAAAATATTAAGCCTTAACACTTGTCAAATATAAGGTTATCATATTTATTTGCTGATGTAAATTATGTCCATGTCATTGATATATCTTTCCATCTCTTGGTCAGATAGTTTTAATAATTACTACCTTATAATATATTTTAAGATCTGCTATTGTTAAACTTTCTTCCTTTACATTTTTCTTTAATTACTTTGTTATTCTTGATTTTTCATTTTTCTTTTTTTTTAGGTTTTTGCAAGGCAAATGGGGTTAAGTGGCTTGCGCAAGGCCACACAGCTAGGTAATTATTAAGTATCTGAGACCGGATTTGAACCCAGGTACTCCTGACTCCAAAGCCGGTGCTTTATCCACTATGCCACCTAGCCACCCTGACTTTTCATTTTTCAAATGAATTTTCTTATTTTTCTAATTCAGTAAAATAATTTTGGTAACCTAATTGAGATGGTATTGAATATGTAAATTAATTTAGATAAAATTGTCATTTATATTATAATGGCTTTGCCTGCCCATGGACAAGTTGTACATATGTGTGTGTGTATGTATAACTATTTAAATCTGCTATAGTATAGCTCATAAAGATATTTAAAAAGACTGTAATAATCTGTATAATCTAGAAGCATTTGCCTTCATCCAACAATTTATCCTTCATCATTCAAAACCCCATCCAGAACCAAAAGAAAAGCTATGCACTGCTGCTGTCAGTAATTATAGCATCATCCATAGTATAGGATCCTAGACTCAAAGTTGGAAGGAACCTTAGAGACCTTGTGATACCAAAACATTATCTAAAGAGTACCTAGAACAGAACATTAGGGCATAAAAAGACCTTGGAGGATATTTACCCTGAATGTCAGAGTGAGGAATGGCCTTAGAAATCACTTTGATGTTGAAAGGGCTAGCCTCATAACCCTGTGAAGGAAGTTGCACAGGCAATTGTTGTGCCCATTTTAAAAGTCAAGAAACTAATGATGTTTAAAAGATTAGTAATGTATCTATGAATACTCAGGAGATTTCAAAACCAGGTTTTCTAACTCAAAGTTCAATACTCTATCCATGACACTTCTTCATAGCAAAATGAAATCTCAGAGCTGGTAGGAATCTTAGAATACAGAAAGTCAGAAATGAAAAGCACCTTAGAACATACACTGTCAGGGACCTTGGGATATATCATGCCAAAAGTGTGGATCTGGGATCTAGAATTTAGACACAGAAATTTTAAAGTAATTTAAGGGATCTTTGAACATAGAATATAGAATATAATCACTTGAACTTTAAAGTATAGAATGTAAAATGTTAGTGTTAGAATAACAGAAATGAATTTTAAGGCATAAAGCCCAGAATTCAAGAGACTGAATGAAATGGAGAACAGAGATTGTTAGAACCACAAGGGCCAATAAAGATCACAATGTGAAAATTCCCCCTTCTATCCAGGAACAAATTGAACATAAGGAGATGAACTCATAAGTAAATAAGTGATGGAGCACCTAATTAGATAGATAGTCAAAAATAAAAGGATACCATTTATTAAGCACATACTATATACCAAACATTGGATCTAGAAATAGAAAATTGAGGTAGTTCTTATGCTCAAGGAACTTACATTGCAACAAGAGAAATGACAGGATAGGGAGCAGTGGCCAGGGAAGGGAGTTGTGTTTAGGGAGTCAAAAGATGGTGAGTAGGACAATGTACTGTCCCACATTTCTAGAAGCAACAGCTAGTTTTGCATTGGACTACAGTGATCAGAGCAAGAAATGACTAAGCACTGCCATTTGGCAATCTGGTGTCATTGTCAAAAGCCCAAATGGGTCATGAAGAGTCAGACATGACCAGACCGGCTGACCCACACCTAGAGGGATGGAGCAAAGTCTGAGGTCTCCCTTAGGCAGCAATTCTTGTCCCCAGGCCAGGCCAGGAAACCACCAGGCTGACTAAAATAATTCAGTTATCTTTACTTGAATATACAATTTTAATCAGTGGTTTCTAGGTGTGGGTCTGACTTTTGCTCCCTTATCTACTTATTGAAACAACCTGGTCCCAGGTGCCAGCTCCTCTCCCCAGCCTCCTGGCAGCCCTGCCACTGCCTCCAACTCCTCTGCCCTCAATGGGCAGCCTCCTCCTCATGCTCCTGATGCCCTGAGATTGAGAGGATACAGCTGGGTCTTCCCCCAAGACACAAAGCCTAAAGACAGCAGGAGCCTACCTAGAACCCAGGGAAGCACTCCTGGTGCCCCTGGTTTATCACCTGTTTCTAGAGACTATGTCCCTTCAGGAAGTTTTCCATGTTATCTACCCCTCCCTCTGCCAGGAAGATTTTTATTTATCATGTTGATTTGGGTCTTTTCAACTCAATTTAATGACAGTTACGTGGCCCAGTGAATGGAATCAGGGAGACTCATCTTCTTGAATTCAAAATGGCTTCAGATGCTTGCTAGCTTTGTGACCCTGAGCAAATCACTTAACCCTGCTTGTCACAGGTCCTCAAAATGAACTGGAGAAGCAAAAAGCAAAGCACTCCAGTATCTTTTTCAAAAAAATGCTGTCAGGAAACAAGATTTGTATTTTAAAGTCATTATCCTTAACATTTTATTAGTTTTTGTCACTGATTTTTATCTTCTCTATAATTTGATTCTTATGGATCCTTTTCCATTTTCATTTTCAAAATCCTGCTTGTATGACCTTGGACTTGTTGTCTATTTCTCATTGCTCATTTAGACTAGTAGAAAAGGAGGCACAGACTAGTATTGCAAATGGAGTTTCCACCTCCAAAATTGTCAACAGTGAAATCCAGAATTGCCTAGACCAGTGAAATCCCAAGTCCATTCCCATTTACTTTTTAAAATGTTCCATTATTTAAAGAATAATTTATATTAAATGACTCTTATTTTTTATTTAAAAAAGGTATTAAATTCACTTTATCAAATAATTATTAATCCTTGTAAGAAAATTGATTGTTTCAAAAACATTACACAAATTTCATTGTTTTGTATGCCTTATTCTATATTACAAAATTTTTAAAAATACATTTCTCAGTCTACAAATGATAGTTATAAATCCAAATGTTATCTTTGCAAAAAATGTCAATCTGTCAGATCATGGACTATGGTCCTCTGATTGTTGACTTGGTCTTTGTCGATACTACCTGGTTAGCTTTATAATAGCACTAATAAACACCTTAACCTGGGCAGGAACAAGATAAGAGACCTCTTGGATGAGGTGAGAGAAATCCTGTTTGTAAACATTTCCTCTCCAGTCTAAATGGGATTCTTATTTGAAGCAAATTTTATAACTTACAGGAGGATCATAATACAGAACTTAGTCATCTACAAGAAATTTTATGGTTGCCTGACTTGGTTTTATGATTCTTTATCCTTTCTGTATAAAAATGCCCCCAAGGGAGTGGCTAGATGGCACCGTGGATAGAGCACTGGCCCTGGAGTCAGGAGTACTACCTGAGTTCAAATCCGGCCTCAGACACTTAATAATTATTTTGCTGCATGGCCTTGGGCAAGCCACTTAACCTCATTGCCTTGCAAAACAAAAAAAAAACCTAAAAAAATAAAAATAAAAATGCTCCCAAAATTTTGTATCATGGTTGGTATCTTTAATGATACCATCCATGGGTAAGGAAAATCCTAGAGCATAAAACTTCATGGATAAAACTAACTTTTTGTTATTTCATTTTTAGACTAAGAAAATTATGTTTCACAGTGTCTTACTCTATATAAGAAGAGGAGAAAGAAGAAACAGCTTCAAACAGGGAACCATTAATCTCTCCTGGTGAGCAGTAGCTCCCCTACAGATCTCCAGATGGAAAGTCTTCTTTGCTTTATTAGTGGAAGAAGGGAAGAATGGGACAATATGACTAGTAGAGCCCCTTTTTTGTTTTTGTTTGTTTGTTTGTTTAATTTTAGGAAAGTTTTATTTATTTTGAGTTTTATAATTCCCCCCACCCCAGCCTTACTTCCCTTCCCCCAACCCCCACAGAAGGTAGTTGGTTAGTTTTTACATTGTTTCCATGATGTGCATTGATGTAAGTTGAATGTGATGAGAGAGAAATCATATTCTTAAGGAAGAAATATAAAGTATGAGATATAGCAGAATTACATAAGACAACATTTTTTTAAAAAATTAAAATTAATAGTCTTTGGTCTTTGTTGAAACTCCACAATTCTTTCTCAGGATACAGATGGCATTCTCCATTGAAAATATCTCAAAATTGCAGGGGGCGGCTAGGTGGCGCAGTGGATTGGAGCACCAGCCCTGGAGTCAGGAGTACCTGAGTTCAAATCCAGCCTTAGACACTTAATAATTACCTAGCTGTGTGCCTTGGGCAAGCCACTTAACTCCATTGCCTTGCAAAAAAAAAAAAACTAAAAAAAAAAAAGAAAAATCTCAAAATTGCGCCTGATTGTTGCTCTGTTTGTATGAGCAAGTCCATTAAGGTTGATTATCACTCCCATGTTGCTGTTAAGGTGTACAATGTTCTTCTGGTTCTGCTCATCTCACTCAGCAACAGTTCATGCAAATCCTTCCAGGCATCCTTTAATTCCCATCCCTCTTAGTTTCTAATAGAATAATAGTGTTCCATCACATACATATACCACAGTTTGTTAAGCCATTCCCCAATTGATGGACATTCCCCCAGCTTCCATTTCTTTGCCACCACAAAGAAGCAATGAAAATTTTTGTACAGGTGATGTGTTTACCCTTCTACATAATCTCTTCAAGGTATAGATCCAATACTGGTATTGCTGGGTAAAAGGGTATGCATATTTTTGTTGCCTTTTGAGCATAATTCCAAATTGGTCTCCAATGTGTTCACAGCTCCACCAACAATGTATTAGTGTCCCAGATTTCCCACATACATTCCAACATTGGTCATTGTCCTTTCTGGTCATATAGGCCAGTCTGAGAGGTGTGAGGTGGTACCTCAGAGATACTTTAATTTGCATTTATCTAATAATTAGTGATTTAGAGCAATTTTTCATATGATTATGGATTGTTTTGATTTCCTCATTTGTAAATTGCCTTTGCATATTCTTTGACCATTTGTCAATTGGGGAATGGCTTGTCTCTTTTTTTAACTTGATTCAGTTCTCTGTATATTTTAGAGATGAGTCCTTTGTCTGAAACAATAGTTGTAAAAATTGTTTCCCAATTTACTACATTTCTTTTGAACTTGGTTACAGTGATTTGCTGTGCAAAAGCTTTTTAATTTAATCAAAATTATCAAGTTTCTTTTTAATGGTGTTCTTCACCTCTTCCTTGCTCATAAATTGATTCCCTTTCCGTAGATCTGACATGTAAACTATTCCTTGTTCTTCTAGTTAGCTTATAATATTTTTTTTTATTTCTAGAACCTGTATCCATTTTGATCTTATCTCAGTATAGGTTGTGAGGTGTTGGTCCAATCCAATTCTGCCATACTTACTTCTGATTTTCCCAACAGTTTTTATCAAACAGAGAGTTTTTATCCCAAAAGCTAGACTCTTTGGGTTTATCAAAGAGCAGATTACTATAATCATTTCCTGCTATTGCATCTAGTCTATTCCACTGAACCGCCACTCTATTTCTTAGCCAATATCAGACTGATGCATGATAATATAAATTTAGATCCGTTAGGGTTAAGCCACCTTCTTTTGCACTTTTTTCATTAAATCCCCAGAGATTCTTGACTTTTTATTTTTCCAAATGAAATTACTTACAATATTTTCTAACTCATTAAAGTAATTTTTTTGGAATTTTGATTGGTAGGGCACTAAACAAGTAGATTAAATTTCATAGAATTGTAATTTTTATTATATTTTCTTGGCCTATCCATGACCAGTTGATGTTTTCCCAATTATTTATGTCTCATTTTATTTGTGTGAAAAGTGTTTTATAATTGTTTTCAAAAAGGTTCTGAGTCTACCTTGAGAGGTAGACTCCCAGTTATTTTATATTCTCTGATATTACTTTGAATGGGATTTCTCTTTCTAGCCCTTTCTGCTGAATCTTGCTAGTCATTTATAGAAATATTCAGGATTGATGAGAGCTTATTTTATATTCTGTGACTTTACTAAAGTTGCAAATTATTTCTAGTAGTTTTTAAGATGATTTTTTTGGGATTCTCTAGGTGTACCATCATGTCATCTGCAAAGAATGAGAGGTTTATTTCTTCCTTCGCTATTCTAATTCCTTCAATTTCTGTTTCTTCTTTTATTTCTGAAGCTAACATTTCTAATATGATATTGAATAGTAGTGGTGATAGTGGGTATCCTTGTTTCACTCATGATCTTATTGGAAAAGTCTCTATCTCCATTACATATAATGCTTGTTGATGGATTAAGATAGATACTGTTTGTTATTCTAAGGAAGAATTCATTTATTCCAACACTCTCTAGTGTTTTTAGTAGGAATGGGTGCTGTATTTTCTCAAAAGCCTTTTCAGCATCTATTGATATAATCATATGATTTCTGATAGGTTTATTATTGATATAATTAATTATACTGACAGTTTTCCTAATGGTGAACCAACCCTGCATTCCTGGGAAAAATCCTATTTGGTCATAATGTATTATCCTAGTGATAACTTGTTGTAGTCATTTTGCTAAGATTTTATTTAAGATTTTTGCATCTATATTCATCAGGGAGATAGGTCTATAACTTTCTTTCTCTGTTTTAACTCTTCCTGTTTAAGGTATCAGTACCATATTGGTGTCATAGAAAAAGTCAGGCAGAGTTCCATACTTAATACATGGCCTAGCTTCTCTCTGCCATCTTGGCCAGAAGTGTAGGGCCCCTTTTTGCAGCCCATTTCCATCTTCGAGTTTTCTAGCAAAATCCTCCTAGCACTAACAAAAAAAAATTGGGTTGTAGCTTATGGATGCCAAGGCAAGCCAGAGAGAGCCTGGAATCTCTGGCCATTTCTTTCTTTCCATTTTTTCCTTGAGCACATCATGACCACCAATATGGAGAAATTACCTTTTCAAAAGCCAAAAGTAAATTTGCTTAACATATTAGTTTATGGAAACCTCACCAAAGCAAGTGCTACCATGGAGGTTTGAAGAAGTGATACAAGAACACTCTTAAGATCTCTTTGAAGGACTCTAGAATCAATTGTCAAACATTGGAGACTCTGGCATAGGACTGTCCAGCATGACATATCCACATTAAAGAAGGTGCTATACTCGATGAGCAAAGCATAATTGCAATCGTTCAAAGGAAATGTGAAAAGCATAAATGTAGAGACATCTCCACTCCAAATGTTCTCAAATATGGACTATTTGTGTCTGAATCTCCAGAGCTCAACTTGGTCTGCTAAGTCAAAGTCAGATTTTAACACCAACACAGTGACATTATTTCAGTTCCTTTCTAGAAGTAAGGACAATCAATTATCAATTATTTATCTGGAACTGTGCTAAACCCTGGAATACAAAGAAAGACAAAAAACAGTTCTGCTTTAAAGGAGTTCATCTTAGGGGAGACAAGCAAAAGCTGTGAGTAAACAGGTTATATATACCTAATAATATGGAGATATTTGGGTGATAAATCACTAAAATTAAAGGGGACCAGGACAGACTTTTTGTAAAAGATGGGACTTTAGACATGATCCCAAAGAAGTCAGGGATGCCATGAAAAATATAGGGATGTATGAATCAAGTACTTTACAAGAACTCAGAATGACCATTAGTGAAGCAAAGAGATCCTTTATTGTAACATTATTAAGAACAGGTGATCCTAAAGCACAAAGTTATAGCCTTTTATCCCCTATCTCAAAATGCAAGTCCCTCCTCTGTCCCCCATTGGCTAGTATTACAGTGGTCAAAAGCTTATCTTAAATAATCAATCCCCCATCCCATCATGGGTTCCCATTTTTTATCAAAACTCTCCTTCTCCACAATTCCATGACCCAGGCCATTAGGCTCTTCTGCCCTTAGATGTGGGTCTCATATCTAGACTGGCACTAGTTTATTCATTAATTTAGCCAAGATTCTAATTTTATGGTTTCTTACAGGCCTCTTTTAAGTTTACCCATTTCTTATGTGTTTACCCACCTTTTAATCAGCAGGAGATTCCTTTGTATGTGGCTTCTCCCCTTAAGAAATGACTTCTCTCCCCTCCTAGCACCCTGTTACACATTGACCCATTTTATAATTTTCTTCATCCTTTCCTCACTTTCTCAAAATTGATGTGGAAATGAAAATTAATCATTTATTACAAGGAGAAAATTTCAAACATGGGGGACAATACAAGAAAACAGGATTTGTTAGATGGAGGGTCTTGTTGAAGGAAAAACAAGTAAGGAGGCCATTGTCAACTACAATATCCGAAGTCGTCATCCTTACTCTTGATTTTTGTCTAGTCATTGAACTCTTAAGATTTCAAATAACTTCTGGATTAAATCTACTTTGAATGCAGGTCAAAAGACAGCATCCATTTCATTTAGTCAGTTTTGCTTACCTCTAAGTCCTGTGGTGACTGATGGTGACCTCCATGAGTTTGGCAGTTTAGTAAAGAATTAAATTAAACATGGTGTTAGCCTCCAGAGTTTGTTCTAATAAGGGACAAATGTTAACATTTAGCATTTGCTCTTAAAATAAAGAACAAATAAAACAAATATTTAGTAAATTTTCTCTTAGCTTGCTGAGTACAGAGGTGTGGGGTTGGGGTTGGGGAGCTCAGCTAAAAACCCAGACTCCAAAAAATAGTTTTGCAGAGGAATTCTTATACAATTCCACCATCAGAAGGTAGAATCTGAAAAAGTTGCTTCTGACTTGTCCTTAAAGGGAGCTCCATATCAGACATTCCATAAAAAGGAGTACCTTATCAGGGATATTAAAGAACTCCACAAAGAATGTGAATCATCCCCCTCCAGAACATCTGAGTCAATTTAATGACATCAGCAGAGACAATTGGTAAAACAACACATAGCCATAGTCCTGCATAGGTGACCCAGGCCATAATGTTGTCTTCTCACTGGACCAAAGCAGCAGTGGGGGTCAGCAGCCCCCGGGTGTCTGAGCAGCTTTGTAAGACTGCTGCTCCCCTCCTGGCTTTGTGATAACTGGTGGTAGAGTCACAGTGGTCTGCCTACCAAGCATCTATGTCCACCTAGGAACTCCCAGTGACTATTTTCTATTTTGGAAATCAGAAAGTATGTACATATTTCAACAATCTGAACCCTGAGTTCCCTGGTCAATTAAATTATATGGGTCAATTATAAGGAAAACTAGCTTAACTTGCATGAATCTTGAGGGTTGGGATATTGCTTCTAACACAGATAAATTAGGGTAAAAATTTTATTCAGAAATGTGGGTGACAGGGCTCCATTCCTTAAGGAAACCCATCTCCTTGAGCTGTCTCAATTCCTTTTCATTCTTTTTTAAAATTATTTTATTTTGTCTTTATTTAAGGCATTTTATGTTTATTTAAGTGACTTGCCCAAAGCCACACAGCTAGGCAATTATTAAGTGTCTGAGGTCAGATTTGCACTCAGGTCCTCCTGACTCCAGGACCAGTACTCTGTCCAATACACCACTTAGCTGCCCCCTCATTCTCTTCTGAACCCTCTGCAATCTTGCTTTTGATTCTTTCTAGTCCTCTCTAACACGAGTGTCCAATCTGCAGCCTATAGGGCACGTGTGACCTTCAAAGCCCATTCATGTGTATTGCATCATGTAACTGGAAAATGAAGGAACAGGTGAACACATCCAGCAGTGTGGCAACACCACAGTCTGGCTAATCTCTTAACACTGCGCCCTGAAGAGCTAAAAGGTTGGACCACCAAAGCCTCATAACTTTGCTCATTGACTTTCAAATCAAACTACAAATTTTCATTTTCTATTTTGCTACTTAAAACAAAGTCAAAATTTCTCACACCCTCTTAGCATGCCTAAAACATCTGAATCTGGCACAAGGGGCACCCAGAGCAACTCTCCAGGCATAGGAGAGGCTTGGAGCACATGGGCTTGTTCCTGTTCACCTGCTATGTGCAGGTTATTTTCCCAAAACCTTCTTATCTGCCTTTTATATTTTTGCATAAGTCTTTTAGTTTTCTTTCCTAATCTTTCAAATCCATTGCTCAGACACTTTCCTTTACATTTCAACCATATCCCAAACTGCCAACACTCTTATTCAAGGCATTGGTCTTACTAGAAGCCAGCTTTCCAAGACCCGGGGGATTCTCTTCTTCAATCTGCCTATCACAAAATTCAGGTGTTCTCTAGGACAGGGTTGTCCAAAATGCAGGTGGCAAACCACATGTGACCCACAGGGCTATTTTATGCAACTCCCTGTGGTTTTACTTACTAAATGAAGCTGAGCTACAGTAGAGCTCTCACTAAAATGGCAAACCAAATTATATTCTCTATTTTTCAATAAAAACTTTTAAAAGTAAGGTTGGACAGCCTTGCACTAAGAGATCAAAAAGCTCCAAATCTGTCATTCTCCCCAAAACATTCTCCTGTTCTGTCTATTCCAAGTCCCAATATAGGGAGAAATTTTTGGAACAGCTCCATAAAAAAATGTCCATTTAGATTTTTTTTTGATTACAGAAACTTTTAAGAAACTTTTTTTGAGGTGAGGGAGAGAGATAACCCTTTTTTCAAAGCTGTGATTCCAGATAAATATAATCTGGGGGTACCCATAACAGCTTGTCAAAAAGAGGATTTGGTAGCTCAATTTCTCAAGTCTAGGTTCCAGGCAAACACAATTAATGAGGAAAAGTGGGGTCCTATATGAGGTCTTGGCTTTAAAAGTAATAATTAGGGGCAGCTAGGTGGCGCAGTGGAAAGAGCACCAGCCCTGGAGTCAGGAGGACCTGAGTTCAAATGTGTGGCTTCAGACACTTGATAATTACCTTAGCTGTGTGACCTTGGACGAGTCACTTAACCCCATTCCCTTGCAAAAACAAAAGCAAAAAGTAATACTTAGATTAAATATGTATTAAGCCTCAAAGTTTGTCCTAATAAGGGACAAGCCATAACCTCTAGAGGTTGACCTTAAAAAGAAAACAGAAGTAGGTTAACATTCACATTTATTGACATTAAGTTTGCTGATTACACTGAGGTGCTGGGGGTCTGAGCAGAGAGTCAAACTCCCAAAGATACAGTTCTTAAATGGTTTTTTTCCAAATAGTCCACTATCAAAAAGTAGCATCTGAAAAACTACTAGTGGCTTGTCCATCAAAGGAAGGGAGTGGTCTCCTCTCCAACTGAGGATATGGGCTAGATAGCAAATACACCTAGGAAGGTCATGTCAGGAAGCATCTCCTCCCAAAGCCAGGATCTTTGTGCCTTATCAGTTATGTCAGAACCTCTACAAATATGAATCTCTCCTTCAGGATGTCAGCTCACACAGTGACTTTTAATACAATGGGATTAATTGTTAGAGGTCACCAATATAAAAACTTTTCTCATCTTGAAACCATTTCTGATCTTCAGTGATCAGTTCATCAACATGTGCTACATTGACATATTTATAATAAACTCCTTTTAATTTTCTTTGTCCTGATTTTTGCCTCATGAATCAGGGTGAAAAACCCAAAAGAAAAATTTTCCTTTTCATATACCACTATTGTCACTTGACATCTTTAACCCATTGGTTTCCTTGTCTCCAAGAACATGACATTAACCCAGTAACACTCCCTTTTTACTGATCATCCTAGTATCTGACATAAAAAAAAGAAAATTGATTAAAAGTCCCATGATCTAAAATAGTTGTTTTACCTAATTGGAATTTCAAGTGAGTCCAATTCACTAAATTCCAATTATAGTCTTATAGGGGTCCCAATTAATGAACCCCCTACCTAAAGCTCTGAGTGTCCTTCCTGTGTCCTTGCTAAAAACCATGTATTCTAATTGTGACTGGCCCTATAGGCCTCATCTCCTACCTCTTACTAGAGGCATCCCTTTGTCTCAAATAATATCTATTCTATCTCTATATAAAGATGGTGTATCAGATTCCCCTTGGCTAGAGAACCCTCCTTCTAGTCTGTTGTATTTTACAACAAATAAACACCTCCTTTGGCCAGGAGATTACACAAAAAAATCTCAAATTATTCTTATGTTTATCTTTCTCATATTTCATGGGTGCTTTTATTTCAAAGCAATCACAGCAAACAATCATATATACCCAAAATATTCCCAATTCATATATATATATATATATATATGTATATATATATATATATATTCATATATATACATATATTATATATAGAAACTTCTATACATAAATTTGTATAGCTACTAGTCATACTTAACATACAAATTATTATCTTTGTTTTTGCAAGGCAATTGGGATTAAGTGACTTGTCCAAGATCATACGGCTAGGTAATCATTAAGTGTCTGAAGCCAGATTTGACCTTGCTGCCTCCTAAATACAAATTACTTTTCAACAATTTTTAAAACCACTAGAACATCTTAGACGGCTTTAAATTTCCAACATGTGTTATTAATTTCAATAATATAACAGCAATAACAACAACACAAAAATTACTAGACTGTACAAAGCAATCCTCCCATTATTACATTATTCATGAACTCACAGATTTATTCCAAAAGGGGTCATAATTTTTGATATTTCCCTCATTGCCCTTCAAAGAAATCACATGTTAATCCCAGGCTTTAACGATACAGTATTTAAATAATATATATTCACAAGAGCTAACTAAATATTACAAATATAATCTCTTTGCAGTTACAAAAAGAATATCATATAACTAGTAAATACATCTTATTCATCAATAAGTTACCTTACAGCGTAACTAACAATGTTCGTTTATCTGTCAGAGCCCCGCATCAGCAGTCTTCAGTTACTAAGAGAGAAGTCCACATTCTTGACTTCTTTAAAATTGGATAAAATTGTTAATTTACATTAAACATATATTTAAACATCGCATTTCCCTTAGAATGGGAGCAAAATGTATATCCCACTGTCTTTCTACTTTTGTCTTCCAGACCTCTTTACCCAGTACCTCTCAGAATCCAATCTCATACATATGGTACATTTAAAACCCAATGCAATTACAACTAAACTTCCCAACAAGTTAGTTTAATAAAAACTTTAGAGTACCTTAAACAGAGAATCCAGCACTCACATTCCAAAAATTCCATCCAACATAAAAACACAAACGTTATCATTATTAAATTAGGACTTTTTCCCAAAATAAATCAGTAAATATCCTTGATAACACAGGTATTTCTCTTCTTAGTTTACCCAATATCATTTTCCTTTAACTTCTAGTAATATTTAACTCCTAATAGTATTAAAATAGTTTAAAATCCCAAACTAATTTAACAATCCAGGCTGTTTAATTTCTCCCATTCTGTACAAATTTTGTCAGAATGTAACAACACTAGTAACCCTGTTTTAAAACCCTCAGAGTGATTCTCAAAGCTCCAGTTCAGAAACCTGAAAAATAATGAGAGTCATCATTCTTAGGCCACATGGCCAGAGCCAAGACATTCATTAAACATGATTTCCTTGCAATAAATGTGTCTCCCAAACCCTGGATTTTATATTTTCTTCCTTTCCCCATCACATATCCCACCTATGGTGGGTTCTCTTTCCCTTTAAGGCTTAGGTACTTGAAGTCTCATGCCCATCCCTCCCTATGTGGGAAGGTACTCCTCAGCTGAACTCAGTTTAGAGTTCAAGTCTTAACAAGATGGCAGATGGGATCAAGACTGCCTCCTGTCCAACCTACCACCCCCTTCCTCCAACCCAGGGAGAAAACATGGGATCTTACCCAGTGTGAGGGGCAAAAATGCTTTTTTTTAGAAACATAGTGTTAAATTAGTCTAAGCCATAGGCCTCAGTTTCTGATTCTCAAGAATCAGGTGAGCTTGAGAACCTGGATCTCGGGCTAGAAAAATCATGTCACCCTAACCATATAAGGTGTAAACAAAGACAGACTCTGTTGGGAAAGCTGAGGTACACCTTCTTTCTCTTTGGATCATCAAGTTTGACCAATTGTAAGGGTCAGCAGAAAAGAGGAGGGGGAATGGGTTGTGGTTTTTGTAGTTTTTTTTAACCCTGCTTCACCTTCTGTAATTTGGCTTTTCCTGCTCTCGCTCACATAGAGAGTTAAGAACTGCCCCACTTCTTGCAAGAACTGGATTAAATTTTAACTCTTTGCTACCATTTTGAGATGACTCCAAGTAGTCATTTTGGATTAGGGTCTCAATACCCCACACACCAGTTATAAGAACTCTTTCCCTTAAAAGTTCATTGTCTCTTCTAAACTCCCCCAAACACAGCTTTTCCTCCTTAAGAAACACCCTCCCCTTTTCTCTTTAACTCTATACAAATCAGCACAGCTACCACCAGCTCAGTTGAGGGAGGGGCTGATCTCTAGGGAGGGGGATGATACAGGATACAGACTTACTTCCTCCTCTCCCACCTTCTGGAACTCCTGGGCCCAACTTCCAGTCCACCCAGTTTAAAACTTAGGCAGAGTCCTCAGACCCAGAAGTAACTAACCCAGATCACTTAAACAAGACAGGCTATAGTACAAACTCACATAACCCCTGTGGAACATTCATACTCACTCATACAGCACACTGGATTCAATCAGCTTCCTTCCTTCTAGCTTCCTTGGCTTCTGGCTACCAACCATGGGGGCTCCCTTGCCCCCCAAGTCTGGAGGCAACCTTCTCCCTTTAAGAGTTTGGAGAAATTCCTAGAGAGGGAATGGAAAAACCCCCTCCCTTCCTTGGAGCAACCTATCCTTCTCTGGCCTCTCCTTCTGGATAGATCTCCCACCTGGAGTACTTCTCAGCCAGTCTAGGGTGGTTCTGACCACCAATGCCCTAGAAATCTGTCCCTTACTGTGGTTCTACTCCCAGAAATTTTAAATACTCTTGTCACCAAACCTGGGCCAATCTTCCCAGGAATCTCTGAGATATTTCCCCAGCAAAGAACACCAAGAAAGTGGGCTTGAAATCAAGCCATTTGTGCCCATTATTTTCTTATCAAGTAAAAAGATTTACATTAATATCTAGAAAGAGCCCCCAAATTGTTATAAATGACTCGTGAATTCTTAGTCCAGTGTGATTAAAATATCGTAACAAAATGGCACACCTCTCAAGATGGGAGAGAGGGGCTAGAAATCCCATGGAAGGTCTTTTATGCAGTTTGAAAGGCTTTATTCCTGTCCCCTCATGCCAATCATAGAGTGGGGTCACAAATCTAATTGATACATTAGTTCCTATATATTTCCCCTGCCCTGCTCATTATACTAATGAGTAAGAACAGCTAAATCTCCTTGAGCATGAGAAGGTCAATACTGGGCTACCTTAAAAACAGGTGGGACAAATGGAGGCTAAATCTTTTATCTTAACCCAGTACTTGTCCATAGCAACAATATAGGCAGAGCCCAGTCTTTGTAATGTAAACTAACAATACTCCTTTCACATTTTTGTGGAACCCAAACAACCAGATATTCCTCACATTCCAGGTGAGAGATGATGAGGGTGTGGGTTATCTGTGTGGGGGGAGAAGAGTTAGGAAATGAATATTGTGGAGGCAAAAACTCCCAGCACCAACAACCACCTATATTTATTTATAGGATAGAAGACAGGCAGGAGGTGAAGGTGACACCAAGTCTGGAAAGTTCAGTGGATGAGAAGAACATTGGTATCCTCCAGAGCGAAGCAATGTTTGGAAGAAAGTAGCTTTGGAAGGGCAAAGACAAGATGGCAGAGAGAAAACAAATTTCCTTAAACTCCCTCAGAAATTGCATTAATCAAGCTTCTAAATGGATTCTGGAACAACAAAACCCACAATATGACAGAGTGTAGCATTTTCCAGAAAGGTCTGTCTTGGGTGGAGCAGCCATATGTCAGGGCAGGGAACCTAACCCCAGAGCTTGGGCAGTGGGGAGTGATGGGGACCAACTGGAGGTTCTCAGCTACAGGAGAGATCTGCATCAGAGGTTCCTGGAGTTCTGACTCAGCAGGCCAATGGCACAACAGGCCATGTGGAATGACTCCAACACAAGTACCCCAGACACCTGTTCAGCCTGTGTGGCTAGGCTGGATGACCCAGCCCAATGAGTAAACCTCTGGTATTATCAACATGGATAGCCCAATCCAGTGAAATGCCTTTAGGGTTCTCAATGTGGAAAGTCTATGAGTGGACCCCTTCCCCAACACAAGAAGCTTGGAACAACCCCCAAACAAAACTCAGAATGAGTAAGAAAAGTCAGAGAAAAGCTGGAATTATATAATATATTATATTCAACATTATTCCAATTTTTGGAACTCCAAAGAATTTTTACAAATTATATACAAATACTACAAACATTAATGATTGTGTAAATTCACACAAAACAAGCAACTTAAAAGAATTTTAAAAAATGAAATAATACTCTATTTTCAAGACAGTAGTAAGCCAAAGAAGATACTGAATAAGGTAATGACATGGTCAGATCTCTGCTCTAGGAATTCCAATCTTGGGGTAGTGTGGAAGATGGATCAGACAGGACAGAGACAAGAGATGGGTGCGCAGATGTCCAAGGGAGAGTAGTTGAAGACATGAACTAGGGTGAGAGAGAGAGGAGTGGGGTAAGGGGACAGATGTTATACACATGGGGGAGTCAGAATAGGATATGATTTTGCAAATTATCATAACTGTGGAGGAAGAAGAGTGAGCTGAGAGAGGTTGCAAACATGAATAACTAAAAGGAAAGAGGTACTCTCAATAAAAAGGGGAGGTTTGGAAGAGCAGCAGGTTTTGAGGAAAAGGTAATGTGATAAGCCAAATGATGAAAACCACAACCCATCCATGAGCTCTCACCTTGTGCAAGTCATTCTTCCCCTGCCCTTCCCCCCCTTCCCTCCAGCCCTCCCAGACTTTTGCTTAGCAACAGCTTCCTCTGGCAGCCACAGAATGTGATGTGGGATGGAGTCAGTTTTTCAAATGGCACCTGCTCAATAGTTGCTCAGGAATCAGTTAGATTATAACTGTTTACACTTCCTCCTGTTTCCTTTCTTAATCCTTTGAAGTCTGACACCCAACTTCCCCTCAACTGAATCTACTTTCTCCAAAATTAACTACTCTTCTTTATTGCTAGATCTTATGACGATGCCATCTTCCTAGTCCTCATCCTTCTGGACTCTGCAATCCCAAACTATTACCCATCCTTTCTACATGGATACTCTCTCCACCCTGGGTTTTCCTGATTATTCTGTTCTGGTTTTCCTCTGACTTCTCTGAATGTTCCTTCTCAGTTTTCTTTTTTTTTTGGGGGGGGGGGGAATATCATATCTCATCCTCTAACTAGAGAATTATGCTAAAACTTCTTGAGCATCAACTCCCTATGGTCTAGTGCCAAAAGACAGAGGGAAGGGAGCCATACTATCAATATGTCAATTCTAATCTCTTTACATTAGTCTCCCCAATCACCTGTCAACTGTATCAGAAGGAAGTGGCCCCCTTTATGTGAGACCTGCCATTTATTTTCCACACCTTCTGCCTCCTTTTTGGCTAATCTGCCTTCATCACAATTAGAAGCAAAAGGGGACACATGGAATTTAGAGTCTAATTGTCTTTTGTTTCATGGACTTCCATGATGAAAGACTTCCTCACCAAGAGACTTATGGAATGGGTCATTCCAAACCTAAGGAGCTTGCTCCTTTTACAGGGAATTTGGTCTGCTCCTACGATTGTACTCGTCTTAACCATTGCAATAGAACCAAAAAGAGAGCATCCACTCCCTGTCTTGGTACAGTCTTAGAAATGCAAGATCACTTACACATGACAAAATGACATCAGAATAAATGTTATGGAGGACATAAAGAAAAATAAAGGCCCAGAAAATTTTTGCATCAGACCAGTACCTGGTCACTTCCCTTTGAATACTGAGAGTATAAGTAGGTATGACTGTATCTATATGTGGCTGCTGGACTTTAACCTCCCTTTATGATGTTCAGCATTCTTGATAGAATTAGCACCCATTCAGTAGTTCAGCAGGAACAGACAGGACCACAGCAGGACAGTCCTCATTATACTGCTCTTATCAGTAGGATGAATAACAGCCCCAACCTACAACCCCTTTTTTTCCAGAGCTGTCACTGCAGAATTCTGGAGCCAAGAACAAATACAGATGATGAGAGATGAGGGAAAAAAATCCCCAGGGCTCTGCCATGGAGTATGTATGAGGGAAGGGGGCAAAGACGCTGAATTCCTCTCTCTAAGGGAAATGAATGTCAAGAACTTTCCCATTAAAAGCAAGGCACTGATGGTTCCCAGGACATGATTCCCTCTTCCTGTGTTCACACCAGGTATTCTTTTTCTCAGAGAATTTGTACTTTACAACTTGGTTAACCAATGATCTGGAAGAAAGCAAAGGGAAGGTCAGAGGCAGCCAATGATGTTGTGGAGAGAACTGGCCCTGGGAGAAGGCCAACCAGGCAACAACACTAAGGTGTTTTGGGAATGACTGGTGGAACATGGGCAGTCCCATCCATGGGGACAGCAAGTACTTACCAAGGAGGAAATGTGGGAACTCCTGAAAAAAAACCCAATTGCTACCTACTAATTTCTTCTCTACCTTTTATGTACATCTTATTGCTTTCCCCACTCTTGGATATTTCATGAATATGAAGGACACTGGTGAAACTATGCTCTAACTTCTATACTTTATCAGAAGATTGTGAAAAAAAGCTCAGTGAGGAAGTGTTTGATTAGAGAACAAGACTGTAGCTCTGAACCTGAGTCAATTCTCAATATATGACTTTGCATATGCTGGGACTCAGTCTATTTGGAGAGATTCAATCCCCTTACATTTCATATAACCCTTCCTTTCTGATTATTGGTTCATACATTACCTAGGTTTTAATTAAAACATTCAAGACCAGAATAATAAGAGGTGGCGCCAACATGGCAGATAAACAGGAAGCAGAGAAATCCCCTTCATCCAACAAACCCCCTTCACAAAGATTTAGAAAACCAAACTGAAGGGAATATGGGAAAATAATTATAATAATGTGATGTTAAAGTTGTGGACTAATCTGGAGAACAATTAGGAAATATGCCCAAAGGGCTATAAAACTGTGCTTACCCTCTTGACCCAGCAAGACTTGATCTGTGAGACCTGTATGAGGAGGGGGAGGTGGGGTGGCATAGACACAGTTTCTATGCCTTTAATGTGTGGTTGCCCAAACATTTAGGCAATGATAGTGATCCCTAGGACTAAGTGATCATGGGGCCATTTTTAGACTCTGTTCTTCTGCTTTTCATTGTCAATATCCTTTGCTTGTTTTTAGCATTTCCTTGGTTGTGTTCCTGTCAGTCATGATATGGACCATAAAATGGGATCCCTGACCAACTTCCTACAGCAGCCTCACTCTGTCTCTATACTTCATATGCCTTATCTTTGAGGATTTTTTGTTTTCCGAGCTCAGGTAAGTTTACTTTTTTCCTGTTATCACTACATAATGATCTTTAAATTCAACTAACCCATCAACTTGAGAACCACTTATTTGGTCTCTATTGAACACAGAGCCTTAGGTACAAGGGATACAAAATTTAGATAAGGCATGGTTTCTGATCTAAGGGTCATTGTACCCCTCCTTGGCATATCCACAAATATCTGCAAAATAGCATCATAGGATTGTACAGTTAGAAGGGATCTCATCCTCTTCGGATCTCTTATGTTACTGGTCCCAGAAGGGAGAAGACATTTTGTGTAGAAGAATCTCTCATAATAGGGATTCAAACTTATTCATAATGTAAGAGACTCAGTTATCATTCATTTCAACCCTTGAAGAAAAGAGGAAAGTTAATGATATTCTTGTATAAAATGTAAGGGTCTATGAGAGCAATATGGAAAGGCTTTCAAATATTTTTGAGTTTTCATCTGAAATTTGGTACTTTCTACTAAAAGGTCATATTAAATATTCATAATAGAGGAAAACTAGGGAATTGTGTGGCAACCTAAAATGTCATCCATTCACAATTCATGTTTTGTAACTGAAAGAGACACATATATAAAAGAGAGACACTCAAGACCAGAATCATGATCTATATGGACATATGTATTTATGTGTTTATCTATAATTAGAATCTCCATAGGATCTGTATGCAGGACTCTGAGGTTCAAAGTCTGACTAACTTGGATGCTGCCTTAGTTACCTGGCTTTTTTTCTTGCTCAATGCTTAACATTTGTATGTCAGTCAGAGAAGATTTGGGTACTTAATGGGATACTGAGCCCCAGAATTCTCCACAGAGATATTATGCAGATCGTTGGCCATATTCCAAAATGGGTTTGAAGATATAGGCTCATGGACAAGGAACTAATGAGAATTCCAAGAATTCTGTAGCTCCAATCCCTGGGGACCAGGGATCCTGAGTCACCATACATAGCCAGTAGTCAACAAAGTAAGAACTTTTTAAAAAAATGTCTTGATTCAATGCTTTATTGGGAAGGTGTAGTTTCAGATTCCTGAGTAGGGGATGGAAAATGCCTCATAACATCTGTGAAATGGTTGCATAAAAACCCATTTAGGGCCCTCTCTGCATTCCATTGCTACTCTCCCAAATCCCAGCAACACTCTGGGTCTTGCTTGGAGGCTAGGACACAAAGATCTTACTACCAAAAGTTTCTTTGACTCTGAAATAAATCTAGGCCCAGAGTTAACAGAATGTCTACATTATTTCCTTTGCAAAGTAAATCTGCCAGTCACAGAAGTCTGGATCCTTTATGACCAGCTGAGATCTCCCCTACCTGGACAGCATAAGAACTAAAGAGTCACAAAGCATTTGAGCTGGGATGGTCTTTACACATCATCTGATCTGAACCTCAGTTGCTATTTAGTAAGATAACTAAGGTTTGGGCTGGTTGGAATTTGCTTAATACAACATAATAGAAGCAGGATGTGAATCTCAATGTTCTCATGTCTAGTTGAGAACTTCTGCTTCTCTGTGGCTTACGGGATTTCTCTGACTTCTATTCCTATCCAGAAGGAAAAGGTAGTAAGTCCTTTCTGAAAGGATTTGATGTCTGGTCAGATTTTATTCAGTTGCTCCTAAAAAGCACTTTCCAGACTCTCCCTCTCTCAAAACAAAAGGGATCAACATGTTCTGGTGATTAAGGCAATCTCTGGAACTGAAGGAAAGTCACTGATGGAGAAGGAAGAACAAGATGGAAAGATTTGGAGCAGAAACACAGGCCATATAAGGTCAAGACAGGAAAAATAGCTATTAATGAAGATGCTATAGAAAGCACTTAGGAAGACAGGGACCTGGACAGAGGCTCCAGCTAGAAAGATCTACCAGTGTCCCAGGAGGGGACACCAGAGGCCCAAGACCAATAGAGTTGGTGAGGTGAGTATCTGATATGATAGAATAATATTCTTCACTTTACAGACAGGCAATCTGATACTCAGAGAGGTTTGGTTGTGCAGGTTGATGGTGTTTGAGCAAAGGACACCAAAGGAAAACAATCCCATTCAGGATCCTCCTCCTCCCCAGATCTTGGTTCAAATTCTCTCCCATCACCATCACCATTCATCCTCTGGTTCAGAGGGACATAAGCTGATATGCCAATTAACAGGATGGTATCTAAAGCTTCAGGTGTAATGGAGACTTGTCAGGAAACAGGTCTTATAGATGTTTTAATGCAACAAAGAGAAGAAAAATGGTGGAATCAAGCAGGGATTCATCTGAATGTTCCAAATTTCACTCCTGACAACTTCAAAATACTGCCTCAAAATGAACTCTGAAGTGGCATACCTAGAAAAGATGGGGTGAAACCATTGTAAAGTCCAGGACAACTTATATTGTTGGCAGAAAGGATCTGTCTCTGTGATCTGAATGGAGCACAATTCAATCCAAGCATTAGGAGAGGCTTCAATCAGCAATAGTGGTGGTTTCAGAGGTCTCAGCCCACTGATTATAATGAAGTAGTACAACTGGTCTTCAGGAGAGTACAGAGGACCCTTTGCTGGTCCTGGGTGCAGGATTCTGCATTGCCTAGACTTAGTTCTGGGTCCTAATTCCAATCTGAGGGAGAGCACTAGTTTACTGTAGTATGCAGTTTCAAGGGAAACTTGATCATAGTTTGAGGACAGAAAAGGGAACTTACTGTTCCTTACAGAAATAAGAACAATCCAGGAGACCATACCTCTCCTTAGCTAGTACTACCTTGGAAGAAAGGAAATTTACAGCCCCCAGAAATATCTCTAAATACAGCAGTATGAAAAACCCAAAACTTGAAACAATGTCCCCCCATTCTGAGTCCAGAGTCCAACTTTAACATAAAGTTAAAAGACAAGAAATTAATTGAAAAAAAGTGAGCAAAAATAAACATCAACTACAACAATTACACCTAACTATAACAAGTTATTATGCAATAGGAAAGATTAAAATACAAACTCAGAAGAAGACAACATAGTCAAAAGAACTACTTCCAAAGTTTCAAAGTAAATAGTATAGTAAAGCAATCCAACAACAATTCCTAGAAGAGCTCAAAAAGAATTTGAAAAATTCAATAAGAAAGTTAGAGAAAATTTGGGTAAAGAAATGAAAGTGATACAATAAAATTATGAAAAAAAGATAGCTTGGTAAAGGAAACACATACTCTCTGGCTCTGTCTCTGTCTCTCTGTCTCTCTCTCTGTCTCTCTCTCTCTCTCTGTCTCTCTCTCTCTCTCTCTCTCTCTCTCTCTCTCTCTCTCTCTCTCTCTCCCCCTAAAATACTGAAGAATGAATGTTAAAAATGAATTTGGCCAAATGGTAAAGGAGGAACAAAAATACAAGCAAGAGAAATCCCTAAAAAAGAAGAATCAGTCAAATGTAAATAGAGGCACAAAAATTCATTGAAGAATTAACTAAAAGCAGCAAAAAAGAGGAATGACCTATGTCATTCTGTCTTTCATGGGAAGTATTCTGTAGATTCTATACCTAATCTTGAACCAAGAGAAAGAATCTATGCTGCAGTTGACAGGTTAGTAATTGTGAAATCATTGAAGAGGTTCTCAGAATGAAAGCTCCAAGGCTCCTTCAAGGGCATTTTTCCAAATCCCTCATTTGACAGAGGAAGAAACTGTGGCCTAGAAAATTAATGAATAAATAAATAGTAAGGTAGTATCTAATGAGCTAAGTGAAGAGCTAGAAATAAAAGGAAGCCACCTATTTAAGTATATCCAACAAACCAAGCTTGAGATTTGAGATAATCCTTGCCTCAAGGATCTTATATTCCAGGGAAGACAACATAAAAAGAATAGTAATAGCCAGGGAAAGGAGTTGTGGTTTGCAGAATTTGGGGCAATCCATTGACACACTTTCTCCAGAGTCAATGGTCAATATTGATTCCATTACAATGCTCAGAGCAAGGTTTGGAAAGATGGAAACTATATAATTATCAAATACTTCCTTATAGAAAAAAGACAGTCTTTTATATTTTTATTGATTGTCCCTCTATCCCACTCAGCAGTTTTTCCACATTTTTAGCATTTGTCCTTAGGTCATTCTACCAGGAATAGAGGTACCTCTAACTCAGCAAAGTGTTTAAGACCCTCCCTTGCCTTCAAACTGGTTTAGTGAAATGATTTGACTTGATGCTGTGCATGCTTCAAATTCTTGGAGTCACAACTGAGAGTTGGGTGAATTAGATATACACCAAAGGTGGAAGCAGTTATGAATAGGGTTCAGCAGCCTTCACACAAAAGGTATTAGATTATTATTTTTTTATATACCATTGCACTAGAAAAACTTTCAAAGATGACATCAAACCCTGATTTCTGTAATTTACTTGTTGAAATTTTATGCTCCATGCTTTAACCTGAGCATTCGTTCAATTTGATTTCTTGACAATTTTGTTGGCATATAGTTGGACAAAATCATTTCTAATAAGTTTCTTTATTCTTCATTTTTTAATTTTTCTTTTTGATTTTGATACTAGTAAATTATATTTGCTCTCTATTTTAAAAAATAAACAAAAAAAGAAAAAATAAATACAAAACACTGTAATCTAGATTATAGAATTTCCCCCCAAAGGACTGATTTTTGCAGCCTCCCAACAGTCTCTTGGCCCATTTTTGGTATTCTCTTTGAAGATAATTCTATTTTTTAATAATGATTTGTTATTTGACCCATCAGTTCTTTTGGATTAAATTACTTCATTAAGAAAAGTTTTAATTCTTTTTTTTAAAGTACTCATGAATTGTCATTTTTATCTCATTGTAGTCAGTTAAGTATAAACAAAATATTTGTTTTATCATATTTAAGTATAGCATCTTATACTCTATCACATTTTTAATTTCTGTAAAGATGCCATTTATAACTGTAATATATGTAGGCTATGTTATTTATTCAGGCTATCAGCTTCCATCCTTTAGTTAATTAATATTTACTGAATAACTGAATAAAGTAAAATCTAAACTTCTAGCACTACAGCTTCCAGGGAATTAGTTTTGGATTTGGAGAAACCCTTAAATTTGCATTTCTAGAAAATGCTTTACCCAACAGTGTTGCCCATAGAAAAGGGAACTGTATTCCATATTCATCAATCAACTGTCATGTATCTACTGGGCTTCTGCAATATGAACCTTGTTACTCAGTGTAGAGGAGCAGAAGGAGGAGACACATCCAATACTCTGTTTAGTGATACTGATAGTGAGGGGAGAAGTCTAGCTAAGTCAAGAAGCATTTATTAAAGATCTGTGAGATATAGTGGATAGAGTGTGGGCCATGGAACCAGAGACATAAGTTCAAATTTGACTTCAGACACTTACTAACTGTATGATCCTGGGCAAGTCACTTGATCATATTTGATTCATTTTACCCCAGTTCTTCATCTGTAACATGATGATGTTTGTCCTTCAATTTTTTTTGTTTTGTTTTTGCAAGGTAAGCCATGTGGATCCAGGGGCCAAATATGAATCAGGATAACTGGAGATGGCCCTGGATGCGAGACTATGAGGTTTAAGTGACAGGTCCAGGTCACATAGCTAGTAAGTGGCTAATGTCTGAGGTTGGATTTGAACTCTCATCTTCCTGATTCTAAGGCCGGTGCTCTATCCACTGTGCCACCTAGAAAAGGACATGGCAAACAGCTCCAGTATTTTTGCCAAGAAAACCCAAATGGGGTCACAAAGAGTCAGGTTGGAGATGACTGAAATGACTCCATAGCAACAACCTTATGTGCTCTCTGACACTGTACTAAGGAGTTACTAAGAAAAACATAATAAAGTTCCAACTCTTAGGAACCTATCACACAAATCTTTATGAAACTAAGATACATGAAGAATAAATTGCAAACAACATCAAGAGAGAAGACAGTAGTAATAGGGGGGGAAACAAGAAAGGCTTCTAGCAGCAAGTGAGATTTGAGCTAGATCTGAAGGAGTCCAGGACAGGCAAGATAGAGGTAAAGATGGAAAATTCCAGGTACACTGAAGAGCTGAAAAATGGCTCTGCATGGGAAGGAGGAGTATGATGTTTGAGGAAAGCAAGGAAACCAGAGTGACTGGGTGACAGAACACACAAGGGGGGAGAAGATTTAAGAATATGGGAAAGAGGGGTGGCTAGGTGGCACAGTGGATAGAGCACCAGCCCTGGGAGTCAGGAGGACCTGAGTTCAAATGTGGCCTCAGGCACTTAATAATTACCTAGCTGTGTGGCCTTGGGCAAACCAATTATAACCCCATTTGCCTTGCAAAGAAAAAAGGATATGGAAAAGAAAGAAGAAGGCCAGATTAGGAAGGACTTTCAGTGCTAAGATTTTTTGATCCTAGGTGTGATAGGGAACCAGTGCTTTTTATTGAATCGGATTTGGTATGGTCACAACTGAACCATAGGAAGATCATTTTGACAGTTGAATGGAAAATGAACTAAAGAGCAGGAAAAACTGGAGGCAGAGACACCAGTCAGGGAAAAAGATCTGCATGATGTTAGTGGAAGTGTCAGAAGAGAGAAGATAGACATGAGAGATGTTGGAAAAGGAGAATGGACAGGACTTGGCAAAGAGGAGGCAGAGTTAGGGAGAATAAGTTGAGAATGATAACTAAATGGGAGCCTGGTGCTGCCCTTGAAAGTAGCAGAGAAGGTAGGAAACTGGGAATGTTTAGGGGGAAAGATAGTTCAGTTTTGGACGTGTGTTCAATGTCTAAAGGACATCCAGTTCATAGTGTACAATAGCCACTAGAGGTCAGGAGAGAGAGGTTAGGGCTGGATCAGTGAAGTTGAGAGGTCTCTACATAGAGAAAAATCATTGAATCCATGAGAGTTGTTGAGACCATGAAGTACAATACAAAGATAGAAGATCAATGAGCAAGTAATTAAGGTAATAAGTCTCCAGAAGGAGGTGGTCCATTGAATTAGACGTTGAAATATTTGAATAATTGATGTTTGTCCTTCGTATTTGAAGAACACCATGACAACAGGGAAGTTATGCCATGACACACATATGAATAAAATTTCAGTGAGGGGGTACTATGCTAAGTCACCAATCTCACTTTCCAGAGCCATCTGAGAGTCATTGGACAAATATGGATCAATATGACTGGAACAAGAAAGTCATTATAGATTAGGAAAATAGTGACCTTAGGTATCAAAGTTGAAACAAATATGACATGTATGAGATATGATTGAGGAGGGGAAGGTAAAGTCAGATAGACACAAGCTTTTTTGTCCTTTATGGATTTTTTTTGTCCTTTATGGATTTTTTTTTGTTTATTTATTTTAGTGCTTTTAATGTGTGGTTGCCCAGAATAGGATGCAACACTTTTGAATCCTTGGCAGTGGCAAGTATTTTCTGGCTGCCTTTCTGATCTTTATTGCCAATATCTTTTTTTGGTCCTAGCATTTCCCCAACTGTGCTCCTGTCAGTCATAATATGGACCATAAAATGGAATCACTGACCAATTTCCTCTCTTAAATAGAGAGCAAAACTAATTTATCAGTATCAAAATCAAAAAAAGAAAAGTTAAAACAAATGAAGAAATAAAGGAACTTATTAGAAATGATTTTGTCCAACTATATGCCAACAAAATTGTCAAGAAATCAAATGAATGAATGCTCAGGTTAAAGTATGGAGGATAAAATTTCAACAAGTTAATCACAGAAGATGAAATCAAAGAAATTATAAATCAGGGTTTGATATCATCTTTGAAAGTCTTCCAGTGCAATGGTATATTAAAAAAAATCTAATACCTTTTATGTGAAGGCTGCCAAGCCCTGCTTTCCAACTTTGGTATAAATCTGATTCACCCAATTCTCAGTTGTGATTCCAAGAAGCTGTAGCAGGTACAGCAAACACATCAAGCTAAATCATTTTACTAAACCAGTTTGAGAGCAAGATAGGGTCTTAAACATTTTTGGTGAGTTAGAGGTATTTCTATCCCTGGTGGAATGATCTAATGAAGAGGGCTAAAAATGTGGGAAAACTGCTGAGTGGGATAGAGGGGAAATCAATGAAAAAATAAAAGACTGTCCTTTTGCTATAAGGAAGTATTTGATAATGAGATATGAACTGATTGAGCATGCCATTTACCAAGTGTGGGGACTTCTCAGTAGCATAGGAGCAGAAGCAGACAGAACACATGGTGGGGGTTAACATAGGATTCAGGACATGGGGCTGGAGCAATAGTAGAACAAGGGTCAAAGAATTCCAGGTGGAAGGACACTGTATGGCTGCCTATCTAATAATAAAGACAAGATGGCCAAGGGAGGGAGAAGAGGCCTGGGAAATAGAGAGGAATGAATGGAGGAAGTAGGGATTGTGGGTCATTTTGAATAGGAAGAGCAGGTTTCAGAGAAAAACAAAAGCATGATGGAAGGACAGCAGACCATGGTCACTGAGGATGGGTCAGAGAGGAGAGGTTTGGTTTTTATTTTCTCAAGAGTTACCATTTCTTTAGTGCTCTTGGGACTCTAGCTTTGGACTCACAGTAACAACCCTAGGAGGCTGAAGTGGAAGGAAGGAAGGAAGGAAGGAAGGAAGGAAGGAAGGAAGGAAGGAAGGAAGGAAGGAAGGAAGGAAGGAAGGAGGAAAGAAGGGAAGAACCTGAGACAAACAGGGTCACATGACTTGCCGAGGATCAAAGAGATAGCAAGTGTCTGAGGTCATATCTGAATGCAAGAAAATGACTTTTCCTGATTCTAGGCCCAGGGTTTCATTCGTTGTGCCACCTTGCTGCCATCAAATTGAATTGAAGGAATCCATTTCAACTCACAAATAAAAAGCCTCCAGCTTTGGAGAAGCATGGAAAGAATTACATGAACTGATGGTGAATGAAGGAAGCAGACCAGAAAATAATGTACACATTAACAACAACATTGTGAGATGATCAGCCATGATGGATGCAGCTACTCTTAGCAGTTCAGAGATCATGGACAACCCTGAGAGACCTGCTATGGACAATGCCATCCACATTCAGAAAAACAAAACAAAACAGAATCTGAATATATACTATGTTCACTTTTTTCAAAACTGCTCTTATATTTTTCCTCCCTCTCTCTTTCAGTCACTTCTGATCAATGCCTACCTCCTTGTGCTATTCCACTCCCCAGGCAGGACCTCCAAGACCATGCCACTGGCCTTGGCCCTCCCTGGGACCCTGCAGCCTCTTTTTCACTAGACCACTGATGCTGTGGGCACATTAACAACCTCCTTTCCCTACTCCCAAACACTCTTCTTTCCTTTCTATATCTGACTCTGAGCTCTGTAATCCAAATCAATTAACCATTACCTTTGGAAAAATGTGTCAGTGGACTGCCCTATTTACCATCTTTTAACTCTCAGACCACAGCTCCCCTTCCCTGGCCACCATTCCCCTTTCTTGTTGTCTTTCTTATTGGAATATAAGCTCCTTGAGGAGAGTAACTCCAATAATTTTCTGTTTGTATGTTCAATGTTTGGCATGCAATATGTGTTTAATAAATGGTTTCCTTTTATTTTTGCTATTCATTTATCTATATAGTTAAGTGTTTCATTACTTACTTGCTTATTCATTCATTCTCTAGACTTCAATGTGTTCCTGGTAAAATGAGGAATTTTCAAACTGTGATCTCTAATGACTCTTGTGGTTCTAATAGTCTGTGTTCTCCAGTTCTTTCAGTCTCTTGAATTTTGGGGTTTTATACCTTAAAGTCCATTCCTGTGATTCTAGCACTAACATTTTATATTCAAACCTTTAAAGCTCAACTTCATTCTGTGATCTATGCTCAAAAGACCCTTAAATTATTTTCAATCTCTGTATTATATTCTAGGTCTCTTCCTATTTTTGTAGTGATATGATCTAAGACCCATGAAAGTATATGTTCTTCTTCTTTTTGGCAAGGCAATGGAGTTAAGTGACTTGTCCAAGGTCACACAAACTAGGTAACTATAAGTATCTGAGGCTGGATTTGAACTCAGATCCCTCAGATTCCAGGACCATTGCTTTATCCACTCTACCACCTAGCTACCCCAAGAGTGTATGTTCTAAGGCCCTTTTCAATTCTAACTTTATATATTCTAAGAAGGATCCCAGCTTTGAGATCCATTTTACTATGAAGATAAACAATGGACTTAGAGTCAAGAAATCTGTTTTTGACTTTTTCCTGGATAATCACTATAAATACTAAACCTTTAAAATCCCTCAATTTCATCAACTTCAAAAATGGATACAATCTTGTCTGCATCACTTCCTTCACAGGGTTGGGATGAAAGTGTTTTCAAATATCAAAGTAGTTTAGGACCATGACTGATGGAGTTCTAAGGTCATTCCTCACTGGTATTCTGCCCAAAAATCTTCTAAATTCTTTTTAAACCCTAATGTTCTGTTCCAGGTCCTCCATAGATAATGCTTTAGAATAACATGGCCTTGAAGGTCCCTTACAGTTTTGAGTCTGTGATCCTATTCTATGGATGTTTTTATAATTACAGATATGTCAGCAGCAAGGTATTTTGATACTTTTAGGTATCTATTTCAAGCACGTCCTAGCAGATTTAAATAACTGGTGATATTTTTTCAGAGGCAGGTAAAGCCAGCATTAAAGAAATGGAAATTTTACCTAAATTGATTTACATGTTTGATCCCATCCCAATTAAATTACCAAAAGTAATTTTACTGAATTAGAAAAAAATAAAAAAACTCAATTGGAAAAAAAATAAAGTCAAGAATAACAAAAAATCTAATGAAAAATGTAAAGGAAGGAGATTTAGTTTAAAATATTATTATAAGGTAGTAATTATCAAAACTATCTGGTATAAGCTAAAAATGGAAAGATAGATCAATGAAACAGAGTAGACATACAAATTACATCAAAAATTATTTTAATAATCTTTTTTGATAAGTGTTATAAGATTTTCAGTTAAGAATATACTATTTGGTAAATGTGAAAAATTAGAAAACAGTATGGCAAAAACTGGGAATAGGTCAGTATCTTACACCTGTGAATACATATGTTTTAAATTTGTATTTCTTATCAAAGTCTATGTAGGTTTGTATAAGGCATTCTTCCTCTCTATAATGATATTCCTGTCAGTAATGACATGAGGCATAAATTCTGACTCACAGAACAAAATATAATATATACTATGACATCTATGTAAAGAAATATGTAATTTCCTAGACTGCTGCAAAAAAAAATTTATGGTTCTTTCCTAAAATCTCATTTTGGGGCCAGTTTCTAACTGACTTCCTCTCATGAGTAATTCATAGAACTGAGATGACAAGAAATTCTTAAAATTAGTCAAATTTTCTGTTTTTCTTATTTAAGGTAAAACTCTAAAAAATTAAGAGACCACTTATCAAGAAGGTCAAAATGAATTCATGACTCAAATAAAGAGATATTACAAGAAAATTAGAAGAACATGGAATATATTACTTATGAGACTTATGGATAGGTGACCAATTTTTAATAAACAAAAACTAGCAAAATTAGGTGCAAAATTCTATTCCTTTAAATTTGAAAAGTTTTTTTTTTACAAATAAAAGTTTCCATGATCAGAAGGAAAGCAGAAAATTGGTAGGAAAATTTTAAAGAGAATTTCTCAGATAAAGGTCTAATATATAAAGAACAATTTGAAATCTATAAGAATATGAATCATTCCCCAATTGTTAAATAACCAAAGAATATGAACAAGCAGTTTTGCAAGAAAGAAATCAAACAATATGAAAAATTGTTCCAAATCAGTTGTGTCCAACCTGAAACACATGGGTCACATACAGCCCTCGAAGTGGAGCTTTATTACCTTATGACATTTTATTATTATACTCATTCATAATATTGGTTATGTTGTAGTCATTTAGAAATATTAAATACTATATGTGGTCCTTGACAAATTTTTGTTGGATGACAAGACCTAGAAGAGCTAAAAGGTTAAATATCTAAACTCTAAATGAGAGGTATCCAATCTGGGCTGCATTGCCCAACAAAAATCTGTCAAGGACTGCATACAGAACGTAATACCCATTCATGAATATGATGATGCCCACACCAGTAAAGGGCACAACAACAAATGTGATGTGGGGGCACTCCCCAATTCGGGCAGACCTGCTCTAAATCATTATTGATTAGAGAAGTGCAAATTAAAACAAATGAGATAACTTACTCTAGCCATATTGGCTAAAATGATTGAAGGGGAAAGCAACCAATATAGAAACCGATTTGTTAAAATCGGGACACATTCATTGTCAGTGGAACTGTGAACTGATCAGTTTGGAGAATAATCTGAAATACTGCCCAAAGACTTATTGAACTGCCTATACCCTTTGATCTAGTCATACCCACTACTAGATCTATTTCCAAAGATAATTAGGGGAAAAGGAAACCTGTATTTTCTAGAATGATTGTAGCAATTCTTTGTGGTAGTAAAAAACTAGAAATTATAGGGATGCCCATCAATTGGGGAATGACTGAACAAATTGTGGTTTATGATTGTGATGGAATACTACTGTCCAATAAGAAATGATGAGCTCAAAGATCTTAGAAAAACACAGAAAGACTTGCATGAAATGATGAAGAGAAGGGCCACTAGGTGGCACAGTGGATAGAGCACCAGCCCTGGAGTCAGGAGCACCTGAGTTCAAATTTGGCCTCAGACACTTAATAATTGCCTAACTATGTGACCTTGGGCAAGTCACACTTAACCCCGTTGCCTTAAATAAATAAATTTTAAAAAATAACGAAGAGTTAAATGAACAGCAACAATAGAATATTGTGTATGGTAATAGCAATATTGTTTTAAAAATAATATTGAGCAAAATAAGTCATTTTGATTACTATAACTTTCCATATAAAAGAAAGCTGCTCTTTACATCCAGAGAAAGAACAGACAACTCTAATGCTTTGTAACTCTAGTTCTCTTCATTGTCCAATTTGGAGACCAGTGGATATCAACTGGCCGTAAGACATGTAGCCCTTTCTATGGGAAGGGAGAGAAGAATAAAAGGAATTTTAAATTATATTTTTATTTTATATTTAAAAGGAATAGCAAATTTTACTTAATTTTCAGTTTCAATAAATTGTTTTATACTATGTTATGAAAATGCTTCTTTTATTTCTTATGTTAAATTAAAAGTAAAATAAAAGTAAAAAATGTGGAGATGGGGGGGGGGGATAGTAGCTTAATCCCCTACTGGAATGAATGTGTGATTCTATTTCTCTGTTCTTCAGATAGTAATTTTTACTGTTTCAAATTTTGCCCTTTTTACCTTCAAAATCTTTCTATTTTGAAAGAATAGTGGGTCACTTTGTGAGTGACTTTTATAAGATGACCAGGATGCCTATACATGAGATAATGAGATAATGAGAATCAGTAATGTTCCATAAGACCCTCTGTGCACCAGATGTTATCATGACTGCTTTATCATTATGATCTCACACAATTCTTACAACAGGCCAAGCAATAGTAATATAGTGATAATAATGGTAACACCAATAATAAAAATAATTGCAGTTCTTATTTATAAATATTTTAAGATTTCTAAACACTTAACATAAATTATCTCCCTTTGTCTTCCTTTTAAAATGATATTTCATTCTTACAAATACATGTTATGAACATTTTTCAAAGTTCATCCATATGCATATGTATAGTTTTAAGTTACAAAATTTCCTTCCACCCTCCCTTCCCTGTCTCCTCTCCTCAGCAGCGAACAGTCAGGTTAGCATTATACATACATATTTGTGATATGTTTATAGATTAGTAATTTTCAGTATGAGGAATTAGGATTAAGGGAAGGAGATGCATAAGAGCTATTTTGTTTTATAGAGTGTTCATCAGATTCTGAAGGATTTTTTTGGTTTTGTTTTTCTTCCTCTCTTTGGAGACAGCATCATCCACAGCCAGTTGTCCTAGCTCTCTGAACTGCTGAGAGGAGCTGCTTCCATCCATTTATCATCTCACAATGCTGTTTTTAATGTGCACATTATTCTCTTGGCTCTGCTCCCTTCACTCAGCATCAGATCCCATAAGGCATTCCATGCTTCTCTAGAGTCTGACCATTTATGATTTCTTGTAGAACAATAATATTCCATAACATTCATGTTTATCCATTCCCCAATTGATGGACATCCCTTCAATTCCCAATTCTCTGCCACTACAAAAAGAACTGCTAAGAATATTTGGAACATGTGGGACTTTTCCCATTTTTTATGATTTCTTCTGGATATAGACCTAGAATTGGAATTGCTGGGTCAAAGGGAATGAATAACTTTATTTGCTGTTTGGGCTTAGTTCCATATTGTTCTCTAGAATGGTTGGATCATTTCACAACTCCACTGGCAGTGTATCAATGTCCCAATCCTCCTATAACCTCTCCAACATTGATTATTTTCTCTTTTTCTCATCTTAGCCAATCTGATAGGGCTGAGGTGATACCTCAGAGTTGTTTTAATCTGTATTTTTCTATTCAGTAATGAATTGGAGCATATTTTCATGTTTATATAATAGCTGTAATTTCTTCATTTGAAAACTATGACCTTTTATATCCTTTGAACATTTATCCTTTGGGGAATGACTTGTAGCCTTATAAATTTGATGATATTCTCTATATGATTTAGAAATGAGACCTTTACAAAGGATATGCAAAGACAATTTACAGATGAGGAAATCAAAGCAATCCTTAGACATATGAAAAATTGCTCTAAATCATTAGAGAAATGCAAATTAAAGCTTCTCTGAGGTACCACCTCACACCTCTCAGACTGGTCAATATGACCAGAAAGGATAATGATCATTGTTGGAAGGGTTGTGGGAAATCTGGGTCACTATTACATTGTTGCTGGAGCTGTGAACTCATCTAACCTTTCTGGAGAGAAATTTGGAACTACACCCAAAGAGCAACAAAAATATGCATACCTTTTTATCCAGCAATACCACTACTGGGTCTATACCCTGAACAGATGATGAAAAAGGGTAAAAACATCACTTGTACAAAAACATTCATAGCAGCCCTGTTTGTGGTGGCAAAGAATTAGAAATTAATTAAATGTCCTTCAATTGGGGAATAGCTTAGCAAACTGTGGTATATGTATGTCATGGAAAACTACTATTCTGTTAGAAACCAGTAAGGATGGGAATTCAGGGAAGCCTGGAGGGATTTGCATGAACTGATGCTGAGTGAAATGAGCAGAACCAGAAAAACACTGTATACCCTAACAGCAACATGGGGGTGATGTTCAACCCTGATGGACTTGCTCATTCCATCAGTTCAACAATCAGGAACAATTTTGGACTGTCTGCAATGGAGAATACCATCTGTATCCAGAGAAACAACTGTGGAGTTTGAACAAAGACCAAGGAATATTACCTTAAATTTAGGGGGAAAAAAACCTGATATTTTATTGTCTGATCTTGCTATCTCTTATACTGTGTTTTTTCCCTTAAGGATATGATTTCTCTCTCATCACATTCAATTTGGATCAATGTATACCATGGAAACAATGTAAAGACTGACAGATTGTCTTCTGTGGGGGGTGCAGGAAGGGAAGTAAGATCAGGGGAAAAATTGTAAAACTCAAAATAAATAAAATCTTAAATAAAAAAAAAACGAACTGAGACCTTTATCAGAACTCCTGCTTCCCTTTGTCATCCTAACAAGCCTAGGAGGTGAGTAGGAGCCAAGTGGGTAAATAGAATTCTGGACTTGGAGGCAGAAAGAGCCAAGTTCTAATTCAGTCTCAGACAATTAGTGACTGTGTGAAAATAGAGAAGGTAAATTAACTTCACTTGTCTTCTTCCTCAGTGCATTGATTAGTAAAACTAAATTAGAAATAGTTCCACTATTATTTTTGTCAACTCCTTTACAAACCTTCAATTGCTGAGGACATGCTGGTTCCTATTTTTCCTATGTTACTGCTAAGGAAACTGAGGCTAAGTGAGGGTCAGTGACTTGCACCGTCAGTAAACCAATGGCAGGATCAGAACTCCTGAGAGCCTGGCTCCAGGTCTGATCTACTCTGCTCCCAGGCTACCATCAGTTCTTTTTGTTTGTTTGTCTGTTTTTGGTTTTTGCAAGGCAATGGGGTTAAGTCACTTGTCCAAGGTCACACAGCTAGGTAATTATTAAGCGTCTGTAGCCAGATTTGAACTCAGGTTCTCCTGACTCCAGAGCCGGTTCTCTATACACTGCACCACCAAGCTGCCCCTGCCTTCAGTCCTTAATAAAGACTTGTTGACTGACTAGCTCACTCATGTCTTCCTAACTCTAGATCTTCTCCTACAAACCCCCTCCCACCTCGGAGTAGGCTCCAGGCTCATGTTACTGATGCCCAGAAGTGACCCTCCCACTTCTCTCCTGAACCATCTCTAGGGTTTTCTGCTTCCTGTTGAGGGAAGCTCAGAACCCTCCTCCAGGCATTCAAAGCCTCCAAAATCTGGTGCCATCCTTCCCTTCTCATCTATTGCCCTTGACTCCCCTCCTGGTCCTCTGGGCTCTGGCCACACTGGACAGCTCAATGTCCCCTGGAGACACCAGCTCTTCTCAGCTGACCTGCCTTTGTTTATGAGGCCACAAGAATCAGGATGGGCTGAGCTCAGTTTTCAGAGGCAGGAAATCTGAAATGGAGCCTGACCTCAGACACTTGCTAGGGTGACCCTGGGCAAAGGGCTAAATTTCTGTCTGCCTCAATTTCCTCATCTGTCAGATGGGGATATATTGATCCCTGACCCTTCTATCTCTCCTGTCCTTTGCAGTGCAGCTTCTCCAAAGGCCTCTACCAAAGGTGCCTCCCCTCCTCCCCTCCCCCTTTCTTATTACCCCCTTACAGTCTGGTGCTGATCCCCTCATTCCCCTGATTCTGCTCTCTCCACCGACACTGATGGTTACCTAGCTGACAAATCCAGTGGCCTTTTCTCATCCTCCTTCTCCTTGTTCTCTTGGACACTGTTGATCCCTCTCCTCTCTCTAGGTTTCAGGATCCCATCTTCCTCTTGGGGTTCTTCCTCCCTGTCTGATTTCTATCTCCTTCTGTCTCCTTTACTGGACCCTCCTCCAACCCTGCCTCTGACTGTAGCAATCTCGCAGAACTCTGTTCTTGGTTCTCTTCTCTTCTCCCTCTATATGACTCCCCTTGGTCATCTCATCAGCTCCATGGATTTAATTATTGTCTTTCTGTGTTGATGATTCTCCAGCCTCCCTTTCTTCCCCCAACTTCTCTGCAGACCTCCACTGTCAGGTCTCTAACTGCCTTCCAGACTTCTCAGTCTGTCTGACCAGTGGGACATCTGAATCTCACTGTGTTCAAAACAGAACTCATGGTCTTTCCTCCAGACCCTCCCCACATTCAACTTCAACATGACTAGAGAGGCAACACCACCCTTCTAGTCCCTTGAGACATATGGAGATTCTTCCCTGTTTCTCACCCTCCACATCCAATCTGGTGACAAGACCTATGGGTTTGAAGCATCACTTACATAAGTCCCTCCTCTCCTATGAGACTACCACCAATGTGATGCAGGTCATCATCACCTTATGTCTTGAATACGTCAACAGTTTGCTAATAGGTCTGCCTACTTCTAATCTCTCCCCAGTCCAACTCACCCTCCATCCAGCCTCTACAGTGATTTTCCTAAGGTCCAAATTCCATCTTGTCTCTTCCCTTCTCAATAAACTCAAGAGGCTCCTAGTGTCTCAGAGAGCAAATTCAAAATACTCTTTTGCATTCAAAGTCCTTCATAACCCAGATCCACCCTACCTTCCCAGTCTTCTCACCTCTTCTTCATCAATACCTACTTTTTAATCCAGTGACAAAGGCTTCCTGGCTGCTTCACAAACAAGGATGCGCCCCCCCCCCTTTGGGCTCTAGGTTTCTCACTGACTGCCTCCTGCCTGGAATGCTCTGCCTTCTCTGACCATTGACCTCCCTGACTTCCTTGAAGTCCCAGGGAAAAATCCTCCCTTCTTCAGGAAGCTTTCATTTACTCCTCTTAATACCAGTGCTTTTTCTTTTTATTTATTTCCTATTTATTCTCTTTGGACTGAGCTTTGTAGATATTTGTTTGCATGTTGACTTCACCATTAGACTGGAAACTTCTTGAGGGCAGGGACTGGAGATTAGCTCTTTTGTATTCTCAGGCTTAGCACAGTATATTGAACATAGTAGGTGCTTAATCAATGTTATTGATTGATTGATTCTTTATGAAGCACTTTGCCAACATAAAATATCTAGAAATGCCAGAAATGATCATAGTGATGATTCTGATGTGTTAGCAGGATGCCTTCCTTCTTTCTCTCTGTTGAACTGGGCCCCCTTCTCTGAAGCCCATCTCAGAAGTCACTGCCTATAGAGAGCATGTGTTGGACATAGTGTTATATAAAAAGATTCATAAAGCTAGCTGAATTAAAACAGCATTTAATTTTGCACATGGAAAATCCACATAGCATATATTGTTCATTATATTTGTGTCTCATCTCCATAGTAGAGAGGTCAGGTTTTGGTTTAATGTAAACATTGCATCTCCCTCAGTATGTGGATTTGCTGGAGTGAAGAGTAGGTATTGGTGAAGAAGAGGTGAGAAGACTGGGAAGGTAGGAGGGATCTGGGGTATGAAGGGCTTTGAATAAAAAGAGCATTTTGAATTTGCTCTCTGAGATGCTAGGAACCACTAGAATTTATTGAGTATAGAAGTGACATGATGGAATGTGGACTTTAGGAAAATCACACTAGTCGCTGGATAGAGGGTGAATTGAAGGGGGACAAAGATGAGATTTAAGGAAACCTACTTCTGGTCTACTGAAGTAATCAAGACATGAGAGGACAATGACCTGCATCACATTGGTAGCAGTGTCAGAGTAGAGGAGGGACTTTTGTAAGCAATGCTTCAGGTCTTATCATCTGATTGGATGTGTCTGTGGGTGGGTGGGGGAACAGGATGAGAGACATGGAGGAATCCAGGATGATTGCTGGGCTATCTCAGTCTTCTTATGTGTCCATGGACCAGGAGGATGCTATTACCTCTCTAGTCATGCTGAGATTGAATGTGGGCCTTCAGAGCTGTAGCTCTTGTCTGCACCACCAGGGGGCACTGCTGGTCTCCTCCTCCTCCTCCTCCTCCTCCTCCTCCTCCTCCCCTGCAACCCTGAATGGACCAGACAGTCTCCCCCTATCACGAGAGCTCTTCACTGGGCACCCCCAGATCTTGTACTTGTCCCTTGTCAGGAGGCCAGTCAGGAGCAGTTTAATTAACATAGGAAGGAGTTCAGTAGACTTTCACTGTCCTTCCTCAGGTCTAGAGGAATTCTCCTTCACACAGTCAGTCATAAGCACTTTTCATTACCTCCTATGTTCCTGTCTTAAAGAAGAAATATCTGGGTTTTTTAAGATTAGGAAAATGTTATAAATGACTCATAAATATTTAGTCCAGAGTGATTATAATGGCTTAAGATACTGTAACAAAAAGACCACCTCTCAAAGAAAACGGGGTCCTTAATCTCAACAAAACTGGGTCTTATATGCAGTGGAAAGGTTTGTTCCTCCCCCTTTGTGACAATCTTTGGCCAGGGTCACAATCTAATCGATTCAATCATCTCCATACAGTTTTCCCCCCAACCCTGCTCATTATACTAATGAGCATGAACAGCTATTTCCATGAACAGGTACAAAGGACAATAACTAACTTGCAAAGTAATTTCTTTAATCACCTTTCCTTTTGTCTAACTCTCCCCTTCCTGTAAACAGGTTGACATTTTTTGGTTTTCCCAAAAGACCTGACTTTTGTAACATATTATTCTTACAGTCATCTGTGAGATTCTGGCAATACCCTCTCTCACCCTTGTGGAAGCAAAACACTGAATTCTTTCCCACAGAAAATATCAATTGTGCCAATCTGTATTTTCTGAAGGCTTCCATAAGCCCCAGTCTGATATAAATATAACCTTCCTGTTGTTCAATGTAAATTCATCAAGATAAGAGCAACCTCAACCCAACCCTCCTCCTGATCCAGCTTCCTGCCTTTTCTTCTAGGTAACCTTTAAATGGTTACTTGAAGCCAATCTCTTAGAGGGGGTGGGTTGCTCTTTAACCCACTTTTCACCACTTCTCCCCTACACAGGTAGTGTGCAAGATTATAATCCTTTGGTCCACACTCCTCCTTGAGTGTAAACCCAGTTTTTTTTTAATTTTTTGGTCGATATTTTATTTTTCCAAATGTATGTTATGAAAGTTTTTCAACATTTGCCCATATGCATATGTATATTTTTAAGCTACAAAATTTCCTTCCATCCTCTCTTCCTGCTCTCCTCCCCTCAGCAGTGAACAGTCAGATTAACATTGTACATACACATTTGTGTTAAGCATGTTTACAATTTTGTCATTTTCGGTAGAGGAATTAAGATTAAGGGAAAGAAATACGTGAGTTTTTTTTTTTAATAAAATGGGGGCAATGGGGCGGTTAGGTGGAGCAGTGGATAGAGCACCAGCCCTGGAGTCAGGAGTACCTGAGTTCAAATCCAGCCTCAGACACTTAATAATTACCTTGCTGCATGGCCTAATCAGGGAGACCAGCCTAGGAAAATGCACAAACAACCAGGATAAGTACAAAGCAATCTGCAGAAGGAAGGCTTTAGAATTTAGAAGGATCAGTAGCAGAGGGGATGTTAGTTTGTACTTTATTAAAGAAGTCAGAAAAGCCAGAGGGAAAGAAGGGGTGGGGAGAACATTCCAGACCTAGAGACCAGAAACAAGACCTCAACTTGAGAGCTTCCTTGTCTAGATCCAGGGGCAGCTGAGGGACCAAGATACTGGATGGAGGACCTGTGGGGGTTTTAAAGCACAAAAGACTGAAAAGGTGAGTGAAGGTACTGGTTATGAGAGACTTTGACAGAAAAGAGGAATTTGTATTTGATCCTGGAGATGATAAGGGACCACCAGAGTTTACTGTGTGAGTGGGAGTGATGCAGAGAATCATGAGCATAGGGAATATTGAAATTAATTGGAAACAAATTTTGTAAATCTTTTCTTAGCACTGTTAAAAATCTTCACTCTTCTTTTATCACTCAGTGATCTTGACTCCCAGCCTGAATTTGGCCAGGTTCTCATTGGTAAAGCAAGCTAAATTACACAGGTGTTGAAACATCATCTTCAGACCACCAAGGTCAGAATCAGAGAGACCCTGGACACCCTCCCCCACCCCCCGCCCCCAAAGGCAAACTCTCCATTGTAGAGACTTGGGCAACTCCCAAGTCACTATCTCTTCCCATGGACCCTGACCCGGAATTTAAGGACATTCTGGTGGAGGCTCTGCCTCTTTTTTGCTTTCAGATTTCTGGATTAGTCTTGCAGCTGGACTGCCAGGATTAATTAGCAATCCTCATGGTTTTCTTTAATCTCTCTTTAACTTCTCTATCACTTTCTTTGTGTTATAACTATTTCTCAATAAATCTCTATTTTCTGCATTCCTGGGTCAAGTAGTGATTCTTCACAAAAACACCAAACCACTGCAACATTTTGGTCCCTATGAAGGGACATTTCCACCTTGACCCTGGAACTCATTTAAGTTCAGAGAGGTGAGAAGCAACCTTTTCCAGACCTAAGATTTCTAGAAAATTAGGAAAATTATATTAGAATTTTTAGCCATCCTTCTTATTTATCCCTTCTCCTGCCCCCATGGTTAATGCAGGAGAAGGTGCTATGAATTCAAGTCCTATTGTGAGTGTGTGTTTTTGGAGTTAAAAGAAGACTTCTACCTGTACCCCAGATTTGTTATTAACTTAGCATGCCTTGTAAAGGAAGTGCTGTGTACCTGTGTTTTGAACCCATTGTGGCTTGTGGCCAACCTTAGGACCTCTTTTTGGTGTGTCTTTGTCTCATATATTTGAGAGACACAAACTATACACAGAGAAGGATTTTTTGACTATAGGTTCAATCAGTGTGTTATTTATCTAGAAGTCTAGAAAGTAATCATTAGAATTAAAACACAGGGAAAACTTATTCTTTACCAAAGACTTTCCCCCTAGTTCTGGTGCTATCTCATTGGAAAGAATTAGACTTATAGGTTCTATAAAAAAAAAAAAAGTGTCTTAGTAAGTTCTGTACAGAATTAGCCTGGATACAGTCTAAAAGGAGATGAAAGATGGCTAATCAATGGCACTATCAAACATGAAGTTAATCATGGAATTAGACAAATTTTGAAGAATGGTGGGAGAATTAAAGAAGCTAGTTATGTTCTGCTTTTATGACATTAACAAACAGCCAAGACCTGGTTAAAAAAGGAAATTTGTTTGTGATAAAATCCCCTCTAAGTGAGGAAGACTGAGAACAGCTACTTGATGACCTAATTCTATAGAAGGGCCCTCCACACTCCCCTAACTCTAGCACCCTCAACTCTAGCAGTGCCCCCAACTCCAGCAGCTCCCCAATCCAGCAGCACCCCTAACTCAATGGTACCCCCAAATCCAGCAGCTCCTCCAATCCAGTAACTCCTCCAACTCCAGCAACTCCCCTAACTCTAGTGATTCCCCCAACTCCAGCAGCTCCCCAATCAAGCAGCACTTCCAACTTCAGCAGCTCCTCAAATTCTAGATCTGCCAACCACAAGTCAGGCATCACTGGGCAGTCCTTCTGGCTTAAAATCCTCAACTCATCCCCCAGCCTCTCATTCTTCAAATCCAGAACCAGGTCCCTTAAACACCCTAGCATCAAAATCAAGCATACCTTATGAGTCAGCCTGTGAGGCCTTAGGTGAAGCTTTGGGGATTCCCCTTCTATGTGCTCCCTTTCAGGCAGAGAGACCAAACCTGCCTGCTCATCCTTAGAAATCCCATCTAAAAGGAAAATTGCCTTCAGGAATGAGTCTAAGCCCACCCCAAGTCATGGACAGGATCTCAATGGTTTAAATTATGAATTAAGTTCTTCTCAAACCAGGAGAGGAACTCTATCTTTTACCACTGCAGCAATTATTTTTTTTTTTTAGGATTTTACAAGGCAGTGGGGTTAGGTGGCTTCCCCAAGGGCACACAGCTAGGTAATAAGTGTCTGAGGTCTCATTTGCATGCTCTCTCTCTCTCTCCAAAACTGGCAATCCTTCTTCCTGCCCTATCTTTCCCTGTTCCTCTGACTCTCCAGGTCCCTTGCCCCATCTTTCCTTCATCCTCTCCTTTACCTTCCCTTACCCGCCTGAATCCCTGGCTTCTCCTTTTGCCCTCCCTTCACTAAGTCACCCAGAAAGAACTAATTCATCTACCTTGAATCATAGGGAGGTTCCTGTACAATTGTACCCATTGAGAGAAATCCAAGATGCCTAGGGAAGAACAACTTGAGTCCACATTTCCTTTTCAATGATGGATTTGAGCCAGAAAAAAGGGAAATAAGGTCTTTATTAGAAGATGCTCAAAAGTTTGCTGAGGAGCTTAGAAAGGTCTCTCTTCAGTACAAAATATCTTGGGGGAGACATAAATATTATCCTTTCCAACTGCTGCTCAGATTAAGAAACAGAGAATCTGGAACCTAGCTCAGAGGGATGCAGACTTTATGGCTGAGACCAGGGAAGAGAGCCAGACAGGTTTTCCCCCTGGGGCCTTAGTGATTCCAGTAGCTGATCCCAGATGGCATTTCTAGACGAATAGGGATAGAGAGGAAATGAGACCATATGATATTTTGTTTGAATAGAAGGTATGAAAAAAAAAGAATTAAGAAACCAGTAAACTATGACAGATTGAGGGAGATAACTCAGGGTTCTGTGGAGAATCCAGTTCTTTTTCATAACAGATTTGTGGAAACAGTGAAGAAGTATACTAACTCAGATCCCACTTCTGTTGAGGGGAGTGTCATCCTACGCATGCATTTTATTAGTCAATCTGCACCTGATATACATAAGAAACTTAAGAAGTTAGATTTAGGTCCCCTGACACCTATGTCCCAATTGCTGCAGGTGGCATCTGTTGTGTTCAACCACAGGAATTCTGTCAAGGCAGAGGAAAAAAATCCCATCATGCAAAAGAAAAAGCTGAATTGTTGGCAGCTGTAAATCAAAAACAAACTGCCCAGATCTTAGCTACTCTGAGAGGTGACTTGGGTCAAGCTGGTGGTAGGTCCCTTGGGAATATAGTCTGTTTTCAGTGCAACCGTGGCTTCTGCGAGTGTGCCTCTAGACATAACTGAATGATTAATCAGTGAAGCTCTTTCATGTCCCTAGGTGACCTTGGGGAAAAAACTCTCATAATTGGGAACCTAGCCAGTCCCTGAAAAGGAGGGGAGTATTTACTGGGAACTTGGCCAGTCCTATAAATGCACCCCCTTCCCCAATTATCTGGAGAAGAAATATCCCTCCTGAAACTTGGCCAGTCTCTTCTGAAACTAGAGTCATGTAGATACTTGGTACCATGCCTTTTTTGTTTAGAATCCTACAATTACACAAGCTTTGCTCAGACTGCTTTGGAATCTTATCCAGACTATGGAAGAGGCTATTGAAAACTGGGGTTCCCCAACCTGAGGTATCTTCCATGACTTGGCATTTATAGATCCTGCTTGTTTGGTTGTCTGATTGGTAACTTGATTATCTTTGATAAAACTTTCTATCTCTTGATTATCCTTGATAATGTCTCCTATCTCTTTCATTATCTTAATCGAATTTGTCACACTTAGAATACTATTAGGAATCAATAGTTATTGTTTCAAGTTTCCTTTGACTAGACCTTTGTTATAATAATAATAAACCACTTCTTGCTTTTCTCCTTTTGAAGTGTGAATCCAAACTAAAATCATTAGTCACACAACATCCCAAGGATGCTTCCAAGGTCCTGCCAATGCTGCCATGGAAGGAGTCACTGGTGATATGAACCCTCTCCAGGAATTCCCCGGGGAGAGAGCAGTTTAGCTGACCAGGTCCCAACCTAAGGCAGTCAACTTAATAGAGACACAACTTCTACCAGAATGGACAAGGAGATACAGAGGCTTCAATTCAGTGCCCAGACTGTTCTTCCTGGCCCAGGGAGGATTGATTGGCAGCCAGGTTGGGCCTAGACTCCACCCTTTCCATTACCACGCCTGAACCCAGGGTTACAATAGACACTGGAGGTAAACTAATTAACTTTATTATTGATACTCGATAATTATTTGGTTTTGCTTGCTCGTTCTGGTGAACTTTTGCCTTCTATTCATAAGATTATAGGCACTGAAGGGACCTATTATTTGAATACACCTTCTTTGTTTTTCTCTCCTGCCCTGCTCCCTTATTGGGAAGGGATCTGATGGTGAAACTGAGAACTCAATTGTCTCTTGTTAAACCTCCTATTCTGTTTTTTCCCCTACTAGACAGAACATCTCAGATCCCCTCAGAAGTCTGGGAAAAGGTAGATATTGAGGTTCAGAATATAAGTTTACCTGGAAGGGCAACCCATGACATTCCAGTTTCAATCTGCCTTTAAGACCCTAACACTTTCCCCTCATAGACCTCAAAATCCTCTTAAACCTTATATAAGAGGATTATAGTCTGATTGAAAAATTTCTGCAATATTATCTTCTAGTACCCTGTCATTCCCCTTATAATAGTTCAATATTTGGAATAAAGAAGTCTAATGGAAAACTTCACTTAATACAAAATTTGAGAGTTATTAATGAAGCAGTAATCCCTATTTTCCAAATACCTATACAATTTTCACTCAAATATCAGGGAATATCACTGGTTTTTCCATACTGGATCTTAAAGATGCATGCTAAAAGGGTTCCCAAAATACTTTTGCTTTTGAGTGGACACCTACTGGGAGATTACCTCCACAGCAACTGATGTGGACTGTACTCCCACAAGGATTCAGGGATAGCTCTCATCTTTTTGGTCAAACATTGGGAAAAGATTTAGGAGACTTAGAGTTAGATGACAGCACTATAATAATTCAGTATGTTGATGATATTCTGACCTGCAGTCCGATACGAGTATCTGCCTTGAGAGCAACTACCCAAACTCTAAATTTTCTAGTATTGAGAGGATATAGAGTCTCAAGGAACAGCTCCAAATAGTCTCTCAATCTGTCAAATATCTGGGTCACGAGCTCACCTCAACATCTCTTTCTGTCACCAAAGAAAGAAAACAAACAATTCTATCCATCCTGCCCCTGGTCACTAAGAAACAGCTGTGTGCTATTTTGGGGATCTGTGGGTTTTGTAGAATTTACATACCAAACTTTGGGTAAATTACTAAATCTCTTTATGATGCAATAGAGGGCCCTGACAATCTTCCCTTAGACTGGGGTCAAGGTCAGACATAGGCTTTTGAAACCTTAAAATGTAAAGTGACTTCTTCTCCAGCACTAAGATTACCTAATCTAGATAACCCCTTTACTTTTTATGTAAATTAGAGGAGAGTTCGAAGTCGGGCTCTAGGAGTCCTTGCTCAGACAGTGGGCCCAGATCTGAGACCTGTGGCTTATTTTTCAAAGCAGATAGATCAAGTAGCTCTGGGAGGGCCAGCATGTCTCAGAGCAGTTGCAGCCATAGCCCTCCTAATAGAAGAGGCAACCAAACTCACCCTGGGCCAACCTCTGGAAGTCCTTACTCCCCAGAGAGTACAGAATATCTTGGAGAAAAAAGGGCCATCATTGGCTCTCAGATGGTTAGGCTAACTAAATACCAGGTCCTTCTATTGGACACACCTGACCTAACTCTCATGGTCTGCCACAGCCTCAACCTGGCAACCCAGCAACCCTTCTCCCTGACACGCCACCAGCTGACAGCTTAAGTCATAACTGTGAGAAGACTTTGGATTCAGTGCATTCCAGCTGACCTGACTTAAAGGACATCCCCCTCACTAATCCAGATGAGGAATGGTATACAGATGGGTTGAGCTTTATTTTAAAGGGAGGGAGATAATCAGGATATGCTATTGTCAGCCTTCATAATACTATAGTAGCTGAACCTCTCCCATCTGGGTTTTCTGCTCAGAAAACTGAGTTGATTGCACTCCATAGGGTTCTAGAATTAGGGAAAGGCAAAAGGATAAACATTTTTATTGACTCAAAACATGCCTTTCTAATTTTACATGCACATGCAGCTATTTGGAAAGAAAGGGGGTATCTAACAGCAAAAACCTTCCCTATTAAAGTCAGGAAAGGTAGCAGTCAGATTTTGTAAAGGTCACCAGACAGGTGACTCATATATAATTGTGGGGAATAGATTGGCTAATGCAGCAGCCAAGTGAGTGGCCTGTTAGCCTACAACATTGGCTCCTTTAATTCCTCAGTTAGCTGAATCCTTCTCCCCTTCCTATAGGCCTCAGGAGCAAGCTTTAGCTAAAGACAGGGGGTCATACTCTCTCCCCCCTCTGGGTGGTATCAAGCACTCCTCATCCCAGGAGAAAGATGGTGGAAACTCCTCTTTGGGTTACACCAGGCCACTCACTTGGGAAGAGATGCTCTTTATTCTCTAGTAATATCTATTTTTGTAGGCCACAAGCTAAGGGAGACTCTTGTCATCCAAGTCTACAGAGCCTATTCCAAACCCCAAGGGTGGGATTAAGCCTATACTCTTAAAACCTGTACAAAGGAGAAGTACCTATCCTGAGGAAGATTGGCAAATTGACTTCATCCCTATGCTCCCCTTGTGAAGGCATTAAGTTCCTCCTTGTCTTGTGGACACTTTCACCTCCTGGATGGAGACATGGTCTTGTAGAACTGAGAGAGCCCAGGACATCTCCAAAATCCTTCTGAAAGAAATAATAACACCTTTTGGCCTCTTGGCATAGTGATAATGATCCTGCCTTTGTCTCTCACATAACTCAGGGAGTAGCTAGAGCTTTGAATATCACATACTCTCTCCACTCATCTTGGTGTCCTCAGGCAACAGGAAGGTAGAAAAGATGAATGGGATTCTCAAAGGCACCTTAGTTAAGCTATGCCAAGATACTAAGGAAGACGTGATAATACTTCTTCCAGTTGGATTGTTGAGTTTATATTACCCCATGGGAAAATATTAAGCTTAGCCCTTTTGAACTGTTATATGGCAGACCATTTCTGTCATCTGATATTCTTGTAGGCTTAGAGAAACACATAGTTACAGTTTGCCACACAAATGGGTGCTGTCAGAGCATCTCCCCAAACCTGAAGATAATTGTTCTAGTGATGTTTTTCCTGTAAATCCTAGGGATATGGAATATTTAAAATGCTGGAAGACTCAGGGAACTGACCCATTGGAGGTGAAATGGAAGGGACACCATATTGAGTTATTCTTTCTACCCCAACAGCAGTGAAATTGGAAGGTCTCCCTAGCTGGACACACATTTCTAGAATTAAATCTGTCTCTTCCCCAGCTTCTCCTCCAAGAGACATCATATATTCTTGTAAGTCATTGGGAGACTTGAAGTATTTGTTTAAGAAGACATCCTGAAGTGGCAGCTAGGTGGTGTAGTGGATAAAGCACTGGCCCTGGAGTCAGGAGTTACCTGGGTTCAAATCCGGTCTCAGACAATAATTACCTAGCTGTGTGGCCTTGGGCAAGCCACTTAACCCCGTTTGCCTTACAAAAAAAAAAAAAAGAAGACATCCTGAGGAACCTTGGATTTTGTATCTGTGGATACTTTACATTCCATGTAACTGAACTATTTTATTTTCTTTGAATAATTTTCTTATCCTCATCCTCACTGTCCTTAAATCAAATCTATTATGTTTCTGCTAATTATCTTTTGTAATTATCACTCATCTCCTCTCAAATCTAACAGCCCTAGACCAGTGTTTCTGGGTGTGTGGGGTATTGAGACCCTAACCCAAAATGACTACTCAGAGTCCTCTCAAAGTGGCAGCAAAGAGTTAAAATTTAATTCAGTTCTTGCAAGAAGCGGGGGCAGTTCCTAACTCTCTATGAGAGAGAGAGAGAGCAGGCAAAGCCAAATTACAGAAGCTGAAGCAGGGTTAAAAAAAACACAAAAACCACAACCCATATTCCCCTTCCTCTTTTCTGCTGACCCTTACAGTTGGTCAAACTTGATGGTCCAAAGAGAAGGGAAGATTTCCCAGGATAGTTTGTCTTTGTTTATACCTTGTATGGTTAGGGTCATATGATTTTTCTAGCCAGAGATCTGGGTTCTCATGCTCACCTGATTCTTGAGCAATAGAAACTGAGGCCTATGGCTTAAACTAATTTAGCACTATGTTTCTGAAAAGTCAGCATTTTTTGCCCCTCACATGGGCTGGAGAAGATCTGGGAGGCTTTGGTGCTTTTGTCTACACTCATGTTTTTCTGAGTGGATCTATATCCTTACAATGTTACTAAGCATATGCCTGGCCCATTCCCAGATACCTGTAATGCAGCCCTCCTACTAGCAATCAGAATAAGGGCTTTCCAAAATCAGAAGACAGGGTCTCTTTATGACCCTGTAGGAGCTAATTTCCTTTATGGATTGATTGATCTTAAGATTCCCACACCCCATACAGGTGGTTCTCAGCTCTCAAAAATAGAATCCTCTGGTCTCTATCCAAGGGAGCTGAGTATCTGCTCCCCTGGTATGGCCATTTGAAACATGAGGCCATATTTTCTAATCTAACACTTAGTTTTACTCCTTGCTAATTCTCATGCCCTCTCTGATATTCAAGAGTCATAACTCTTTAGCCAATGTGGTTCTAGATAATCATATTGCTTTTGATTTTCTCCTTGCCTCTTCTGGTGGGATCTGTGTTCTAGCCAACACTTTTTAATGAATGCATATTAACAACTCCTATAAAGTGGAACTTCATACCATGAAACTATTGCAAGAAGTGACTTCGATGTGAGACCTCCATTTCACCTTGAGCTCTTACTAGTTTCTCTTCCTGCTGAGTCCCTTGATTGTTCCACTTATAATAATTGTCTTCTTGCTTCTCTTTGGTCCTTGTCTGTTTAAACTTCTCGTCAAATTTTTTCCACTAGGATTTAAGCAACTGATCTACAGCTAGTGACCTCAGCAAATCATCAGCCTCTATCTGATCCTGATTGCCCACAGCCCTTGGATGCTACTTCAATTGAGTTTCAGCTTCAGGATACTCCCTCTCCAAATGGTCCCCAATAGGATAGGATAGTTTAGGTAGGGAGATTACTGCACCCCTTCTCAACTTTGAAGAAGTTCCAGAAGATGGACCTTCATCCCAATTCCCCAAAAAGAATCTAGGTCCCCAGTAATCTGAGGTGGGGGGGTATATGATGCAGAGTACCATGGGTATAGGGAATATTAAAATTAATTGGAAACAAATTTTGTAAATCGTTTGTTTTCTGTTAAGAATTTTTACTCTTCCTCTATCACTCTGTTAAAACACCCCATCTTGACCTGCAGTCTGACCTTGGTCACATTCTCATGGGTAAGGCAAGCTAGATTACACAAGTGTTGAAGCATCATCTTGAGACCACCCAGGCCAGAATCAGAGACCCTCAACCCCTCCCCAAAAGGCAAACTCTCCACTGTGGGACCTGGGCAACTCCCAAGTTACCACCTCTTCCCATGGTCCCTGAGAGGGGATTTAAGAAGATTCTAGTGGAAACTGCCTTTTTTTGCTTTCAGACTTCTAGCAATCCACATGGTTTTCTTTAATCTCTAACTTCTCTACCACTTTTTTTTGTGTTGTTCTCAATAAATTTCTATTTTCTTTTTTAATGACTGCATTACTGGTTCAAGTAGTGATTCCTTACCAGAAAAACACTGAACCACTGCAACAGGAGGAGTGACAGGGTCAGGCTTAAGGAAAATTCCACTGGTGATTGAATGAAGCATGACCTAGAGTGGGAGAGATTTGTGGCAAGGATTCCCTATGACTCTGTCTGGTCTAGGATCAGAAGCAAGTGGGTGGTCAGGGGACTGGAAAAATGAAATTCAATGGGTAAAAGCTTCTTAACAGAACTTCCCCAAGGTGGCGAGTGCCCCATAACTGCTAGTCCTCAAGGAGAGGCTGGATGCTGGGGGGATTTCATTCTCCTGTCAGGCGTGGCACAGAGGATCCCTGAGTTCCCTTCCAGGATCCCTTCTTGTCATCTTAGAAAATCAAGTCCTTTCCCATCAGGGTGTTTACTCTATTCTACCTTAAATATAAATTCTGGGTTATTTTTCACTGCTAACCTTAATCCTAACTTTAGAAGCTTTGCTAGTACGCTCCCTGCTGGCACCAAGAGGACCTTCCTGAGCAATGAGCAGAACCATAGCAGGTGATTTTTCTCTTAGACATGAAGCATTTTCACAGCCTTCTTCCTAGTGAGCCTCCAGACTACCCTAGAGAGAAGCACATAGGTTATTCTGACAGCTTAGAGAGGGGAAGAGACTTGCCCTACATCTCACAACTTCTAATTGGGGAAAGGATAGAGTTGCTGATATCAGGTCTTCTGAATTCGAACCTGTCTCCTTTCCAAAGGAACAATCTCATTCATTTAAAAGAATGAACCCATTCTGGGCTCACCCTTCCAATCTCCCCTGAACTGACTGAGTGGGTCATAAGTTAATAAAATCATAGGATTAGACACAGGGCTGGAAAAGACCGTAAAGTCTTTTTCTTTAGCTTGTCCCATATCCTACATCTGGTAGATGTTAGAGGCAGGATTTAAACTCAGTCCTTCCTGATTATAGGCCCAGCTCTACCCACCACAATTCATTTCCTGAGGGTTTGGAGGATAACTGAATTTTGCTCCCCTCTGGGGTATGAGGGTAACCCTGAGGGATTGGAATTTATAGAAGTGAAGCTCAGCAAAGTCCATCATATGTTTCTCATAATGAAGCAACCAGGAGAATTTTTGTTAAAGGTCTTTAATAAAATAGCTTGGTCAGAATAATTGTTACATCTCCTTTCCAAATTGGTGATTGTGGGATGGAGGGAGAATTCCTTTGTCTCCAAGTTCCCTAAAAATAGTGGATTTGACCTTTGGGCAGTGTGTTGGGAGTCACAAGCAGCCTGGACATTTGAGTGACCTGAAAATGATTGATTAGATAACCAGTCTGAACTGTGGGAAAGAGGGGAGATAAGATAGGAAAAGCATACATGAGCCCACAGTTCCCATGTCCCTTAATGTCCCATCCTCAGTGTCAAACTGGTTCATAGGAGCTCAGCACAGAGCAGCTGGTCACAATTTTCAAGGTGAACATTGATATTCCATGTTATAAATGGCTCATGAATACTTAATCCAGAGCGATTAAAATTTTTTTAAGACTTCTTAATAAATGGCACACCTCTCTCAAGGGGAGAGGGGCACTGAAATTACCCTGCCTCTTCATGCCAATCATTGGCTGGGTCACAAATCCAACTGATACATTTGTCTCCATATATTTTCCCTTCCCTGTTCATTATACTAATGAGCAAGAACAACTACTTCCTTGAGCATGAGCAAAGAAGAAGGTAGAAGATCCTAGGTTGACTCAGAACTAGGTGGGGCAGAGCTGAACTAATCTCAGATTTTGATCAGATTGAGGCTAAATCTTTTGTCTTAATTCACAAATTCTCCCTTGTGGAACGAAAACACCCCCAAATTCCTCACATTCCAGAAATAGACAAATACAGGAATTCAGGCCTTGTTTTATCATTTTGTTGATTATCTAGTCTTAAGAGAGTCATGGGGAGTGGCTAGGTGGTGCAGTAGATAGAGCACTGGTCCTGGAGTCAGGAGCACCTGAGTTCAAATCTGACCTCAGATACTTATTAATTACCTAGTGTGTGGCCTTGGACAAGCCACTTAACCCCATTGCCTTGCAAAAACCTAAAAAAAAAAAAGAGTGATGAAAAAATATTAACAATGTGCATTTTACTTAAAACTGTATACTGTATGCACGTTTTCCCCTGGAGAGCTGATTGTTAAACATTTACCAGCATACCCCTCATCATCACTATTGATTTTTTTTCTAGGTTGAACGGGGGGCAGAGGAAAGCCTCCTCAGACTGACACCCTACTCTTCATTTCCAGATTCTTTGACTTGTCCTCATTCCTTTCTGGTTATTTTAGTTTTTCTGTGAACTGGAAAATAAAGAGGAAGACAGTCTACTTCTGTATTCTGTTACTGCATCTCGTGTTCTTTATTCTCCTTCTTCTTTTTCAAACCAGCTCATGTGAGATCACTCTAGTTCCTCCCATGGTAACCTCTCATCTGACCTTCTACTAACTTCTCAACTTAGTCACAAACTAAAGAGATAGTGATTCAGTGCTGAACAAAAACACAGTTGGTCAATAAGCATTTACTATGTACCTACAGCATGCTAGGCACTACAGTACATGCTAAGGATAGAAAACAAGGTAAAGACAGTCCCTACCTTCCCCAAGCTCAAAATATAATGAGGGAGACAGCATACAGACCCAGCTACAGAGAGGTCAAATTAGAAATAATAACCAGAGACAGGCTCTAGAATGAAGAGAGATTAGGAGAGGCTTCTGTAAAAGGAGGGATTTTAATGGGAACTTGAAGAAGTAAGGGAAGCCAGGAGGCTAGGATGAAGAGGAAGATATTCCTACAGGAAGGACAGCTAGGACAAACACCCAGAGTCTGGAGATTGAGGGTCTTGTGGGAGGAACAAAAAAGAGGCCAGAGTCCCTGGGTCAGAGGCTTGGAGGGGGTTTGAAGAATAAGACTGGAAAGTTCGAGTAGGGGGAATTCAAGTAGGGGGAGGCAGGTTATGAAGGGATTTGAATCTCAAACAGAGAATTTTCTATTTTATCCTGGAGGTAATAGGAAGCCATTGGAATTGAGTGAGGAGGGCATGATGTGATTAGACTGGTACTTTAGGAAAATCATTTAGACAAACTCAGAACTGGAGACAGTGATGGCAGTCAGTCTAAGCAACAAACCAGAGTCACAGTCTAGGCAGGAGGGGATAAAGGTTGGCCCCAGGAAAGAGGCAGAGCCAGGAGAGTCCAGGGGTCATAGGCAAGAGGTGAGATGAAAGGGAAAACTCATGACCTTGGAAATAGTTTGGATACAGAAGGGTAAGAGAGTGAAGAGCTGAGGATTATATTTAGGGGTTCAGCCTGGAGCCTGAAGAGGGGAGGCAGCTCAGTAGAAATGGGGAAGTTAGGAGAAAGAGGGGATTTTGGGTTGAGGGGTGTAAAAAGGGTATACTTTCTATTCCTCCTAATTCTCTGACAGTTCCTTCTCTGTGGCTTTCATTGGAGTTTTATTCCTATGTCATTAAGTTTAAGATATATTTTAATCAAGAATCAAGTTGAAGTTGATCAAGACTTTGCTTTGACCATCCTTTCTCTCAATATTTGTGCTCTTGACAATTTTATTCCCCATCACTGTAATTATCACCACTTAAACCATATGACTTTCAGATCTCCATCTGGAACCCTGATTCTTCTTCTTTGCCCAAGACCCTATTCTGTACCTTCTCTCAGGATATCTCCATCCAGTTAGCTTTTCCAACATGTCACTTTGTCATACACTGTGTTTATATTTACCCTTCCTAAGCCAGCCCCTTCTTGTGATATCATCATTTTAATATTGGTGGCACTATGATCCATCCCTTCCCCTTTGTTTGAGGACTCTCTGATGACACTGTCTCTAGAACCTTGAACATCAAAACTACTGCTTCCAGAACAGCTCCTCCAGTCTTCCCCCTCTATTCTCACTAGGACCACCCTAGCACAAGTTCTCCTTCCCCTCCTCTCAACCTGGAATCTTCCATTGACTTCCACACATGATTCCCCAATTTCACTCCCTCCTTCCACCCTTCCTCCATCTTCCAGGCTCCTCTGCTCTGCCCATGACCCTACTCAATTCCTGACCTCCAACATTTTCAGGGGTTCTTTACTATGGGATTCACCCTGCTGAGATTGACCTGGTTGGGGTGTCATCCTAACATTCTAACCTTATCCCTTCTTCCTCCATGGGCTCTGTGCTTGGGTCGGATGGAATGAAACCTTGTGCCTTAACAATGCTCTGCTCTTCCTGCCTCCCTGTCTTTAAGGGCCATGCAGCCCCCTGTGCTGGCAATGACTTTACTCTATCTCTTATTTAAAATCCATTTAAGGGTCTAAGTAGCCCAGTAGATAGAGCACCTTCCCTGAAGTCAGGAGGACCTGAGTTCAAATTCGGCCTCAGACACCGAATAATTACCTAGCTGTGTGGCCTTGGCCAAGCCACTTAGCCCTATTGCCTTGAAAAAAAAAAACTAAAAAAAGTTCCTTTAATCACCAAGATCTCCAGGGAGCCATACAGATTTCTGGGTTATACCAGAATCTTGTTTTTTCAAGTCTCACTTCCTTCTTTTATATTTATCTTGTATCACACTATGTTTCAGTTATGTCTCATGCTTTCTTATGATAAACTACCTGTATTAAGCTGATAGGTTAGAGGTCAGGAAGGAAGCTCTGAGGGCAGGGAGATTTGTGTAATTTCCCCTCCCCCACCAGATATAGAGAACTAAATTCTTCCAATTGTTTTGTTTTTATTAACAAGCCTCTTTCTTTAACTATCTGCTTTAGTAATTTCAAATATTATCCTCTATCCTTGGACTGTCCCTGTCCCATTTTAATCATCTCTGTTTTAGATCTGATGAAAAAATTATTTACCTTAATTGCCTGCTGTCCCTTTATGAGTACTCTTTTGACCTAAAGGTGTCCAGACTTTATCTTTCCTTTCAAGATTGATTTCCCTCCAGGTCTGACTGTCCATCTGTCAGTCCCTGTTCAGGCACCAGCTATCGCCCACAATAGCTCTGGTGTGGGTCTGGACATGAATTTTCCAGAGTCAGGTTGGGTATACAAACATATCCAAACACAAAAGGTTGGGAAGTGAAAATCTACCAACTTTATTTTCAGAAACTCAGACTTTTTATAGCAAAAACTTATCTCAGGAATGACCGGTTAAAAGAGACACAGTTTTACAATTTCCTGTGTAAATTTACAATATTTGTTCTTAGAAAAATGCATGCTTCTCTATCAAAGAAATCTTTTACAACCATCCTGGAGCCACAGATTATCCTAGGTCAGGGTTCACTGGTGAGCCAATGGACCCATACAGTGAGCAATAATCCACACATATCTTTGATGGGAAAAGTCATAAAGTATAGGTGAATATCACTCCCTGGTGCTGGCCCTCTACACTTACTCTCACAGATTAATATTTTTTTTTTGAAGTGGTCTTTTCCTCATGTCTCTCTCACCTAACCTTTATCACTGGATAGGCTTTGTCTCAGGCAAGCTATAACCTGGGGGAAGCTTTAAAAGGCCAAGATCTCCCGATGTATCCAGAGCCCTCTCCAGGTTTTCTGATCTATATCAGGTCATCAGATCCATATGGCTCTGGAGAGGAAAGTGAGGCTGACAATTTAGCACAGCATCCCCCCCCCCCCAACAACTCAAATCTAATTCACCTGCACATCATGATTGAAGGACAAACATCAATCAATCAATCAATCATCAATCAGATTTCTCAAAGTGAGTTTGTCCTTTCTCAAAGCTTCTGATTTCACACATATGCAGGATCCACAAGGGAATAGTCAAGGAAAACAAAAAAGGTCAGATTTGGAATGAGAAGAGTGAATCTGCTTCACAGACAGACATTTCCAAAGTGTGCGATCTTATGCAAGGTCCTTCCATCTTCAGTTTTTCCCTTTTGTTAAATAAGGGGGTTTTGATTTAGTGTACTTTAAAATCTCTTCCAGCCCTAACAATCTGAGATTCAGACTATTCAATTCACAAAAGATATTATTCCAATGAAATTTAGTTCAATTTATTTCTTTATATATATATTCAGTTCAACCTTTGAATGGAAAAATGTATTGCAAAAAATGGAAGGTTCTCTGCTTTTTTCCTCTGGTTTCTTGGAAAATTTGTCACCTTTGGTGGTGTTATCCTGTTTTTTTGTCTTATGTGTAATGTTTAATGTCTTTGTGTAATGTTTAAAGGGACCCTCTAGTGTGAGAGCAGAGTGGGATTTCCCCGGATTTGGGGGGCCTCTAGTTCTAAATGCTCTGACTCCAATTTTGTGTCTATATGTGTTTGCTTTAAAATACAGGCAGAGAGAAGCTCTCAATTGTCTCTCAGGCCTGCTGTTCTCTGTGTTCTGATTGGCCAATCTTCTTTCCATTCTCTCTTTCCAAAATTAGATCTTTTTTTCCAAAACTCATGACTGGTGCCAAAACAGGAGATTTTCCTGAGAATCATGTTGTTTTTGGAGGAGAAGGGGTTCTATTATTTTCTCTTATTTTCTAGTGTCTCTTTTCCGATGGGGGGGGGGTGTGAATAAGGAATGATAAACAGTAAAGGTAAATAATTGGTGCAATCTACCTTGATATCTCAAAATGTGAAGAATCTCTAATTCCCAGAACATTATTTTGTCAGTGAGAATAGAAAGCTCTTTTAAAGTTAAGAATATTGAAAAGTTAGAATAGCACTGCTACAGATAAGAAGGATTTGCAAACTTTTATATTTTGAAAAGGAAAATAATTTAAAGTAATTTTGAATATGTTTGGAATTTATAGGATTATTAAGAGAACTTTAAAGAAAATCTTGTAAACATAAAAATGAATTTTAGAAACATTTGGTCTCAAGAAATTTTTATGTATTACAGAATTTTAGGGAGTAAAAGGAATATACATTAAATTGAAATGTGGTATGTATAATAAGTAAACTTTGTATAAGAACAGATTCAAACTTTTTTTGAAATGTTAAAATTGTGTTACAATAACAAACAATGGATGAATTGAAGTATCACCTTTGTAAAGATTTGTTATAAGAAAACTAGAGAATACCTTGCCAAGAAGGTTATATTTCTCAAGGTCTTTTGGCTCAGAGATTGTGAAAAGCTGTGCTCTTCCACCTACTGTTTCTTAAAGGAAATATTTATATGTAAGATCAAAGTAACTTATTTAACATTTGTTATTTAAGAGGAAATTATATGTGTATCCTGTAACCCAGGCGTTGGTAAAAATTTTACATTGAATTTTTTGTAATTTTATATATATATATATATATGTGTGTGTGTGTGTGTGTGTGTGTGTGTGTAAACTAAATTCATAAAGAATCTTATTTTTTTGAAAATAGGAATATATTTGAACAAGAGGAAAATAAGCTTATAAAACAAAGATGTGAAAGAAATTTATATGTAACAGATATTTAGTTATAAGGTTAACTTTAAGAGAATGGGATGTTAACATGAAAACATGTTTCATGTAGGTTAAGAATTTAATGTTTAATTTAAAAAAAACAAAAATGGTAACCTTAGAAGAAGGTTGTATAAGAAATTGGGAATTTATAGCTTAACTGCAATTATTTCCTAGTTATGCTGAATAAATGTGAGAGCCTTTGAAAAATGATTAGGAGATTGAAAATTATGTAACCTATAGTTAGGCAATTCACTGGTGAGCCAACAGATCCATACAATGAGCAATAATCCACACATAATTTTGATGGGAAAAGTCACCAAGTATATGTGAATATCACTCCCTGGGGCTGGCCCTCTACAAGTAAGATCCTCAGGATTTCTCAATGATTAAGGCAGGGAATAAAGAAAAGAAACAAGAGTCTCTTTTGCACAATCCAAAAAGAAAATCAATCTGTGCTTGTGTATCTGCTAGTCATAAAACATGGAATCTGAATCAATTCCATCCAGGTTGGCATGAAATACCCTGTTTATCCTGTATTATGAATATTTAATATAACCTGCTATATTAAATCAGAGACCAGAGAAATTCCAGTACCTCAGAGACATTTGAAAGCCCTTCCATATAACTCTCTTAGACCCTTTATATTTTATAAAAGAATATCAAAAGATTCTTCTCTTCAAGGGTAGAATCAAATAAGGACTGAATCTCCTATATTATTAACAAGTTTGAATCCCTGTTGTGAGATATCGCTCTCTTCAAACATGTCTCCTCCCTTCTGGGGCCATAAGATGTCAGAACTGAACAAGAATCCTTCTAATGCTACAGTCCTATGATGATATATTGCAGATTTTGGTGGAGATATCTAAGAGAAAAACAGTGACCTTTAGAGCATAGACCAGGTCTTATCTAAACTTTGTACCTAAGGTAATGTTGAACCCAGGGCTCTAAGTTCAACAGTGTTTCTTAAATAAGTGTTTCTTAAATTGATTGCAAATATATTTCAATGTAGTGAAATATGGAAAATGTAAACTCACCTGAGCTAGGACTACTAAAAATCCTTATGGATGAGGTATATGAGGAATAAAGGTAGACTGTGATTGCTGTAGGTAGCTGGCCAGGAATTCTAGTTTGGGAAGTGAACTTTGACTCATGGCTTAAATTCTCTTCCTTCTCTTTGATACTTCAGGACTGACTTTTCCCACTAAAAGATAATGGAACTTCCCCTCTGGTCTGAAACTCAAAAATGGAGATCACCCTGTACCTCAGAAGCCATTCACTGATTGGGGAACTAAAAGTTCTTGACTGTCATCTGCAGAGCTTCCATCCATCACACTGGTCTAGTGATAAATGGTTATTCACTGCTTTCTCTGTGTCCAGACCTATGCAGGGTGAGGCCTCATCCTTGTGGGAGCTGCAGAGATATAATGCTTCACTTCCTAAAAATAATTAGTATATTAAAGAGAGTATGACTGAGTAGATGAAGTGCTGAACTTGAATCAAGAAGAACTGGTCCAGATGTTGCCTCTGACTCTTATTAACTGAGAGCCTATGGACAAGTCAGAAACTCTCTGTGCCAACTTCATTACAAAAGACCTTTATAGGTGTGCCCACATTGACAAAATATAGCCTCCTTTAATGTACTGATGCACATAATTGGGTCCTGATAAGTGTGAATTTCCAGCATACCCTTAAGTATGAATTTCCTAGCATGGCAGCTAGATGGTGCAGTGGCTACAGCACTGACCCTGGAGTCAGGAGGACTTGAGTTCAAATCCAACCTCAGATACTTAGTTGTGTGATCTTGGGCTAGTCACTAAACCCCATTGCCTTGAAAAAAAAAAACCAACCACCAGTTTCAACTCCATAAAACTTTCCAATTACTGATGAGGAAACTATCCCAAACCCTCCCACTAAGTATATATCTGAGGTGCCAGCTTAGCTCCCTACTAGCTCTCACTCCTCACAGATAGACTATTGTTATACCTCATTTCATCCTATAACACTCCTCAAATGTGTCCAAGTTCCCTCTATTCACATAGGAACCTCCTTGTTACAGGCCCTTATGATCTTTTCCTAGAATATTCTAGAAGCTTTCTCACTGATCTCCTAGCTAAAATATTCCTCTCTCTCCTCCACTCTACTCAGCTGCAGAAATGACTTCCTAAAGTGTAGGTCCGACCCTCTTTACTCATTCAACGCTAGAGATTACAGAAGACTTCCAATATCAAATCAAGCCACTCTATTAGGCCTTTAAAGCCCTTCCCCACCAGGCCTGTTCCTGTCTTTCTGGTCGTCTTACACTTCCCTCTCCTCCCTGAGGTGTATGGTGTGGCTCTCCTGGTCTTGTCATTCATACCTGAGGCTTTGAGGGGAACAAAGAAAGAAAGAAGCTTCTGTCCTTCCTAAGCTAAGTCTTTGCCCCAGATAAAAGAGCTTTTGACTCCATGGATGTGAAACAAACTTTCTGAGAAAAAGGACATGAAAGCCCTGTGGTTCTGGTCAGTTCTGTCTTCTACACCTGTTTCCCACTCCCAGTGCTCTTTGGGTTCCTGCCCATGCTTTGCTCTTCTGGACACTGGATGCCTTTGAGGGAAAGTGTGCCCCTGGTGCAGGGGAGGGAAGATAATTTATCCTGGTCTTGTTATGGTGTTTCAGTGAATAACTTATTAAAGACCTAATTGGTCAGATGGCTGATTTTTCAGGTGGAAAGATAAAGGTGGAGGCTTTCCCCTAATGTTGGATAGGACAAGATGACCCCTGGAGTCTTAGGAGGGAGTGATTGATCTGCCAGAGTGGGTCCAAGGGTGGTTACTGATATATTTTAAAATGTATTTAAAATGGTTACTGATATACTTTTAAATACCTATCAGACTGGCTAATATGACAAGAAAGGAAAATGACAAATGTTGGAGGGGATATGAAAAAATTGAAATACAGATATACTGTTGGTGCAGTTCTATACTGATTCAACGATTCTTTAAGGACTTGTTCAATTACTCTTTCTAAAGTAGGATTATTTAAGTACTCTATTTCTTCTTTAGTTAATCAGTGCATGTGCTTTCCCCATCCATGGTCAGAGTTCAATTTCTGCTTAGGGAATTAATTTCCCCCATTCTTCCTAACAGAGCAAGAATGCCACATCAGCGATAGCTATCCAATCTCAATGCAGCTGCTTTTCTGGCAACATCCACAACATCATGTGCTTGGATTTAAAGGAGAGTAATTAAAATCTACTTTGTAACTTTGTGCATAGAATTTCAAATCAAAATGCCTCTGAAAATAGTGTGGAGTTTGAATTATGGGTGAAAGGTAGAAGAAAGTTTATTGGATGGGTACTCTTACCATCTTAGTGTGCTCCAAGCCTTGTGCTGCTTTCAATGATTTAAAGTATGTTGAAGAAGGCATGAGCGAATTGATTTTGTTTAAATAGAAAGATGGAGTATGAAAGGTTTTGGTAACATGAGTTTGTAAATAATATATTAAATGCTTGGACTGTTAACTGGAGTTATAATAACTTCTTGAGAGACTGGAAGCTTATCCTAGTCATCATTCTAAGTAGAATGAAGGTTTTAAAATGTGAATCTTCCTTTTATTCTTTTAGGTTTTAGAGTTAAGATATTAAAAGATTAATTTAATATAATATGAAGCTGTATGTTATCAACTGAATTAGGTTATCATTATCTTATGTTTTCAGGGCATACCACATGTTAGAATATTTTAAAGATTAAGTAATTTGGTTTCAGTTAGAAATATGCAAAAAGAAAAGTTTTTCCCTTTAGAAATTGGTCTATCCATTTAAATGTGGAGATAAGCTCTACAAGTAGTTTAGTAAATAGGAGCTGCTTGCAATCTGTTGCTCAGTTATATATCAGCCTGTTGGAGGAGAATTATCTAACTCATTTTTTAGTATTAAGAAAATGTTATTTGTGCCAGTCTGATATGTTGTGAGGGCTTCCTCTTCAGCCTAAGTCCCAAATTGGCCCATGTAACTCCATGGAAGCATCTACTAATTGCTAAATTTTTTCCTCAGAATTGTTTCCTCAGGGCAGCAGCAGCAGAGCAGCAGAGCAGAAGAGCATCTCCTATAGTGGTCCTGAGAGTTCCCATCCTGTGGACCTTGCCTCAATCAAGTTCTGGCTGCAATTCTTTACAATGGGCCCTGATAAGATAGGTAGAGTGAGAACAATGCCTCCTTTCAAATTAAAAGAAGTCACAAAAGACTGACCTCCATCCCAATTCCCAGATGAATCTGGGTCTCAAAATTTTGAGGGAGGAATATGAAAGATGGCACAGGGAAATGCCCCATTGGACTTAAAGTCTTGCCATTGGGATCATGAAAGATTAGCAAGAAGAACACCAGCCATGTAAAATGAGTGCTGTCTTAGTTACTTGGGGGCCACCCCTGTGACATACACATTGGAGAATAGCTGGAGCCCATTGCTAAATCACTCCTCAAGCATCACCCAATGGAAATGTACTGACACAAAATCCTCTGGGTCTCTTTCTTTGGATTCACAATATCTCTGTCACATTTCTCTTTCTCTCTCACTCTAAGCTAGAACCGCTCACTCCGGCTTATGCTGCTGGAGCAGTATGGCCCCAGCTCCATGTGGCTGACATTCCAAATTGGTCAAAACTTTCCTTCTCTCCTCACTAGGGCTTCCTGCTACTTTCTTCTCCCTTCTTGCCTCTGTTCTCTCATAGGCCTATGTTCTTTCTAGGCTTGTAACTAAGTTCTTTCCTAGGTCTAGCTTAATCTAAGGCTCTCCCTTTCCCTCTCCCTCTCCCTCTGAAACTATTCAGTCTTTTGCTCAAATAACTTGCTGTCTTTCCAGATAAAGTTTAATATGTGAAACTGATTTAAATTTACAGACCTGAGATAAACTCTGCTCCAGGGCCAATCATGAAATTTCCATTTGCAAGAGCCTTGATCTTTGTGGCGGCACCACCTAAATTCCTCATCATCACATTGGTGACTAACAAAGGGATATGAATCTGGCTCTGGACTTGCTTGGACTTCTGGAAGGTTAGGGACCCTTTAATCATGCCCATCTCTTTCAGAGCAGACCTAATTAACCTTAAGGATAAACCTTCTCACATTATCCCCCACTCTGGTTCTCCTACAAGAGGGATGTAAAATGGTTTTCACTCGTGGGGGTGACATCACCATTTGGCTGGTCACTCAGTTTATGAGGTTTAGTTTTTCTGAGTTTGTGTGGTTCAAATCTGAAGACCACACAATGTGGTCTTTGCCTGAACTCACAAGTTGTTAATAATATAGGTCACAAGTTTACCAAGTGTATGGCTTCAATTATTTATTTATAAATTTCTATTTTGGTCTCAGGAAGAGGAACTGGTTAGAGTTTGTCCCCTATGTTAAAAATCAGTTAATACCAGAACTTAGGAGATGGATTGCTTTTTCTAGCTCTTTTATCCATGTGTAGTAACTTAGGAAGGGAGGAGCTCCTAGGATGCCTAGCAGTAATACTTCCCCTCTTTTTACCCCTATGGTTGGTAAATGTCTATTAAAAGTCTCTTTCATTTTTTAAGAAGTCTTGGTTTTTAAGCATTTGGTTTGTTTTCTAATCTCTCCCCTTGTCTCTGGAGTTGCCAAACTGCTTATCCATTGTATTCTCTTCCTTGATTTGGCTAACTTGTTCTGCTTTCACTTTCCCTTCCTGTCAGAGAAGGTGCTTATTGCCATCTCTCTCCTGGAATCCAGAAGTCTGGACTCCAAAATTGTGTCAATTCAGTGACTCTGGCTTCAGGGAGAGAAAGTCTCAGCCAGTCTTTTAGTCTCAGTCTGTCTCCTTTCTCTCATTGCTTTTCTCTCTCCCCGCCTCTGCAAGGTTGGCCCTGCCCTAGGACGGTGGAGGGAAGGGTGAGAGTTCTAAGCCCCCTGGTCCCAGATGCTGCTAATCCTTTCCCCAAACTTAACTGACATCCTGGTTGCACTTCTCCAATCCCTAGGATAAGTTCTTCAAGCCCACCCTAAGGCCCTTGACCATCTGAGGGAACCCCCAAACACTAGTCATCAAAACATTGTTGTGATCTACTCCCTGGTTTGGGGGTACAGCCTTTTCTAGGTCCACCCGTGTGGATGCACAGTCCTGCCTCCAATCCCTAGGGTTTTACAGTCAACCTGCCCATGTATCTAGAAGTTCAGGCAGGAAGAGACCCCAGTTCTAGTGGAAAAGGGAAAGGGGGAAGGATGGGGGGACAGTCACCTGACCATAAAACCTGGGAATTCCAGAAAGGTTTCTATATAAAAATGACTCGTTATTAATTGGTTGAATGAGTAAATTCTGTTTTGAAAATTTTCTACTTTTACTTAAAAAAAATGAAAAGGACTATGTGGGACTGATAATCCAAAATTATTTTATGGACTCTTTCTGGGACTAGGAAATCCAGATTTGAGCTTAAATAAATTGTGTTCTAATAAGAAATGGGATAAAATTAAATCTTAACACAAGACTGCTACATCTGGAAATTCTAATAAAGGATTAGCATAGTGAAATAAATGTTTTAAAATATGAAGTATGAAAGTATTTGAATATTAACATTTTTATTTTTTACGTCTGCAATTAGATTACAGGGTTTGATCTTCTGTGCAAGATAACTTAAAATGCATTTAAATACATAAAGAATTTTAATTATGATTGCTTAAAATCTTTACAATTAACCATAAAATTATTTTATAACTGGTCTTAATTAGTATGATTTTAAAAAATGTAATAATATAAATATATGTATGTACACACACATACATATGTGTGTGTGTATTTGTACATGTATTAAACTAAAGGATAAAAAATAAAAACCTTTCTGGGTATCTTTTTAGGTTCATATCTACTCTTGGGGTTTTTTTGCAAGGCAGATGGGGTTAAGTGGCTTGCCCAAGGCCACACAGGTAATTAGAAAGTGTCTAAGGATGGATTTGAACTCAGGTACTCCTGGCTCCAGGACTGGTGTTCTATCCACTGTGCCACCTAGCCACTCCCATATCTACTCTTATAACTACCTTAATTCCCTTAATTTACCTGAGGTTCAGAGGTATTGCACCTACAATTATTTGTTATATTATGTGAAAATATAAACTATTTGAAATTACTATAATAATGTTAAATAATGAAATTGATAATTGATTACCCTGTAGGGATAATGAAGGGAAGTAACAAAAGTCATGTCCCCTCTCTTGGTTCTCTTAAATTTCTAACAATAAATTAAACTTGCTATAGATCTATCCTTTACGTTTAATATAGTGAAAAGATTATGTTTAGTAAAATCTAGTAATTCACATATTACCCTATTCCTTATATGGAAATCTGGTTATTCCTACTGATGATGGGATAATTGGGAGGTGCCACCACAAAGATCAGGGTTTGGGAAGTAAAAAACTCATGACTAGTCCTGAAAGTATGAAAGCTCAGGATTTTTTATTTCACAAGCCTACAAAGTTCAGATTAAACTTTTTCCTGGAAAGACATAAGTTACTTGAGGACAGGTTGAAAAAACAAAGATCTAGGCAAGAATACTTGAGGGAAAGAGAGAAATGAAAACAGCCATTAGAGATGACTGGGCTCAGATTGGAGTGAGTAGTCTGTTGTGGAGAGGAATGTAGGCTGAACTTCCTATAGTCTTGCCCATGTCCTGTGCAGAGAAGAGTCAGGTATAAAAAGCATGTGAACAGGGAACCCCACCTCTACATTCATGGGATCAGGTACTCACTTTGGAAGACTAAAAGAGGAGGGATAGAGGGATGGACTGAGGTTGCTCTTATCTTGGCAAATGTACATTTAACTATGAAGTTACATTGAACAATTGAAGAAAATACGAATCTGATTGGGAACCCTCAGAAAACATGAGACAGGCACAAATAACATTATTACTGTTTTGTTACATTTGAAAATGATAACATGTTGAAAATTTAAAGTCATTTAAGATGTTCTAATGGTTTAAAAGGGGGCAAAGTCAAGATGGCAGAATAAAGGCAGGGATTTGCTACAGCTCTTCTCCAAAGCACTCTAAATACCTTTAAATAATGAATCTAACCAAATGCTGGAATCACAGAAGCCACAAAATACTTAGAGAAGCTCAAGACAACTTGGAAGATTTACAGGAAGATCTGTTATTTCAGGGTTAGAAAAGGACAGCAGCACAGCCTGGGCCACACTGGAGCAAATGGGCTCCAGTCATTAAGGAAGAATTAGCAAGGTAACTGGATCCCTGGGGGCACCTGAGTCTGTGGCAGTGGTAGCAATTTCCAGACCTCTTAGTTCAGGGATTGCCAAGGACAATTTGGAAGATCAGCAGGAAAACTCTGCCTTAGCGCACTCCTGGCCTCAGGGGATCAGAAGCAGATCTGGGGGGACTACCAGGCAGGGAGTCACCTGGCAGCTGCTTCCATAGCACTCAGCCCAGAGATGGTAAGAGGGGAGATTGCAGAGGCTTCTTTGTTATTTCTGAGGCAGAACTATGCTGTTTTGCCCACACTCAGATCTGGGTTCCAATATCAAACTCCAGTCTCAGGAAAAGGAACAGAGGCTCAATACAGTTTACTCCCTTCAGTGGAGCTAGGATCCTCCTCATGATTCCAGGGCAGAAAGGAGTGGTTGTGGTCATCTACAGACCAGAACATAGGCCAGGAGTCATAGCCTGTCATAAGATTTTGGAGGATGTGATAACTTGCAGGTCCCTGGGAAAGAGTCCCTGAAAGCAGTTCCAAAAACACTCAAAAGCTTGAGACAGGGCATTCTCTGTCCTGGAAGCTGAACCCCATCATAACAAAGAGCTAAAATAGGCTTGGGAAATGAATAAACAACAGAAGAAAAAAATCCAATAATAAACAATTACTTTGGACCTATGTAGGATCAAAATACATACTCAGAAAATAACAAAGTCAAAGCTTCTAATATCCCAAACCTCCAAGAAAAATATGAATTGGTTTCATGTTATGGAAGAGTTCAAAAAAAGATTTTGAAAATCAAGTAAAAATTGACAAGAGAAATGTGAGTGAGCTATGTGGAAAAATCATGATAATCAAGTCATCAGCAAAAATTCTGAAAAAATACTGGAAAAAACCAACTTGTTTGGGTCAAATGGAAAAAGCATTCCAAAAGGTCAATGAGGAGAAGTATGCCTTAAAAAGCAGAATTGACCAGATGGAAAAGGAATTTTAAATGCTCTCTGAAGAAAATAATTCCTTCAAATGCAGAATGGAGTTAAGGGAAACTGATGACCTTATTAGAAATCAAGAAACAATAAAACAAAACCAAAAGAAGAAAATACTAAAAGAAAATGTGAAATATCTTATTGAAAAAATAACTACCCTAGAAAACAGATCCCAGGAGAGCTAATTTAAAAATCATTGAACTACTTAAATAGTCATGACCAATTTGAGCAGAACCTGGAGAACATTGTACAACTTAATAGCAACATTATGTGATGATCTACTAAGATAGATTTGACTCTTCTCAGCAATTCCAAAAGACCTGCAATGGAAAATGTCATCCTCATCAGGGAAAGAACTATGAAAATAGATCAAAGCATACTATTTTTACCTTTTTTAAATTCATTTTTTGGATTTTCCTTCTCTTGGTTTTTCTCTTTTTATTTTGATTCTTCTTTCAGTGTGATTAATATGGAAATATGTGTAAGATGAATGTACATACAAAATTTTTATCAAATTACTTGCTATCTAAGGTAGGGAGGGAGAAAATTTTGGAAAAATGAATATTGAAAAATATCTTCATTTTATTGGAAAAATAAATATAAAACAAAGAATTTTCAATTAAACAATGTTACATTTTCTCTCCCATAAATATGCTATTTTTCAAACATTAATGCTTTTTATATACCAGATTGATTTGAATTGTAGAAATGTGATCCTTCGGTTCACATGTTTTCTTACATTGGCCTAATATTAATCGTTCCTATTTAAATTTTCTAGATTACTATGTTTGCAATTTTTTAATATATGGTTTTTAAATACACAATTTGACTTAAACTTTTTGTGCTTGGAAATTCAGAAGAAAACATGTTTAAATCTTAATAGTTTCCCATTAAATGCCTATTTTGAATTTCTTGTTATGTCAAGGAAGTAACTATTCACATAAGATATGACAATGAAATGAAACTCCTGAATGATCTTTTTAAATTTCTTTTTCTCTCCAGAGCTCTTTCACAATACTTGGAATTCAATAGATATTTAATAAATTCTTGCTTACTGACCAAAAATAAAGTCATGACCAGAAAGAACAGCCTAGATGTAATATTTCAAGGAATAATTCAGAGAAAATTGCCTTAATATTCTAGAAGTAGAGGGTAAAATAGAAATTGAAAGAATTCACCAATCACCTCCTGAAAGAAATCCCACAAGGAAAACTATTGGGAATATTTTAGCCAATTTCAGAATTCCCAAGTGAAGGAGAAAATATTACAAGCAGCTAGAAACAATTCAAATATCATGGGGCTACCTACAGTCAGAATTGCACATTACTAAGCAGCTTCTACATTAAAGAGCCTTGGACTTTGATTATGATATTCCAGAAGGCAAAAGAGCTTGGATTACAATCAAGAATCAATTACCCAGGGCAGCTAGGTGGTGTAGTGGATAAAGCACTGGCCTTGGAGTCAGGAGTACCTGGGTTCAAATCTGGTCTCAGACAATAATTACCTAGCTGTGTGGCCTTGGGCAAGCCACTTAACTCCGTTTGCCTTGCAAAAAAAAATCAATCACCCAGTAAAACTAAACATACTCTTTCAGTGAAAAAAAGATGGACATTCAATAAAATAGGGGACTTTCAAACTTTCCTGTAGAAATGACCAGAGCTGAACAGAAAGTTTGATCTTCAAATATAGGACTCAGGTGAAACATAGAGAGGGTAACCAAGAAAAGCAAATCTTGAGAGACTTAATGGTGTTGAACTGCTTGTATTCCTGCATGGGAAGATGATACTGATAATTCATATGAACCTTCTCATTTTTTTAGGGTAGTAAGAAGGAGACAAGGCACAGGAGGGAGTTGAATTTGAAGGTATAATATATTAAAATGATGTAATTATGGACAGGAATGTACTGGGAGAAAGGGAAAGTAGAAGTAAAATGGAATGTTATTTTACTTAAAAGAGATAAAGAAGAGCTTTTGCAATGAAGTGCAAGAGGAGGAAGGTGAGTGGGCATAAGTGAGCCTTTCATCTGAGGTATCTCAGAGTGCAAATAACCTATGCACTTAATTGGGTATAGAAATCTATCTTACCCTTAAGGAAAATAGGAGAGGAAAGGGTTGGGAGAGAGGGGAAGGACTTTAGGTAAGAGAGGGCAGATTGTGGGAGAGGGTAGTTAGAAGCAATATACATTTAAGAAGGGATAGGGTGAAAGCAGAGAGAATAGAATAAATAGAAGCAGGGAAAATAGGATGGGGGGAAATACAGCTAGCAATAGCAACTGTGGGAAAAATATTGAAGCAATTTCTTTGATAAGACTTATGATAAAGATTGTTATCCATCCCAACAACAGAGTTGATGGTGTCTGAATACAGACTGAAGCATATTTTTTTTCTTATCACTTTATTTTTCTTGAGGTTTTCTTTCTTTGAGAGGGTGTTTACTTTTTACAGGATGCTTACTTTTACATTTATTATTATAGTAATGTTTTTCATGGTTGCACATTTTTAACCTACCCCAAGTAACTTGCTTTCTCACTGGGGGGGGGAATGGGGAGGGAGGGAGGAGATAATTTCAAATTCAAGACTTTGGAAGTAAATGCTGAAACAGCATGTAGCTGAGGGGGAAAATTTTTCAATAAAATTTAAAAATTAAAAAAAAGAATTTTGAAAGCAATGATTTGTATTCCTATTTTAAGCATGGTTAATAATTAAGTGGGTTTACTCTAAAGAGTGTTTTAATTTTTAAAAAATCCAGTTCTAAATGTAATTAGGGAGTATTGTATTTTTACATCCCAAGTTTTTGTTTATTTATATTTAATTCACAGCACAGCAGATACATTTGCAGGAATTGATAGAATTAATTATAATTTTTCTCTGTATCTCTTTGCTGATATTGATTATGATCACCACACAGTACACTCTGGTACTGAAACTTGACTGTGAGAAAGATCCAAGTCCATGATTTCTTTCTCAAACTTCCAGCACCAAATCCCAATATTATGGAACTGTTGAAACCCAACAATGCTGTGAGAAGCTCTTTATAATTATTACCCCACTTTCTTGTCCTAACAACCCTAGTAATAATGGTAATATAGCCAATAATAACAATGATCATAGTAATAATAATAGCTACATTTATAGACTTGAAGAATTACAAAATATTTTATAGTTTCTCACTAGTTTCTTTTTCGTCACAAGTCCTGCCCTGCATTGCGCCACTCTTTTTTTTTTTTAGTTTTTTTTCCAATGCAATAGGGTTAAGTGGTTTGCCCAAGGCCACACAGCTAGGTAATTATTAAGTGTCTGAGGTCAGATTTGAACCTAGGTATTCCTGACTCCAAGGCCAGTGCTCTATCGACTACGCCTCCCAGCCACCCCAATTGCACTACTCTTAAAAGGGCAACTTCCCCCTTGAACTTGACTCTGACTAAGCCCAATGTGTCTGCCCCATGCTCTGCTTGACTGCTTAAATCTATAACTGAAAGAGACTTCAGAGAGCTCCAGCAATCTCAATTTGTAAATGAGGACCCCACAGGCAGTAATCTTCCTGGGAAGGATTTGAATGAAGGTCTTCTGAATTCAGGGGCCTCTTTTTTCCTCAAGGAATGAATTTTTTTCTATAAGCCTGAGAAGGAACCTGGAAGATTAATCATTTGTTATATTACAGAAATTAAGGTAAGTCCCAGAGGTCCTTGTTTAATCTCTGAATACACTGGGAGGAGTCCTTTTATTGAAAGAAGCTTTGTTGGAAAGACCTTGTGTTCCTTCCAGTCTCAGAAACTTGGGAAAAGCAGCTGGATCAGTAATTAATCAAACCCCTGACCACAAAGTCTAAGAGATAGACTGAACCATAAGAGGTAATTTGGGAGGTAGCCTGACACCTTGAACAGGGGGACTAGTCTTGGATCCAAGAGTCTTGGGACCATGTCTTGGATTGTACTATTTAATTGCTCTGAGACCTTGGGAAATACTTTTCTTACTTGTATATTTTTCCACAGTAGCTGTTGCTGATTGTAATTCCCTCCATCCATTCCTCCCCACTACCATCTATATTTTCTCTCTCCTTTCACTCTGTCCCTCTTCAAAAATGTGTTGTGGGACAGCTGAGTAGCAAACCTACATCTCACCTCAGAGACCCAGCAACCACCCTGCCTTGTGGTTCCAGTCCCACCACCTTGCAAAAATTAAAAAACATTGTTATATCTGACTATCCTCTCCTATGATCTACCCTCTCCTCTATCACCCACATCCCCTGTCCCCCCTTCTCACCTTTTTCTTCTGGATGTCTATACCCTACTGAGTGTGTATGTTGTTTCTTCTCTGAGCTGAAATACTTTTCTTAAGCAGCAAATGGTTGGCACGTGACAACACCCTGCATTTTGAAAATGATGTTGTTCAGCCAAGACTTACTCTTCATGAACCCATTTGGAGCTTTTTTGGCATAGAACCCAGAGCAATTTGTCATTCCCTCCTCTAGTTCATTTTACAGATGTGGAAAATGAGGTAAATGTGATTAAATTATTTTCCCAGGGTCACACAACCATTAAATGTCTCAGACCAGATTTGAACTCAAGCAGCTGAGTCTTTCTGACTCCAGACCTTATCATCAAGCAAGAGAAGGAAGTCTACTGTTCTCCCAATCTATTATCAAATAGGTGGCTAACTAAGAATGCAAGGTCTCTTCTCTGGATGTATTTCACTATCTCTCTCCCTAACAGAATCAATGAAAGGTCTTTCTGGAAAAATCCACCTTTATCTCCCTAACAGAACTGGGAGGGTGTCTGACTGGGAATGCAAGGCCTCTCTCCCTCTTTCTTCTAAGAATAGTCTAAAAGTAATATTCTGTCTTTGTTTTAATGATTTTTAACTCTGCGAGGACTTCACTAGGAATATTAGCTTTTTTTTTTTTTTAAGTTTTTGCAAGGCAATGGGGTTAAGTGGCTTGCCCAAGGCCACATGGCTAGGTGTCTGAGGTTGGATTTGAATCAGGTACTCCTGACTCCAGGGCAGGTGCTCTATCCACTGAGCCACCTAGCCACCCCAATATTAACTCTTAAGAAGGAATATTCCACTCAGACTGATTTGGCAGCACCCCAAAAGTTTATTGTCCCAATTTTGTTATTTTGTTGGGGGGTTTTTAGTATTAAATAAGGAGTACATCTTAAGTTAATTCAGCAGAGCTAAACTCCTCAGTTTCTGAGTTGCCCACAGTACTCTGCCTGCCAGTCATCAAAACCCACCTTGAGGCTCCTGGGGGCCCCCCTCTTGTTTTTATCTTCATCATTCAAATGCATGTTTTCCCTTCAAAGTAGGCTAGACTGACTGATTGTAAATCTAATGTCATTTTTCTTATTCTTTATCCTAGGTGACCTCAGAGCTATCTCTGGTGTGATTAATTGCTCATAGATCTTTAACTCTGGCTACTAGGTAGGTATTAGAGACATTGTTCTCTCCTGGTTCTCCTGACTGGATACTTCTTCTCTGGATACTTTCCTGAAAATTCATTAAGGTCACACTCATTAATTGAAGGGGCCTCTCAAGGCTATTTCCAGAGTTCTCTTTTGGTATGTCATTTCACTCAGTGCTCTTAACTCCCTTGTATTCACTTATTTTTTCTATCCATATAATTCCCAACTCTGGTCTCTCTTCTGAGGTCCAGTCCTTAATTACCAAAGTGTCTTTTTACACATCTTCAATTGGATGTCCCAGAGGCATCTTAAAGTCTACATATCCAAAAAGATTCATTGTCTTCACAGGTCACTCCCTGAATCTCCTCTTTTGCTAACTTTCCTGTTATTGATAAGGAAACTATCCTCCTCCCACTAGGTTTGTTTCTGACTAGCTCCCTACTGGCCCTCACTTCTCACATCCATTTTGTGGTCACATCTTTTCATTTTACCTTAGAACACTTCTCAAATGTGTCAGGTTCCCTCCATTCACACAATTTAGGCCTTTACCATCTCTTCTTGAGAATATGCTAGTAGCTTTTTCACTGATCTACTAGCTTTAGTCTTCTTCCCTCCCACCTTTACTCAGCTGCAAAAGTGACTTCCTAAAGTGAGGGTCTGACCCTCTTTATTCATTCAACCCTAGGAGCTCCACAAGAGCTCCAGGACCAAATCAAAACCCCTCTGTAAGGTCTTTAAACCCCTTCCCCACCAATCCCTTTCTGGTTTCCTTACCCTTCCACCTCCTCCCTGAGGTATATGGTCCAGCTCTCCTGGTTTTGTCATTCACACCTGAGGCTCCATCTCCTGACCAGAGGTTCTGAGGGGAACAAAGAAAGAAGCTTCTGTCCTTCTTAAGCTATTTTTGCTCCAGTTGAAAGAGTTTTTGACTCCATGGATGAGAAGCAACGTTTCTCAGAGAAAGAATATGACCAGTTCTGTCTTCTACACTTGTGTCCCACTCTCATCTCATTGTCCTTGGGTTTCTGCCCATTCTTTGCTATCCTGGACACTGGTTGTCTTTGTGGAAAAGTGTGTCCCTTGTACAGGGGAGGGAAGATGATTTGTCCTGTTCTTGCTATGGTGTTTATTAAAGACCTGAATGGTCAGGTGACTAATTGTTAAGGTGGACCCCTAGAGTCCTAGGAGGGAGGAAATGATCTGCAGGAGTGGATCCAGGGGTGGTTATTGATATATTTTAAAAGAGGTTGTTATTGGGACAGCTTGGTGGTGCAGTGGTTAGAGCACTGGCTCTGGAGTCAGGAGGATAGGAATTCACATCCTGCCTCAGACTTACCAGCTGTGTCTGATCTTGGAGAAGTCATTCGAATCCATTGCCTTGCAAAAAAAAAAAATAGGTTGTTTTTTCATATTTGTGTTTTCATCTTTTGTCAGAATTTTTTTGTTTAACTTACCAAACTCTGCCTTTAGAGTTAATCTTAGGGTGAATTTCCACACGTATGAGGTTAGTACATTTTTAGATGTAAGGGGAAAACACGTACTTCCTGTTTATTCATAACCATAGCACAGCCACTTTTGGGGAAAATGAAAATTTGAACACAACCACACTCACTTATGGGTTGACCTTTTTAAAGTTTCCTTAGAGTGTGGCTTTAACCCAAGTCAAAATAATGTTTATTGTTCACTAAGCCTATCATCAAGTCATGTATAAAAGGGAGTTCAGAAAACTATGTTAACAGAAGATTTTTTTGGGGGAAGCATATTTATACATTGGCACAGTCAGAAGTTGGGGTCTTCTGTAGGTGGGAGTTTTCAGTACTTGTCCATCAAAGGAATTCTCCTCCTTTGATGTATTTTGAATTACATCCAACCAGGGCAGAAGGATTGTTATCAATAATTTTAAAAAGGCCTCTCCTTAGGGTTTATCAGTTAAGCTAAAGGACTTTCTTAAAGCTGGGGGGGGGGGGTTATGTTATCTTGATGGGATCTAAGGAGTTAGACTAACTTTCTGGGATTTTCTTATACTTTACTCGATTTAATTTTTTTTTAGTAACATGTAAAGACAGTTTTCAACATTCATCCATTTGCAAGCTGATGAGTACTATATTTTTCTACCACCCTATCTATACCCACTTTCCCATGACAGAGAACCACCTGGTATAAGTTGTATATGAACAATCATGTTTAATATATTTCCATTTTAGTCATGTTGTAAAAAAAGGAATTAAAAGTAAGGGGATAAAAGATCCATGAGAAATTAAGAAAATACTTATTTCCCTACATCCTATCTTCCTCCCTTTGTTCTTTTCTCTCTCCTTTCCCCCTTATCCTTTCAGCAATATTTTGTTTCTAGCTACTGGTTCTCTCAATCTGGAAGGCTAGCTTTCTTAAAGACAAGGGTCCACCCTTTATAAATGCTAATTTGACCTGATTACCAGAAAGTTTTATATGAAATGTGAATTTTCAACCACTTGTGTTACAGAAATATAATAAATAGAATATAGAAAATAGAAATATAACAGAAAATAGAAAAAGATAAACAGAATAGAAATATAATAAATAGAATTTTCCCCTTAAAAAGGGAAAAACTAATTGTTCACAACTCCTAGATCTATCTTTTAGATATTTACTGCAAATATGAGACATTGCATGTAATGTGACACTGTATTGTATGTGTTTGTTCACTTGGGTGCTATATAAATTACATATGGATGCACTGTTAGAGTGTGACAATTTTCTAGGCCCACCATAGACCCTGTGGTCCAGCTGCTCCTCATTGCTGGATTCTTCTCAGTAAGGAGAGTTGGTACATCTATATCTTCTCCAATTTCCCTTCCACCCCCCCAACCTTTTTTTTTAGTTTATCCTTTATTTATTTAGTTTTATTATTATCAGGGTAAGCTCGGAGACAGTGTTCAGTAATTTACTTTTGAAAGCCAGTGATACTTAAGTTTTCTTTTGTCACATTTTCTGATGGAATGGAAAATACAAATGTCAAGAAAGTGAGTCCCCATTGTCGGTTCCAAAGACAGTTGAATTAGTTAGAAATTGGAGTATGTGAAAATCTAGTGGTCACCCAGTCAACTGTTTCTACAGTTACTGCCATTATATTGGCAACAGTGATTTTTCTGGCTCATCAGAATGTCTAATGGCCATCTCATTTCCCCTAAATTTCCTCTCCTTGCCTCGAATGATGGTCCTAGAAGTGTTGGTAGTGACTTATGGTTACATTAGCAAGTGAAGACACCTGTTAGTGGAAGCCCATGTAGGCTTTATGGATGACATTCACTGTGTATTTGGGAATATTGTATCCTTTAAAGCTTTTAACCTCATTCCCTGTATTAAAAGATTTTGATTTTTTGTTTGGTTTTGATCTTTCCTCTTTTAGTCTTTTAATGTACACCAGATATTTGAAAGGATAGATGGTGGACAAAAGAGTGATGTGCAAAACATACACATACACACACACACACACACACACAAGCAGTGTATGCATGAAGCACATACACACCCATGTACAGATGTACAACTATACACATATGTTTGGAAATTCCTTTAACTTGAACAAGAAGTTAGAGTTAGTTGGAGTTAGAGTTCATTTGGTGAAAAATTCACAGAACCACACACTTGGTAAAAAAGAAAAATTTAGGGGCAGCTAGGTGGCACCATGGATAGAGCACTGGCCCTGGGGTCAGGAGGACCTACATTCAAATATGCCCTCAGACACTTAATAATTGCCTAGCTGTGTGACCTTGGGCAAATCACTTAACACTATTGCTTTAAGTAGATAAAAGCTTTTAAAAAATCTTTTAAAAAAAGAAAAATTTATTAAATGTTAAAACAAACTAGAAAAAAAACTAGTCACTGCAGTCTATTGCACCTTATCCCATGGATGTGACCAAGGTCATATATGGACACTTGCTATTAATTCCAGAGTAGATTGGGATTAAAGATATAGGAATACTTAGGGAGTGTCTGTAGCCAGTCTTAATGGTACATGAGGTTTACAAAAGCCAACACAGAAGGGAAAAAGCACTTTAACAATACAGAAAAAAAAATTGTGAAATTTGTTTCCAATTCAAAAAGATTACATTATTTCTATGTGCTTAGAGTCCCTCTGCTTCAGAAACACAGAATCATCAGGTGTTCTCTTGTCTTTCTCCCTCTATATCAGTAGCTATTGTGTTTCATTTAAAATATGTGATTGTGTAGTCATTGAAATTTTGGGGTCACTAATTAAAGACAGAATTCGAGGGTTACTGAAAGATGAAGGAAAAATGCTTAGGATTTTATTACAAATTATTACAAGGTAAACAGGTTAAAACTTTTTTTCCTCTTGGAGAGTCAACAAGCACTTTAGGATAGGCTGAATAACAAAAGGCTAGGTGAGGTTGCTTGGGAGACTGAGACAGAGACAGAGGGAGAGAAAGAGAGAAAGAAAGACAGGCAGAGCTGACTGGGTCAGAGATTGGACCAGCTCCAAATGGAGGTCCAGCCTTGCCCATTATAGCCTTGCCCATTATCTGGGCATGGAGGGCAAAATTGGAACTCCATCCCCAATTAAGTGACCAGGTAAAAGGTTAAAAGCTAAGGGCTGGGATTGAGGAGACATGATACAAATTCTAAATTTAACAGTGAGCCAATGGAGCTCAATTTATATCTGAAGAGCAAAGAATTTTCTACCCATTAATAAAATTTAACAACATTGAAGATTATTTTCTTCATTCATAATTCTCTGCATCAATTAGATTAGTTCTTTCCATATGAAAGTATTCTTATTTAAATAATTTTAAAATAAAGGTTTTTTTCCTAATACAAGATATTAATTGAGATAGTAGTCATACCTTTCAAGGAGGAAAGAAAAATATAATGACAAAAGAAATCCCACTGAGTATGGATCTGTTTTAAGTCACACTTGGTAAGAAAATGCAGTTTGCCATGTTTCCTGTGTCAAGATGATAGAATGAGGAGGGAATTCCCTGGAGATCTTCAAATTTCCCTTCCAAACAATATTATAAATACCTCAGAATTTATTTAGGATCAAGAAGAAACTTAGCAGCATAGCAGGCACAGTTCCCCACTATTGAGCCCCAGGTGCCAGCCAGATGGCCCAGACTAGTAGCACATAGTCATAATGTGAGTGACTGGTTAAAGTCCTCCAGGTAAACATCCTCCAGGTGATACCAATTGCACGCTTCCAGTCAATACAGCCTTCTGGTAGTGCTTTTTAAATCAAGTTCATCAACTCCAATAGAGATCTTTCAAATGATGACAGACATCATTCTTGACCAGAACTTACAGCAAAGAGAGATGAATATGAATATAGGAATTGAATACCTCATAATTTTCTCCAAAAAGTAAAGTATCAGTCTTTCAGGTATATCAAAGGGAAGGAAACCAAAAGCTTCTTTACATAAAGACTTGGACCAAAACTGTTTAAAGTTCCAAATCCAAATTTTGCCCTCAGAAATTTAATCAGATTTTAAATTAAAGCACTGATTAAGGAAGATATTTAGAAAAATTGTCAAATACATCACCAAGCCTAAATGTAACAAAAGTTTCTCTGGCTTAATAGGGAAATTTACAGATGTTTTTCTTTTCTTTCTTTTTTCTTTTGGAAATTTTCTTACTATTTACACTGAAAGACCAATTGATTTTCCCCAGGGTCACACAGTCATTATTCAGAGGGAGTATCTCAAAGAAGATACTTGAATACAGATGTTCCTGGCTAAACTCATTCTCTGTGCTCCCTCTCCAGGCTCCAAGTCCAGCAGGCTGCCAAATATACCTGATAACCTTGGCAAGATATATCCTGATTCCCAGGTTGTGATTCTATCTAGAAGCCATTCATCTTAGTCTTTCTTGGACCAAGTCTTTAAATTGCTACAAAACATAAATAATTAAGAAGAAATGATCTCATTTCTTTACCAGATCTGAGAAGATCAAGCATGAGTGAAAGGCAAAATACCTGGTGCCACCCTCTCCTTTTCTTTTTTTTTTTCAAGGCAATGGGGTTAAGTGACTTGCCCGAGGCCACATGGCTAGGTAATTATTAAATGTCTGAGGCCAGATTTGAACCCAGGTATTCCTGACTCCAAGGCTGGTGCTCTATCCACTGTGCCACCTAGCTGCTCCTACCTTCTCCTTTTCTTGAGAAAAGTTAAGCCATTGTGTTCCAGTATTGGTATCACAGGACACTTTGAAGTTCTCATAATGCTGACATTAGATATCCATTAGAGCATGTGGTTTGATGAACTTAGAGACTGCTACAATGTTTAAAATGTGACTTTAATATAAATAAATAAATGCAAGTGGAACCTATTTTCTTAACTTTAAGATGTCTTATAAACTTTCCCATAGTTCTACCTCTGATTTCTGTAGCTTTTAGGTTTAAGCATTATGAAACCTTATACCATATCAGTAATATAGCTGATGTAAACTTATAATCATGCCCAATCATACTAAGAAATATAGACTTTAGAAAACTAGGTCAAATTTGATTGTATGATGTGAGGAAGGCCCAGTGCTATGGGGGTGGGCATGACTACCAGATAACTTCATTTGTATTAGGCTTTAAAAGCTCTCAGGGCAAGGTAGCATATCTCTTTTTTTTTGTTATTTAGTTTTCAATTAATATCAAACCACCATACTTAAATGGTTAAATAGCCTAGAAATCTTAAAGGTATTCCTGCCATTCCAAAGTCACAGTAGAACATAATAAATAGCTATTGCATTTCTAAATGAAGTTTCAAGTACTTGACATTTTTCTTTTAACAATTGGATCTATAATAATTGAATCTATAACTCAATTATTATTAAATAACTATTTCAGATTGATAAACTCAGGTAACTGAATTTAAGGTCACACAATCAACAATTTCCATGCATTTCCATATACTTCTGACTTTTTTAAATTTTATTTTTCCCCAAATTCAAGTAAAGATAGTTTTCACATTCATCTACTTGAAAGTTTATGAGTACCACATTTTTTTAACATCCTCTCATCCCCACCTCCTCAGGGCAGTGAATAATCTGGTATAAGTTACTCATGTACAATCATGTTTAACTTATTAGTCCAGTTGTGAAACAATTTAAACTAAGGGGAAAAACTATGAATAAGAAAAAAATAAAAGAAAAATTTTAAAGTGAGCATATAATGTTTTGCTCTGCATTCAAACTCCATAGTTTTGTTTGTTTATTTGTTTTGTTTTTTTGATTTGGATATCATTTTCCATTCCAATCCATGCTCAGAACAACAGTATTCTGTCACATTCATATACCATAACTTGTTCAGTCTTTCCCCAATTGATGAGCATCCCCTTAATTTCCAATTCTTTTCCACTCCAAACAGAGCTACTATAAATATTTTTAAACATGTAGGTCTTTCCCCTTTTTAATAATCTGTTTTTTATGACCTAACAATGCCATTGTTGGATCACAATTTTATTGCCCTTTAGACCTAGTCCTAAATTGTTCCCCAGAATAATAGGATCAGTTCACAACTCCATCAACAATGCATCAGTGCCCCAGTTTTCCTACATCCTCTCCAGCATTGATGATTTTCCTTTTTTTGTCAATTTAGTCAATCTGAAAGGTGTGAGGTGGTACCTCAGTGTTGTTTTAATTTTCATGTCTCTAATCAATAATGATATAGAGCCTTTTTTTCATATGACTATAGATAGCTTTAATTGGTTCATTTGAAAACTGCTTGTTTATAACCTTTGACCATTTATCAATTATATGCTTATAAATTTGTATAAAATTGTATTCATACAAATTTGACTCAGTTATTTATATATTTTGGAAATGAGTCCCTTATCAGAAATACCAGCTGTGAAAATTGTTTCTCAGATTTCTGTATTCCTTCTCATCTTGGTTGCATTGGTTCTGATTGTGCAAGACCTTTTTAATTTAAGTAGTTGAAATCATGGCATCACCCTTATGTCTAAATCCTGCACCCATTTCAACCTTATTTTGGTAAAGTCTGTGAGATGTTGGGTCTATGCCTTCTTTTTGCCATATTATTTTCTAGTTTTCCCCAACAGAACCCAAGTAGTAAGCTCTTATCCCAGAAACCAGAGTCTTAGAGCTCATTAAACAGTGGATTACTATAGTCATTTGCTCCTGTTTCTAATACACTTCTTTATTTCTTTATTTTATTTTTTTGGAGTTTTTTTTTCCCAAGGCAATGGGGTTACGTGACTTGCCCAAGGCCACACAGCTAGGTAATTATTAGGTGTCCGAGCCCAGATTTGAACTCAGGTATTCCTGACTCCAAGGCCAGTGCTCTATCCACTGTGACATCTAGCTGCCCCCTCACTTCTTTATTTCTTAACCAGTACCAGTCAATTTTGATGACTTATATTTTATAATATAATTTTAGATCTGGTACAACTAGGCCACTTCTATATTTTTGTAATGACAAATAGCACTATAAATTCTGACTTATTAACAACATCTTATTAGGGGACATATTTCACTTAAAATAAGACCAGAATAAAATGAATTACAGCTGGATCCATTTTCCCAAATGGTATTATTCTCAATTTCTTTAAGGTCCATTGACTATTAGCATTTCAAAAAGATTCTATTATTATCAATAAACTCATTTTTAAGATCACATGATAACAATTCCCAGCTTAGAACTGTTTGGTGACCAAGAAACCAGACATTTCCCCAGATTTAAGCTGAACATGTTCTTGAAACCTTAATTATGGGGTTCAATTAAACCTAAATTTGCAAGTTCTAATATTTGATATCAATTCACAATTAAAGTTTTAATAGATTTCTTAAAGACAAGTAAAAAAAATCAAATTGTTGTCACTTTCACTGTTTCTTTGTGTGAGTTATCTTTGTGACAATTCTGGACAGAGTCATTTAGACTGTAACTCATTGCCATTGCACTGGATGGCACCAACATCCTGGAGGGGGAAGATTCCTATGCTTTGTGTAAGTCTCTAGCATAATTGATAAGGTTTTGAGTTGGGATACCTAATCTAATGGAATTTCTGTCCACCCCTAAGAAAAATGACATGAAACACTTCCTGAATTGAGAGCCACTCATCTTATGGGAAAGTGCAGAAGCAGTTTTATCAGATTCTGTCTTCTGACTGTACAATTATATAAACATACTTACCCAAAATCCTGCTGAGGGTCCAACTTTTAACATTGCATGCATGGGGTCCAGCTTCTAACCAGGCCCCATGCATACATCATGAAGGCTTAGAGTTTCTAATAAAAGTTTATGTTAACCTAAGTACTTTTATTAGAAACTTTTATTAGAAACTCTAAGTTCATTTGTTCTTCATTAAGACCAGATTCTAGAGGCTAGCACAAGTTAGTTTAATACTTTTTTTTTTGGCTTTTGCAAACAATGGGGTTAAGTGACTTGTCCAAGGGCACAGCTGGTTTATCTTGTCTGTCCAAGGGCACAGGAAACTAAAATAGGCACTCCAGCAAACTTCTTAAGCAGACAAGGTAAAGCCGGGGGGGGGGGGGGGGGGGGGGGGGGATGATGAAAAGAAAAAAAAACACAAGACAAGTGTTAAAAAGTGAAAATAGTATGCTTCCATCTGCATTCAGACTCCATAGTTTTTTTTTTCTCAGCATGTAGATTGCATTTTCATAACAAGGCTTTTAGAATAGTTCTTGATCACTGAACTGCTGAGAAGACCTAAGTGTTTCATAGTTGATCATCAAACACTGTTCATTCTTGTTTTTACAGGCAACATGAAATCCTAAAAGTAGAATTGTTTTTGTTGAGGGAGAGCACAGCAGATAGCACATCCAAATTACAACCCTGAGTAAAACAAGGGTGACAAATGGAAATCAACTTACAAAGTTGGAACTGAATATGAGCTTTTTCTGCAGTGGCTATATAGGTTTTATAATCAAAACTAATATAGTCAACAAGTTTATATTCCTCCCAAAAGGAATGAATGACAGACTCGTAACAATGATATTGCCACTTGTAGGAAAGAGCCATACCACTAGCATAAGTATATATGTTCCCACCATAATGAACAGTGATGAAGTTAAAGAAAAATTTTATGAAGACCTGGAGACCTTATCATCAATGTAAACATAGAGGACAAGTTTATAAAACTGGATGACTTTACCACAAGGGTTGCCTGTCATGTTGACTGGCATATACTGCCAGTCCTTGGGAGGAATGGAATCAAAAACACTATCAGCAATGATCACTTACAATTGAAGATATGTGCATCTCATGACCTCATCACCATCATTTTGTGGCAATTAAAATAATTTGAGAGATACAATTTCTGGGCAATTTAATCATTTTATTAATAAAACCAGATCATTATTAATAAAAGGATGGTCATTGGACCATCTCTCTTGGTCTATAGACAATCATGGGAGTCCAGGGCCATCATTTATATACCCTTCAAGACTAAGTGTTCAATGAGGGACTGAAGTGACATCTTGTCAACCTTGGACTTGTCTCTATATTTAGACTAACCTCAGCCTTGGACATCCAATTAAGAATTTAGTCCTTATCCAAGCCAGAGTAAATTATAATGGCTACTCCAGCAAGATGGGGTCTTAAGTCAAATTTCAAATTATGAAATGCCCTTCATGAGGCTTAACTTTTAAAAATCTGGTTCTGCTAAAGGATTAATAACAGAATTTTAAAAGTAAGATAGACTCTAATAAAAAAGTATCCATTTTAAAGTTGCCAGATTAATTACAATTGCAACAAAAGGCTCATGGATGGAATATATAAATATATTATCAAAATCAAACAGTAAATATCAAGTATATTATTTATAGCAAAACATTTTCAAATCATAGCCACCTTTAAATGAATATCCCCTAACAAAAGTGGATTTCTCTTTAAGTCATTAGCAAGATATACCACAAGTCATTCTTATAAGATAACTAATTGTATTGATATTCCTTTTTTTAACATAGAACTGAGGCAATTATGATAAATTCCCTAAATAACAGAAAGATATTAACCTTACAATTTAATAAATTTACATCTTTGTTTCACAAGTATCTCTACCTTTGTCTAATTATATTCATATTCTGAAAGAAAGATATTTCAGGAATTGAAACTTACACATATAAACAATTAATTCTTGCTCAGACCATAGAATTATTGAAAATTCAGATAAAAGTAGTAAGATCTTGCCACTTGAAGTTTATTACAGTAATCCAGATGATTTACTGTTAATCTAATAAATATATACATTGCAATGATATCCTTCCATAATAGAAATTTACTATGAGGATTATAAGCATATATTTAACAAGCATCAAAATGGGTCCTCAGAGCCTACATCACTATGAGTAGCCCCAGTCTGTGAATCCAGACCATCAGATTTATTAAATGGGAATATGAATTAAGAAGAGTCCAACCTTTCCTAATGCAACATTCCAATCTTATTCCCAGGGACAGATATTTTCTAACCTTAAATCAGTTGCTTCCATTGAGCTGCTGACTGCTAACTTTCTTTTTAAAAAAAAAAACACCTAAGGATGGTCCAAAGACACAACAAACTTAAGAATGGAAATCCAACATTCAGAGTCCCCAAAAACCTTTCTCCTCAAACAATAATTTCACTAATCACAAGTTTACAAATAAAAATTAATGTCTCCTAAAAAGCATGCAAATTTTTTACCAAAAAATTGATATACTTAAACATTCCTTCCTAAAAGTATTTCCCTTTTTTTCTGTTTTTTTTGGGGGGGGCAAGGCAATAGGTTAAGTGACTTACCCAAGGTCAAACAACTAGGTAATTATTAAGTGTCTAAGACTGGATTTGAACTCAGGTTCTCCTGACTCCAGGACCAGTGTGCTATCCTATGCACCATTTAGCTGCCCCTAGTATTTCCCTTAAAAAAAAAAACTTAAAAATTTATCTTGATGTTAAAAAGATAATCACTAAAGTTTCATGAAATAAATTATTTGGAAACCTAAAATGACAAACATCTCTCCTTATTCAAGCAAAAATAAATCTCCAAAATTAAAATTTGTCAAAACTAAATTGTCACAAGTTGTCTTTATGTAACATAAATCTCAAAAGTGATATAATAAAATAAATTCTTAATTACCACAAAATTCTTAGTTACATCTTTCTCTAGTCAAAAGGTAGTTACAATGAGAAGATTCAATTATTCTGTCAAAAAAATTATACTGAATTAAATTAGCCCTATTGATCAATTTTTTTTCTACTTGTGCTTATTTTGACCTAACAATTAACATAAAAAATCACAGATGCTTCATCAACCAGCACTGCACCATTCATACATGGAACCATCAATTATAGAAAATAGAGTAATTTTGAATACTTTGAATAAGTTCACTTATCTTGGCAGTATACTTTCCAGGGACATACATGTTAGATAATAAAGTTACTGCATGCCCTGCCAGAGTTAGCTCAGTGTTTGGAAGTCTCTGAAGAAAAGTGAGAGAGAAGAGTTATTAAATTGACTGCCAAACTAAAGGTTTACAGATTGCTTATGATAACCTCATTTTTGTAGGCAATGAAACCTGGACAGTCTACCTGTACCATGCTAAGAACTGAATTGTTTTCATTTGAAATGTTTAAATATTTTGAAGATCAATTAGCAAGATAAGGTATCAGACATTAGGGTCATTTCTCAAACTAAACCACCAAGCACTCAAAGTCTACTGCAGATAGCAAACTCCAATGGACTGGCCACACATTATTTGAATGTCAAATGTATGTTTGGCTAAAAAATTATTTAAGGGGAACTCATATAAGGCAAGTGTTCATATGAAGGTCAGAAGAAGCAATACCAGTACATCCTAAAGATCTCTATGACCTTTGAAATCAATTACTAGACATGGAGTACAATGATAAAGAACCAGTCAACATGGTTGATGATTTCAGAAAGAAAGACTAGCACAAATTGATGTAAAATGAAGTGAATAAGACCAGTACATTTTATAGAGCCAGTAGCACTGCAAGATGGTCAACTGTGAATGAATTAACTATTCTCAGCAAGAGTGATCTGAAAAAAGTTTCTAAGGACTCTCAATGGGAATTCCTGTCTTTCACTATTGAGAGAACTAATGGAAACTGAATGCCAATTGAAGGCTACTTTCTATTCTTTTTTTTTCAATTGAAACTTTATTTTATTTTTCCAGTTATATACAAGGGTATTTTTCATTTATCCATTTGCAAATTTATGAGTTCCATATTTTTCTACCACTCTCCCTTCCCTCCCCCTTCCCATAGCAGTGAACAACCTGATAAAAGTTGCACATGTACAATCATGTTTAACATATTTCCATATCAGTTATGTTGTGAAAGAGGTATTAGAATTAAAGGGAAAGAAAAAGACATAAGAAAGAGGAAAAACATAAAAGGAGTTTTAAAAAATGCATAGTATCAAAGCCTACTTTTAAAAAAAACACTCTGCATGGAAAGTCTTGCATGAACTAATGCTGAGTAAAGTGGGAAGAAACAGGAGAACATTGTTCATATTAATGTCAAAATTGTCAGCTAAATCTATTATGAGGGATGCAGTTCCTCTCATCAGTTCAGTAATCAAAGACAGTCCTAAGAGACTTGTCTTGGAAAACCCACAAGAAAAAAGGGGGGAGAACTAAGGCATTTGAATGCAGAGCAAAGCAAACTATATTCAATTTCTTTTAATTTTTTCTGAGTCTAATTTCTCTTTCACAAACTGATAGATTTGGAAATATGCTAAACATGACTGTACATATCCAATTTATATGAGCTTGTTTGCTGCCATGGGGAGTGGGGAGGGAAAGCAGGGTGATAGAGAAATGTGTAACTCATAAACATGCAAATGAATGAATGTTGAATTTCCCACTCTGACATTTCTTGAACATGAAGGACACTGGTAGGTCTGTCCTCTGACTTCCACCTTATACTAAAAGATTATGAAAAAGCACAGTTGGTTGTCTTTGATTATGGAACAAAACTGTTATCAGGGGTTCATCATTATAAATACTTAGTTTAGAATGATTAAAATGTCTTCTATTGATACATCTTTGCAAAGACAGACCACCTCTCTTATGGAAAGGAGCCTCAAATTACAGCAATGATGGGTCTTACATGCAGTTTGAAAAACTTATACTCCCCCTTTGTGCCAAACATTGGCCAGGGTCACAATCTACTTGATACATTCACCCCCCCATACATTTTCCCCCACCCTGATCATTATACTAATGAAAACAGGGAAATGAACAGTTATCTCCTTGAGCAGGTGCAAAGGAGAAGAACACAGACCTTCAGTCCACCCCTGACTGGTTGCAAAGTGATTCCTTTGATCACATTTCCTTTTGTCTAACTCTCTCCTTCCTGTAAAACAACTGCCGTTTTTTTGGTTTCCACAATGATCAGACATCCTGGCTTTTATAATGTATTATTCTCATAGCTATCTCTGAAATTTTGGCAATACCCTCTCTTATCCTTGTGGAAACAAGACACTTATTCTATCTCACAACTCCCCACTACCATCACCTTTTTTTTTTATCAGTTTTATTTTCCACACCTTCCCTGTGGTTTTTTCTTCAAATCATAATCCTTTTCATTGATATGACATTAACATTTTCTTTTTCCTTTTTTGGTTTATTTATTTCATATTATTACAATAATCTTGTTATGAGAGGAAACATAAACCCTCCTCCACCCCAAGAATATGAGAAACTTCAAGAATAGTGAGAGAAAAAAATGTACTTCAGTCTGTGTTCAGATTCCAATGCCTCTGTCTCTGGGATGAGTTGCCTTCTTTATCATGAGTCCATCAAAGAAGTTATTTCAATATTTTTCTCAAAGTTGCTATTACTAGCCATATTTCCCTCCACTCTATTCCTTCCCACTGTCATTTATTCTATTCTCTCTCTCCTCTCACCCTGACCCTGTTCAAAAGTGTGTTGTATCTGAATACCCTCTCCCATGATCTTCCCTCTCTTTTATCATCTATTCCCCTCTTCCCCACTCCCATTTCCCCCATATCTCATCCCTTTCTTCTCATTTTTCATTAGGGTAAGATATATTTCCCTATTAAATGTGTATGTTATTTCCTCTCTGAGACATTTCTAATGAGAATGAAGGTTCATTCATTCCCTGTCGTCTTCTCCCACTCCACTCCTTTGAAAAAGCTTCTTTTTGACTCTTATGTGAACTATCTTAGCCCCTTCTCCCTCTCCTTTCCCTTCCTCCCAGTACTTTCCTTTATCACCCATTCACTCCATCTTTTTACTATATTATACCATTATATTTAGCTCCTTCCTGTACCATATATATATATATGTATATATATACATATATATATATATGTGTGTGTGTGTGTGTGTGTGTGTGTGTATGAATACAAGCAGTTTAACATCATTAAGTTCCTCATAGTTAGTCCTTCTGGTCTCTATGGTTCACCTGAGTCCTGTACTTGGATATCAAACTTTCTGTTCAGCTCTGGTTGTTTCAATAAGAAAGTTTGAACATCCCCTGTTTCATTGAATGCCCATCATTTCTTCTGAAAGAGGATGTTTAGTTTTGCTGGGTAGTTGATTCAAAGTTGTAAACCAAGACCTTTTGCCTTCTGGAATATATTCCAATCCCTAAAAACCCTTAATGTATCTACATTACAGCATCTGCTGTAGCTGAACTGCTTGTTTCTGGCAACTTTTAGTATTTTCTCTTTGCCTTGAGAGTTTTGGAATTTGGCTATAATATTCCTGGAAGTTTTTCTTTTGTGATCTTTTTCAAGAGATAATCAGTGAATTCCCTCAATTTCTATTTTACTTTCTGCTTCTAGGATCTCAATTTGCTATATTATTTCTTGAAAAATAAAAGTCTGGCCCCTTTTCCTGGTTGTGACTTTCAGGTAATCCAATAATTTTCAAATTATCTCTTCAGGATCTGTTTTTGAGGTCATGCTTTTCCCCATGAAATATTTCACATTTTCTTTAATTTGGGGTTTTTTTTGGAATACTTTTATTTATTCCTGATTTCTCCCAAAGTTATTAGCTTCCTTTAGTTCCATTCTGCATTTGAAAGAGTTATTTTTTTAAGAGAGCCTTTTTTTTTAAATCTCCTTTCCAGCTGGTCAGTTCCGCTTTTTAAGGCATTCTTCTCCTCATTCACCTTTTGTGTTGTTTTTACCATTTGACCTAAACTGGTTTTTAACATATTATTTTCTCCATTTGACCTAAACTGGTTTTTAACATATTATTTTCTTCAGTAGCTTTTTGTATCACTTTCACCAAGCTGCTGATTTGGTTTTCAAGATTTATCTGCATCACTCATTTCTCCTCCCAATTTTTTCCTCTACCTCCCTAAATTGTTTTTCAAAGTCTTTTTTTGAGCTCATCCATAGCCTGAGCCCATTTTCTATTTCTCTTAGAGGTTTTTGATACAGAAGCTTCAATTTTGTCATCTTCTGAATCTTCCATGGGACCAAAGTAATTTTCTATGGTCAGATTCTTCTTTTTCTTTTGTTTACTCATTTCTCCAGCCTATGACTGATTTACCATACTTCCAAAGCTTTTGGGGGAGGGGGGGTTGGCCACCTCACTGGGATCTTAATTCCTCCAAGGTCTTATGAGAGGCTCTCACTGCCCTCTTGCCTGTGCTTTGATATGTGGACCACCACAGGCACTCCCCTCTGCCCTGGAGCTGTGAGGAGAGTCCCTATTCAGCTATGGTAGTATGGGGGCCCAAACTGCAACCTGGATCTGAGTATGGGCAAACAGCAGAGTCCTGCCTCAGGGAGAGCAGTCTTCCCAGACCCCAATTCCCTCTGTGGGTTGCATTCTGGAGGTGCAGACTGGCTTCCCTGATTCCCACTGCGGGTTCTCACCTCAGGGCTGCTCTGAAGTCAGTGCTTACTCTGCACACATTCTGGTGCAACAGAGTTCTCTCACTGTCCCTTCAGGCTGTTCCCAGTGATGCCTGGGATGTGCTGCACTGCACTGTGACCACTGCTTTTTCCAACACCCGGTTCTGGTGAAACAGACCTTTTCTGCAGAACTTCTAAGTTGTCTTGGACTGGGAAATTGTATAACTCAGTCTTTCTGTGGGTTCTGCCCCTCTAAATTTTGGCTAGAGTCATAATTTGATGGCTTTTGGAGTTTTTTGGGGAATGAGTTTCTGGGAATTCCTGCCTTCATGCTTCCATCTTGGCTCCACACGCCCCCCCCCCCCACTACTAACTTTTTCTATCAAGATTTTTTACTTTCTCCTGTTTTTGCTTGAGTTTCCTAATAATGTACTTGTCCAGGTTTGAATTGGAACATGTGTTAACTTTTTGAAGTCCCTACTTATTTTCTTTATCATTTACCTATTGTAATATATCTTTAGGCAGCAACTTGATAGGTACAACTTACCACAAACTCCTCCTTCTTCACTCAAATACGAATCTTGTATTTCTTGTTTACATGGCTTAGTCAGCCAGCAAGTCCAAGGCCCTAGCTGTGTAATTGATAATTATTTTCACTACAGCTTGGAATCTAATCAGAATATTAATTGAGGTTCCATACTTCTATTTCCTGTCCTGTGCCCAGGTAGCAGGCCCATAAGTCTGGATATTACTCCCTCAAAGGAATCAAATGTTAATTCTAGGCTTTAACATTATAATAGGTAACCAAATAATTATGAGTATAATCTCTTTGCAGTTACAAAAATATATTTACATAGCTGATTAACACATCTTACTCATCAATAGGTAACCTTACAGGAGAGCCACACAATTGTTGATTGCCCAGTCATACTTCAGAACTCCCCATATCAGCAGTCTGCAGTTACCATGAGGTAAGAAGTCCCCAATCTTGACTTCTTTAAAATTAAACAAACAATTATTAACTTACATTGAACATAAAATTCTTATACTAACATCTTATTCCCTTAAAACAAAATTCAATTTCATACATATGATAATTTAAAACCCCCCAATGTAATTCTTATTTATGCCATGGTTAATCTGACAGCAAAGGACTAAATCATTAGATGAAATCTCAGTTCAATCAGTTTGCTATCAACAATATAATTTTAGACTTCCAAAAGTTTAGTTTAATAAAAGCTTTAGAGTACCTTGTATAGAGAATCCACACATTATAACAAATCACTCACACTTGTGAAAATTTAATAAGACATTACATAAAAGCCTTTATACAAAACATTTTTTTTCTTTTCCAAATCAGAAAATAATCCTAACATAATTATTATATATTTTTTCACATTCCATAAATACAAAACTTCCAAATCTATTTCAATAAAACTCATCAAAGTCCCAAGATTTACTCAACCTGTTTTCTATGGCATGAGAAATAAACTCACACTTCCACCTTAATTTACATAGGGATACTTTAGATAAAACCAATTTAACAATCTATTATGCTTAATTACTCCCACTGTGTATAGATATTTTGTCAGAATTTAACAATAATTCCCCTTTTAAAATCCTCAGAGTGAACCCCAAAAATTCAGTTCAGGAATGGATCAACCTTAAAAATGGAAGATATTTTCTTTTTCTCTATCACACACCCCACCTGTGGGTTGCTTTCCCCCTTAAGGCTAAGCACTTGAAGTTTCCTGCCCACCCTAATACTCCTCCAGCTGAACTCTTTGTAGAGTTACAGTCTTAATTCGATGGGGAATGGGATCAAACCCCAACATGCACAGCTCCCTCTCCACCACAACCCAGAGACAGCATGAGAATAAGAAATCTTCCCTCCCATAACTCCTCGTTCTTAATCATCTATAATTCTTTCTCTTTTAGACTTCCCCCACAGCTTTTTCTCATTAAGAGCTCATACCCCCTCTGTCCCCCACCATCTCCAGCTCCATACACCAGTGCCACTATTACAGGCTCTGTAAGGGAAGGGCTGAGATCCACGATAGAGGAGCAGGACTCTGCAGACTGTACCTCCCAAAATGGCTCTGCTCACCACTTAGTCCCCACCACAGTTTAAAACTTAAGCTGAGTACCCAGAACCAGAAAAACCTCATGACCAGGACTAACCCAGCCAACTTAGAACACAGTTAGTGACAAACAAGACAGAATATACTATTCAAACACAACCACAGGAACACACACACACACACACACACACACACACACACACACACACACTCACACCTACCATACCAGGATCCAATCGACTTCTCCCATGGTGGGCTTGGAGTTTTGGGGAATTCCTGAAGGGGGACCCTGACTCCCCCTTCCCATTTAGACTGATCCTCTGGTCTCTCCTTTGGGACAAATCTTCAGCCTGGAGGACTTCTGAGCCAGAGTCAGGACAGTTCTGAATACCACAGTTCACTAGCCCAAAGATCATTCCTTTACCATGATTCTTATACCCCCCAGATATTTTAATCATTAGACTCAGAGTCCGGGTCTGTCTTCCTGGAAATCTCTGAGGTATTTCTCAGAAGAGAACACCAAGATATGTGCTTAACGTCAAGCAGTTTGTGCATGCTATCTTCTCCTGTTCTTCTGGGAGATTTACATTATTGTTTCCCTGAATGAGAGCCCAAATTGTTATCAGTGGTTCATCATTATAAACACTTAGTCTGGAGTGATTAAAATATCTTTTATTGATACATCTTTGCAAAGATGGAGCTCCTTTCTTAGGAAAAGATGGCCCTGAATGTTGGCAAGACTGGGTCTTATTTGCAGGTTTAAAAGCTTTTTCCTCCTGCTTTGTGATAATCTTTGCTCAGGGTCACAATCTACTTGATACATTCAAGGGGAGTGAACTGTAATCTCCTTCAGCAGGTGCAAAGGAGAATGCAAAGTGATTCCTTTAATCACCTTTCCTTTTGTCTACTCTCCCCTTTTGTAAACCAACTGGCATCTTTCACTTTCCACAAAGACTAGACATCTTGGCTTTTGTAATGTATTATCCTCACAGACATCCATAAGATTCTGGCAATGTCCTCTCTCTCATCCTTTGGAAACAACTTGATTCGTTCCCACAATGACCATAGTTCCAAACTTAAGCAAGCTCTCAAAACTTGACTTTGCACTGGCTGGGCTCAGTCCATTTAGCAAGGCTGAATTTGCTGACATTTTGTATAATATTCTCTTCTGGTTACTGGTTAATTACTCCCATTCTGTATAGATATTTTGTCAGAATTTAATAATAATTCCCCTTTTAAAATCCTCAGAGTGAACCCCAAAAATTCAGTTCAGAAATGGATCAGTTTGTAAATAAAGACACTCAAGATTAGAATCCTGAGGGGTTGAGGCAACATGGCAAAGAAACAGGAAACAGTGTAGCCCAGCTCCTCCAATGAACCCTTTCACAAAGATTTAGAAAATGAGACTGAATTTGCTGGGGGGAAATAGGTGCACTAATGTGTTGTTAGAGTTTGAACTGACCCAACCATTCTGGACAACAATTGGGAACTATACCCAAAGGTCTACAAACCTGTGCACACCCTTTGACCCAGCCAAGACCTGATCTATGAGATCTGTGAGAGGAGGAGGAGATGAGGTGGGAGGCACATGAACTGGATCACAGTTTCTATGTCTTTAATGTGTGGTTGTTGCACAAATTTGAGACAACAGTACTGATTCTTAGGATTAAGGGGTCACTGGGAATGATTCCAAACTCTGCTCTCCTATTCTTCACTTACAACATCCTTTGCTTATTCTTAGCATCTCTACGATTGTGTTCCTGTGAAGGAACACAATAATGTGGACCAAAAACTGGAATTCCTGGCCAGCTTCCTACAGTGTCTTTTCTCAACCTTTATGCCTCATATGCCTCATCCTTGTTATTTTTTGTATTCTTAGCTCAGGTAAGTTTACTTTTTCCTCATATCACTACACAATGATATTGAAATTCAATTAAATCATCAATTTAAGAAATACTTATTTAGTCCCTATTGAACACAGAATCCTAACAATAATCAGTGTTACCAAAGTTTAACTAAGGCATGGTCTCTGATCTAAGGATCACTGTTCCCCTCCATGGCACCTCCATCAATATCTATCATACTATCATATCATACATAACAATCATAGGACTGTTGCATAAGAAGGATCTCATTCAGTTCAGTCCCCTTGTTACTGATTCCAGAAGGAAGGAGACATGTTTGAGGAGAAGGCCCTCTTATAATAGGGATTCAAACTTTTCAGAAAGGTAGGAAACTGAATCATTATTCAGTTCAACTCTTGAAGAGAGGAGTAAATTTTTGACATTCTTATATAAAATATAAAGGGTCTATGAGAGCAATATGGGAGACTTTCAATTATCTCTGAGGATCCATTTCAAGTTGGTAATTTAAATTAATCTTTTATCTACAACAGAAGTCATATTAATTATTCATAATAGAAAACCAGAGAATTTTTTGCCAATCTAGGATGTAATTCATTTAGAATCTATGTTTTGTGATTGGTAAATACATATACACATGTGTATGATTATGTGTGTGTGTGTGTGTATGTGTGTGTGTGTGTGTGTATCGATACAAAAAACTCCATAGGATCCATTTGCAGGATTTTGGGACTCAAAGTCCCACTAATGTGGGTGCTGCCTGAGTCACCTGGCTTTATTTCTTGCTCTCTAACTTGACCCATTTGCATGTCAATCAAAGAAGGTTTTGGGAATTAGTGGAACTTTTGAAACCCAGAATTCTCCACACAGAACTTGTACAGAGTGTTGGGCATACCCCAAGATGATTTTTAGGAAATAAACTCACAATGAAGGAGCTGATGGGAATTCCAAGGAATTTTGTAACTCCAAGTTACTTGATTCTCTTTGACCAGAGTTCTTGAGCCACCGCATCTAATCAGGCAATCAACAAAAGATAGCACAATTTAAAATGGATTATTTTTAATGTCTTGGTCCAATGCTTTTTGGGCATGTTGGGGTCCAGATAATTACCCAACTAGAAGATTTGAAATTCCTCATGGTCAAAACCCATTTTCAGACCCTTCTCCCCTTTCCTACCCACTTTTACCATAGCTCAGCAATTCTCCAAGACTTCTTTGGAGGTTAGGATACAAAGACTTAATTCTATTACCAAGATCCACTTTGATTGGTACTAATATAATTATAGGAGCAGAATTAATAGGAGCAGAGTGTCTATGTACCTGTCTTTGAAAGGCAAATCCACAAGGAATAAAAGTCTGAATCATCTATGGTCAACAGAGATCTCCTTGGCCTCCTATCTGGACAGAGAAGAGAACCAGAGAGTCACAAAGTATCAGAATTGGGATGGCCTTTACACAACATCTGATTCAATCCCAGATCCCCATTTTATAAGACCATCAACTGAACTTTGGACAGTTTGGGATTTACTTAACATGACACAGGAGAGTTAGGACATGAATATGAATCTCAATGTTCTGACATCCAGTGGAGAACTTCCTTGGATTCTTCTTATTAGTCATAGGACTTTGTTACTTTTATTCTAACTGGAGGGAAGAGATATTAAATCATGTCCTCTTGACCTCTGTATGAGGGAATTTGTGAGAACAAATGCCCCCTAGAGATTCAAGTTTCTCATTACTTCTGGTCCAGACCCACCCAAGAAATTAGGAAAGCAGAAAGCATCTTCAAGTGCTCAATAAAGCAAAGAAAAGAAATCAGCTTTTTTTTCTGGACTCTGTACCCAAAAAGCTGCAGAGTATTCTCCCCAGTGACACATACAAGCAGAAGAAATGCAAAATAGAATCATAGTTTTAGAACAGGAAAAAGACCCCAGAGATCAATTATCAATCATCTTATTTTACTGAAGAAACAGGTCCAGAGAAGTCCAGGAACTTGTCCAAGGTCACACAGCTAGTCAAGAACAGAGTTAATATTTGAACTCTATCCTTTCCTTCCAGGTCCAGTCACCTAGGATTCCATCACTACAGTAATATCCAGAAGCTCCCAACATTTCCATAATCCTAAACCCTCAGCAACACAGACACAAAATGAGTCAAGTTCCACACTAGCCCAGAAACCTGGGCTTTAGTAAACTTTTTCTTCAGTAAGAGGCACCACAGTGATGGGGCAGAGGTTGGTCCCTCCATGGTGCCTTTGATAGGAACTGTAACCTTCCTGCTTCCACCCCAAACTTTCAGCCCCTAGCCAGCTGCCCTGTCTCCTTGGTTATCCAAGGTAGTAAAGGGGGGTATGTCTTATCTCCATCTCACAGACCTATCACATTGTGGAAAATAATTTTCCCTCTGGGGCTCCAGGCAGAGCAGCCCCTGGGCAGGACCACATTCAGAGCTTCATGGTCTTGGGATGCAGTGACACTGCTCTGGAAGCCATCATGACTCCACTGGAATCTGTCATGATACTCTTGAGTTCTCATAGAGCCTCTGATTCTTTACAGCTTTGTAACTTCAACACATCATTTCACCTCTGGCCAACTCAGTTTCCTCATCTGTAAAAATAAATAATAATAGCTCCTACTTCCCAGGGTTGTAGTCAGGCTGAAATCAGAAAATACTGATTAAAGCCCAGAGCAGAAAGCTTGGAACATAGGAGGCACTTAAGAAATGATGATTTCCTTTCTATTACTAATGGAGCCCAATGTTATCTGATTCTCTTCTGTTTTGTCCCTATTTCTCCACATAGGAACATTCACAGTATATGGCCCTCTAGACCAGCCCATCCAGGCCTGGGTTGGGGATGACATCCACCTCTCCTGTCACATCTCCCCTAAGATGGATGCTAGTGAAATGATTGTGAAGTGGATCAGAGGTCCAGAGGTTGTACACCTATACCGCAGGGGGCAGGAGGTAGAGGATGTTCAGGCCCCTGCATTCCAAGGGAAGACAAAGATGCAGAGACAGGATATGGCAGAGGGGAAGGTGACTGTGAGCATCTACCAGGTCCAGCTCTCTGATGCTGGGCAGTACACCTGCTATTTCCAGGCAGGTCCCTTTTTCAGTGAAGCCAGCTTTGACCTTCAGGTAGCAGGTAGGTCATTATTGGATCATGGGTTCTCTCTAGAAATGGAAGAGATGTTCAGAGTCTTGACATCAGCACAGATCTTTAAAGAGTGTAAAGTTCTTTCCATACAGAATTTCACTGGAGTCTCACAACTACTTTGTGGGTCAGTATTTCTATCTGTCTATCATTATCTATCACTGTGACAGAAATACAGTGACTACCCAGGTAAGCAATGAAGAACAGGTCTGTTATCTTTCAGCCCTCCTTAAGGGGCCTTAGGGGTGTTCAGTTTCTCTGTCATTGGCTCAAGCCCACCAATATGGTTCCCTCAGTATTAGAGGTTATTCTGCCCCTTTATTCCATGAAACCACTTCATACTGAGATGAGCTTTTTATACAATTATATTTAATTCTATGCCATGAGAATTTATTTACATAGGACACTTTACATGACACCTGAGGATATTTTCTCCCCATCGAGGCCCCCTCAGGCTCTGGGGAGATGAAGGCAGAGGAAGTTCAGTGTCATGGCTTAGCCCAGTGGTCATATTGTCTGTCTCACCAAATTCCATGTCCAAAGCCCCTATTGATCACAAGAACTCTGCTTCTCTGGGCTTCCCTTTGCAGGTAGCAACATTTGACCTCAATTTTCCCCCTGTCTTGGGTCATGAGGAGAATCAAGAATTCACAATCTTAGTCTTTAAGTGAAAAGGACAAAGAAACAGATCCTGCTCACACTTGGGTGGGAAAAGTTTCTTTGTACTGGCTGCTTAACAGGAGCAGGCTGAGACTTGAAAAGTACCAGGCTGGGGTTCTCTCTCATTCTTTTTATTCTCTCTCTCTCTCTCTCTCTCTCTCTCTCTCTCTCTCTCTCTCTCTCTCTCTCTCTCTCTCTGTGTGTGTGTGTGTGTGTGTGTGTGTGTGTCTCTGTCTCTCTGTCTTTCTTTGTCTCTCTGTGTCTCTGCCTCTATCTCTCTGTGTCTCTGTGTCTTTGTCTCTCTCTCTCTCTCTCTCTCTCTCTCTCTCTCTCTCTCTCTCTCTCTCTCTCTCTGTCTGTCTCTCTCTCTCTCTCTCTCTCCCTGTGTCCAGTAGGTAAAAGTCCTGATTATCTCCAGCATAAATTGAGCTAGGGAAGGAAGGGAAGGGAGGGGAAGGGAGGGCAGGGAAGGAAAAGATTGGGACCAGATTTGCAGGATGTTAAAAGAGGGAAGCTAGGGTATTCAAAACTACAAGTATCAAAGAATCATTGAAGGTTCTTGAGGAGTGGATAGCATACTCAAATTTACTCTTCAGAAAAACTCTTTTGGAAGCTGAGAGGAGGAAGGATTGGAGGGGAGGGGCTTGACATGAGGAGACCAGTAAGAGTCTATAGCAGTTATTCCACAGTAGAGATGATGAGGGTAAGGGTAGGGGCTACCTGAGTTTGGGGCGTGGGGCAGATAGAATTAGGAAGTAGGAAATCTTTGGAGGCAGAAACTTCCAGCATTGTAACTTTCTGTGTCTATGGGATGGGAGACAATGAGGAGGTGAGGATGATACAGAGACTGTAACCTCAATGAATGCAAAGAATGTTGGGTCCTCAATAGTAGGAGGAATATTTAGAACTCAAGAGGGTTTCTAAGGGAAAGAGGAGATTTTTTTTGATATACTAAATGAGATTCCCAGTATCTAAGAGATTCCATGTGACTGTGAGGATCAGTTATTGGATGGCCTTTGGGCAGAATGAATGGGAGAATAATGCCAGGTGCTGTTTATGACACAACCTTTAAAATGACAATGGCTACCACCACTACCACCATTACTACTTTTAATACCACTACTACTACTATCACCACCAGAGAAGAAAGGGTACCTGTAGGCACATTGCTTCAAGTTCTGGATCTGGAGTCATGATATACCTGAGTTCTCATAGAGCTTCTGAGTCTTTAGTTTTATAACTTCAACACATCATTTCATCTCTGTCTGACTTAGTTTCCTCAACTGTAAAAATAAATAATAATAGCTCCTACTTCCCAGGGTAGTTGTCAGGCTGATATCAGAAAATATTTAGTAAAGCTCAGAGCAGAGAGTCTGGAACATAGGCAGTTCCTTTTGATTATTAATGGAGTCTTGAGGATGGCTTCAGTTGGCAACAGTAGTAGCTTCAGAAGTCTCAGTCCATAGATGTCATTGGAGTGACAACTGGTCAGAAGGAGATTATAGGGTACCCTTTTCTGGTTCTCAGTGCAGAACTCTGTTGCATTGTCTAGACTCATTTCTAGGTCCCAATCCCAGTCTGATAACAAGCTCACTATACCATACAGCTTCAGAATAGGGGAAGCATTGGTCACAGTCTGAGGACAGAAAAGGATGTTTATTGTTGCTCACAGAAATAAGTACAGGTCAGGATTAATGACCATATCTTTTCTTAAATCATACTATCTTGGAAGAAAGGAACACCTACATATTCCAAGAACTATTTAAATACCACAATGTGAAAAACCTGAAACTGGTTACAATTCCCCCCCACCATGAGAGCAGAAACCAACATCAACATCAAGTTAAAAGTAAAGAAATAAATTGAAAAAAAGAGCAAACAATAAAAAAGAATCTGACCATAACCAATTATTATGCTAGTAGAGAAGATCAAAAGAAAAACTCAGAAGAAAACTAAATCAAAAGAACTACATCCAGACCTTCAGAGTAAAAAAACTGTATAGAGTAGCAATCTATCGACAATTCACAGAAGAGCTCAAAAAGGATTTTAAAAATCAAATAAGAGAGGTAGAACAAAATTTGGAAAAGAAGAGAAAGTTAAGCAAGAAAGTTATGAAAAAAGAGTCAGCAATTTGATAAAGGAGACACATACACACATTAAAATAATACTGAAGAAAATAACATCTTTAAAAACAGAATTGACTCAATGACAAAAGAGGCAAAAAAAATTCCACTGAAGAGAAGAATTCCCTAAAAAAAAGCAGAATTGCTCAAATGGGGGGGGGAATACAAAAATCCATTGAAGAAGTCCTTAAAAAGACACAAAGAAAGGAATGGCTTCTATCTTCAGAATCATTCATCTTAATTCAAAATCCAACCTGGAATCAAGAGAAAGAATACACACTGCAGGTGACTATCTAGTAATTGTGAAATGATCCACAGAATAGGATCTCAGTGTTAAATCTTTAAGACTCCAAAGAAGGAATTTCTTTAAAATCTCTAACTTAAAAGAAGAAGAAATTGCAGCCGAGAGAATGAATATAAAAAGAAGTAGCAAGGAAAGAGGGACAAAGCCAATGATTGAGAGAAGCCAGGAATTTCCTTAAGCTCTCCTGGGTTTCTCTCAGAAACAACATTAATCAAATCTCTAAATGGATTCTGGAGTGTCAGAACCCAAAATAGAATTGCACAGACAAAATCACTGTAACCAAGATCAGAAGAAATGTAGTAAATTGGCAAACAAATTTTACAACTAGTATTTCTGACAAAGGACTCATTTCTAAAATATATAGAGAACTGAGTCGTTTATAAAAAAAAGCCATTCTCAGATTGAGAAATGGTGAAAGAATATGCAGAGGCAATTTACAGCTGAGGAAATCAAAACTATCCAAAGTCATCTGAAAAATTACTCCAAATCATTACTTATTAGAGAAATGCAAATTAAAGCATTTCTGAGATACCACCTCACACCTCCTACACTGGCCAATATGACCAGAAAGGACAATGATCAATGTTGGAAAGAATGTGGGAGATCTGGGGCACTAATACATTGTTGGTGGAGCTGTGAACTCATCCAACCTTTCTGGAGAGGAGTTTGGAATTATGCCCAAAGGGCAACAAAAATATGCATACCCTTTGACCCAGAAATACCACTACTAGGTGTATACCCTGAAGAGATTATGAATAATGGTAAAAACATCACTTGTACAAAAATATTTATAGCAGTCCTGTTTGTGGTGGCAAAAAATTGGAAATTAAGTGAATGTTCCTTCAGTTGGGAAATGGTTTAACAAGCTGTGGCATATGTATGTCATGGAAAATTATTGTTCTATTAGAAACCAGGAGGGATGAGAATTCAGGGAAGCCTGGAAAGATTTGCATGATGCTGAACGAGATAAGCAGAACCAGAAAAACATTGTATACCCCAACAGCAACATGGGGGTGATGATCAACCCTGATAGACTTGCTCATCCCTTCAGTGCAACAACCAGGGACAATTTTGAGCTATCTGCAATGGAGAATACCATCTGTATCCAGAGAAAGAATTATGGACTTTGAAAAAAGACCAAAGACTATTACCGTAAAATTGGGGGGAAAGTGTTATATTATTATGTAATTTTACTATCTCATACTTTATTTTTCTTCCTTAATGATATGATTTTTCTGTCATCACATTCAACTGAGATCAATGTATAACATGGAGCCAATGCAAACATTAATATAAGCCTTCTGTGGGGGGAAGGGAAGTAAGAATGGGGGGGAAATTATAAAACTCAAAATAAATAAAATCTTTCTTTAAAAGAAATCATCTCTGAGGTACCCCCTGACACCTCCCAGAAAGGATAATCATCAATGTTGGAAGGGATGTGGAAATTGAGTGAATGTCCATCAATTGGGGAATGGCTGAACAAATTGTGGAATTTGAACAAGGACCCAAACTATTACTTTTAATTTAAAAAAAAGTTATTATGTAATTTGGCTTTCTCTTATACTTTATGTTTCTTCCTTAAGGATATGTTTTTCACTCTCATCACATTCAACTTAGATCATTGTATACCATGGAAACAATGTAAAGACTAGTAGACTGCCTTCTCTAGGGTGGGGGGGAGGGAAGCAAAATTAGCAGAAAAATTGTAAAATTCAAAATAAATAAAAATCTTTCTTTAACATTAAAAAAGAAAAAAATTAAATTGAAAGTAATATTTGGTCTTTGTTTAAACTTCACAATTCTTTATTTGGCTATAGATGGTATTCTCTATTGCAGATAGCTCAAAATTGTCCCTGGTTATTACACTGATGAAATGAGCAAGTCCATCAAGATTAATCATCACCCCCATGTTGCTGTTAGGGTGTACAACGTTCTTCTGGTTCTGCTCATTTCACTCAGCATCAGTTCATGCAAATCCTTCCAGGCCTCTCTGACTTCCCATCCTCCTGGTTTCTAATTGAACATACATATACCACAATTTGTTCAGCCACTCGCTAATTGATGGGCATTCATTCAATTTCCAATTTTTTTGCCACCACAAACAGGAATACGAGGAATATTTTTGTACAAGTTATGTTTGTACCCTTTTTCATGATCTCTTCAGGGTATAGACCCAGTAGTGGTATTACTGGATCAAAGGGTAGGCATATTTTTATTGCCCTTTGGCCATAATCCAAAATTGCTCTCCAGAAAGGTTGGATGAGTTCACAGCTCCACCAAATGTACTAGTGTCCCAGATTTCCTACATTCCTTTCAACATTGATCATTGTCATTTTTGGTCATATTGACCAGTCTGGGAGGTGTGAGGAGGTACCTTAGAGATGCTTTAATTTACATTTCTCTAATAAGGAGTGGTTTCATATGACTATGGATCACTTTGATTTCCTCAGATGTAAATTGCCTCTGGATATCCTTTGACCATTTATCAATTGGGGAATGGCTTTTTTTGTAAATTTGCATATTTCTCTATATTTTAGAAATGAATCCTTTGTCAGAAATACTAGTTATAAAAATCATTTGCCAATTTACTACATTTATTTTTTAATTTGTTTTTAATAAAGATATTATTTGAGTTTTACAATTTTCCCCCGAATCTTACTTCCCTCCCCACCCCATGGAAAGCAATCTGTCAGTCTTTACTTTGTTTACATGTTGTACCTTGATCCAAACTGAGTGTAATGAGAGAGAAATCATATCCTTAAAGGAAGAGACAAGAAGCCTAAGAGGTAACAAGATCAGACAATACGATATCTGTTTTTTTCTAAATTAAAGGGAATAGTCCTTGCACTTTGTTCAAACTCCTCAGCTCCTTATCTGGATACAGATGGCACCCTCCTTTGCAGACAGCCCAAAATTGGTCCTGATTGTTGCACTGATGGAATGAGCGAGTCCTTCAAAGTTGATCATCACTGCCATGTTGCTGTTAGGGTGTACAGTGTTTTCCTGGTTCTGCTCATCTCACTCATCATCAGTTCATGAAAATTCCTCCAGGCTTCCCTGAAATCCCGTCCCTCCTGGTTTCTAATAGAACAACAGTGTTCCATGACATACATATACCACAGTTTGCTAAGCCATTACCCAATTGAAGGACATTTACTGGATTTCCAATTCTTTGCCACCACAGACAGGGCTGCTATAAATATTTTTGTACAAGTAATATTTTTACCCTTTTCCCTCATCTCTTCAGGGTATAGACACAGTAGTGGTATTGCTGGGTCAAAGGGTATGCACATTTTTGTTGCCCTTTGGGAGTAGTTCCAAATAGCTCTCCGGAAAGGCTGGATGAGTTCACAGCTCCACCAAGAGTGTAATAGTGTCCCAGATTTCCCACAACCCTTCCAACAATGATCACTATACTTTCCAGTTATATTGGCCAATCTGAGAGGTGTGAGGTGGTACCTCAGAGAAGCTTTAATTTGCATTTCTCTAATAATTAATGATTTAGAGCATTTTTTCATATGGCTATGAATTGCTTTGATCTCCTTATCTATAAATTGCCTTTGCATATCCTTTGACCATTTGTCAATTGGGGAATGGCTTTTTGTTTTAAAAATATGACTCAGTTCTCTGTATATTTTAGAAATGAGTCCTTTGTCAGAATCATTAGTTGTAAAGATTGTTTGCCAATTTGCTACATTTCTTTTGATCTTAGTTACAGTGGTTTTATCTGTGCAAAAGCTTTTTAATTTAATGTAATCGAAATCATCTAGTTGGTTTATGGTGATGTTCTCCAACTCTTACTTAGTCATAAACTGCTCCCCTTTCCATAGATCTGACAGGTAAACTAGTCCTTGATTTTCTAATTTGATAATAGTATTGCTTTTTATGTCTAAATCCTGTATCCATTTGGATCTTATCTTGGTGAAGGATCTAATGTAAGTTTCTTCCATAATAACTTCCAATTTTCCCAGAAGTTTTTAATCAAAGAGAGAGTTTTTATTCCAATAGCTGGACTCTTTGGGTTTATCAAACAGCAGATTACTATAATAGTTTCCTGCTATTGCACCCACTCTATTCCACTGGTCCACCACTCTATTTCTTAGCCAATACCAAACAGTTTTGATGACTGATGCTTTATAATATAATTTTAGATCAGGTAGGGCCAAGCCGCCTTCTTTTGCACTTTTTTTCATTAAATCCCTGGAAATTCTTGAATTTTTATTTCTCCATATGAATTTACTTACAACTTTTTCTAACTCATCAAAGTAATTTTTTGGAATTTTAATTGGTAGGGCACTAAACAGGTAGTTTAGTTTTGGTAGAATTTATTATTTATATATTTTATATATTATTTATTATATTAGCTCTACCTATCCACGAGCAGTTGATATTTGCCCAGTTATTTAAATCTGATTTAATTTGTGTGAGAAGTGTTTTATAGTTGTTTTTAAAAAGATTCTGAGTCTGTCTTGGCAAATAGACTCCCAAGTATTTTATATTGTCTATATTATTTTATTATATTATATTATTTTATATTGTCTATATTATTTTATTTTATTATATTATTTTATATTGTATATTGAATGGGATTTCTCTTTCTAGCCTTCCTGCTGTATCTTGCTAGACACATATGGAAAAGTTGAGGATTTATGAGGGTTTATTTTATAACCTGCAACTTTGCTAAAATTGCTAATTGTTTCCAGTAGTTTTTTGGATGCTTTCTTGGGATTCTCTAGGTAGACCATCATGTCATCTGCAAAGAGTGAGAGTTTTGTCTCTTCCTTCCCAGTTCTAATTCCTTCAATTTGTTTTTCTTCTCTAATTGCTGATGCTAACATTTCTAATACAATATTGAATATTGAATAATAGTGGTGATAATGGGCACCCTTGTTTCACCCCGATCTTATTGAGAATGCTTCTAGCCTCTCCCCATTGAATATAATGCTTGTTGATGGTTTCAGATAGATACTGCTAATTATTTTGATGAACAGTCCATTTATTCCTACACTCTCTAGTGTTTTTAGTAGGAATGGATGCTGTATTTTGTCAAAAGCTTTTTCAGCATCTATTGATGTGATCATATAATTTCTGATATGTTTGTTGTTGATATAATTGAGTATACTAATAATTTTCCCAATATTGAACCAACCCTGCATTCCTGAAATAAATCCTACTTGATCTTAGGTTTTTGTTTTGTTTTTTTTTTTTTGGTAAGGCAACCGGGGTTAAGTGGCTTGCCCAAGGCCACACAGCTAGGTAATTATTATGTGGCTGAGACCAGATTTGAACCCAGGTACTCCTGACTCCAGGGCTGCTGCTTTATCCACTATGCCACCTAGCTGCCCCCCCACTTGATCTTAATATATCATCCTAGTGATAACTTGTTGTAATCATTTTGCTAAGATTTTATTTAAGACTTTTGCATCTATATTCTTCAGGGAAATAGGTATATAATTTTCTTTCACTGTTTTAACTCTTCCTGGTTTAGGTAACAGCACCATATTGGTTTCCATAGAAAGAGTTAGGCAGAGTTTCATCTTTCCCTATTTTTCCAAAGAGTTTATGTACAATTGGAACCAATTGTTCCTTAAATGTTTGGTCAAATTCACTTGTGAATCCATCAGGCCCTGGAGATTTTTTCTTAGAGAGTTCAATGATGGCTTGTTCAATTTCTTTTCCTGAGATAGGGTTCTTTAGGTATTTGTTCTCTTCTTCATTTAACCTGGGCAACTTATATTTTTGTAAATATTCATCCATTTCACTTAGATTATCAAATTTATTGGCATAGAGTTGGGCAAAATAATTTTGAATTATTACTTTAATTTCCTCCTCATTAGTGGTGAGTTCACCTTTTTCATTTATGATACTAGCAATTTGGTTTTCTTCTATTTCTTTTTTAATCAAATTGATCAGAGGTTTATCAATTTTATTGGTTTTTTCATAATATCAACTTTTGGTTTTATTTACTAATTCAATACTTTTTTGCTTTCGATTTTATTGATTTCTCCTTTAATTTTTAGAATTCCTAATTTGGTATTTGATTGGGAATTTTTGATTTGTTCTTTCTCTAATTTTTTTAGTTCATTTCCTCTTTCTCCAATTTATTCATGTAATCATTTAAAGCTATAATGTATCCCCCGAGAGTCGCTTTGAATGAATCCCATAGGTTTTGGTATGTTGTTTCATTATTATCATTATCTAGGATAAAATGGTTAATTCTTTCTGTAATTTTTATTTTGGTCCACTCATTTTTAAAATGAGGTTATTCAGTTTCCAATTTGTTCTGGGTCTATATCTCCTTGGCCCAATATTGCAAATGACTTTTATTGCATTGTGACCTGAAAAAGATGTATTCACTATCTCTGCCTTTCTGCAGTTGATCATTAGGTTTTTATGTCCTAGTACATGGTCAATTTTTGTATAAGTTCTATGTACTGCAGAGAAAAAGGTAAATTCCTTTCTATCCCCATTCAGTTTCCTCTATAAGTCTACTACATCTAATTTTTCTAACAATCTATTTACCTCCTTAACTTCTTTCTTGTTTATTTTATTTTATTTTATTTTATTTTATTTTATTTTATTTTATTTTGATTTTTGCAAGGCAAACGGGGTTAAGTGGCTTGCCCAAGGCCACACAGCTAGGTAATTATTAAGTATCTGAGACCGGATTTGAACCCAGGTACTCCTGACTCCAGGGCTGGTGCTTTATCCACTATGCCACCTAGCCACCCCCTCTTGTTTATTTTATGATTCGATTTATCTAGATCTGAGAGCAGGAGGTTGAGGTCTCTCACTAGTAGAGTTTTGCTGTCTATGTCTTCCTGTAGTTCTTTCAGCTTCTTCTTTAAGAATTTAGGTGCTGTCCCACTGGGTGCATATATATATATATGCATATATATATATATGCATATATATATATATATTTAGTATTGAAATAACTTAATTGTCTATGGTGCATTTTAGGAGGATAAAGTTTCCTTCCTTATCTCTTTTAACACTATCTATTTTTGCTGCTGCTTTGGCTGAGAAAAGGATTTCTACCCCTGCTTTTTTTACTTCAGCTGAAGCAAAATATATTTTGTTCCAACCTTTTACCTTTAATTTATATGTATCTCTCTGCTTCAAATGAATTTCTTGTTAACAGCATATTGCAGGATTCTGATTTTAATCCACTCTGCTATTTGCTTATGTTTTAAGGGAGAGTTCATCCCATTCACATTCAAAGTTATGATTATTAATTCTTTATTGCCCTCTGTACTATCTTCCCTCTGTTTGTATTTTTCCCCTACCTCCTTTATCAATATTCCCCAGTATTTTGTTTCTGAATACTGCTCCCTTCAGTGTGTTTGCCCTCCTATATCACCCCTCCCCTTTCTTTCCCCTTTCCCTTTTTCGCTTTTCCCTTTCCTTCCTTTTGTTAGTTCCCCTTTTTTCCCCACTCCCCTTCCCTTTCTCCATCCTCCCCCTTTTCCCCTTTTAATACTTGAAAAGTTAGATGTTTTATAAATTAAATGAGTATGTGTACTCTGACTTTAAGCCAAGTCTGATGAGAAGAAGATTCAGGTGTTTCTCATCTGCTACCTTCTTCCCCTCTAAGCTAGGTACTTTGTACCTGTTAGTGTAATGAGATTTACCCCATTCAATCCCCTCCCTCCTCCCATCTCTTTCCTGTCCCCCTTTTTAAGGAGGTACTGTTTTTTAGATTGTTCTATCTGAGTCATAGAAAATTCTGAGTGTCTGTCACTTCTGGTTAAGTATATTCTATCTAATAGAGCTAAAATTCTTGGGCGTTATTAGAGTCTTTCTTCCAAGTGGGGTTAAAGCCAGTTACATGCCATTAGATAGCAGTCTCATGGATAGATCATGAATGTCCATCATTTCTGGCTAGGTATATACTCTCTGTTAGAGTTACAATTCTCAAGATTTATGAGAATTTTTTTCCCCATGCTGGGATATGGCCAGTTTCAACTTACTGGATTGCAGTTTTTTTCCTTTTACTGCCCCCCCTTTTTTTTTACCTTTTCATGTGTCTCTTGAACCTCCTGTTTGATGTCCAAATTTTCTATTTAGCTCTGGTCTTTTCATCAGGAATTTTTGGAATGTTTCCATTTCGTTAAATGTCCATCTTTTTCCCTGGAAGAGAAGGCTCAGCTTTGTGGCATAGTAGATTCTTGGCTGCATTCCAAGCTCCCTTGCTCTTTGAAATATCTCATTCCAGGCCCTTTGATCCCTTAATGTTAATGCAGCCAGGTCCTGTGTGATCCTTACAGTGGCTCCTTGATATTTAAATTGTTTCTTTCTGGCTGCTTGCAGGATTTTCTCTTTTATCTGATAGTTCTGGAATTTGGCCACAACATTCCTTGGTGTTTTCATTTTAGCATCTTTTTCTGGAGGGGATCAATGTATTCTTTCAATAACTACATTGCCCTCTAGTTCCATGATATCAGGGCAGTTTTCCATCACTAGATCCTGTAATATTATGTCCAGGCTTTTTTTTTTTCTCTTCAGTGTTTTCAGGAAGTCCTATAATTCTCAGGTTGCCCTTCCTCGATCTATTCTTGAGGTCAGTGGTTTTGTTGATGAGGCATTTTACATTTTCTTCTATTTTTTTCTATTTTTGATTTTGTTTAACTGGCTCTTGCTGTCTCATGGAGTCATTAGTTTCTGTAGACTCCATTGTTTTTTTTAACATTAACATTTTTGTGACTCCTTTTCCAATTGGTCAGTTCTACTTTTGAGAGCTTTCAATTTGACCAATTGAGATTTTGAGAGAATTATTTTCTTTTTGCATTTTCCCAACTGAGGATCTGTGAGAATTATTCTCATTTTGTATTTGTCCAATTGATGATGTGAGAGATTTATTCTCTTTTTTGTATTTGTCCAATTGTATTTTCCAAGGATTTGTCTCTCCCAAATTTTCCAGTTGATTTTTAAGCTCCTTCCTTATTTCTTCAAGGAAGTCTCTCTGTGCTGAAGACCAGAACATATTCTCATCAGAGCTTCTAGGTCTCTCTGAGTTAGGGTCTTTCCCTTACAAGAATTTTTCTATGGATCCACCTTTCTGTTGACCCTTCTTCATTTTTCTAAGACCTTGAGTTGGGTGGGGCTGCTTCACAGGGGCTTGGGATCACTAAAGGCTTTGCTCACTGAATGCAATTTCTCTGACTGTCCAGTAGGAGGTGCTGGTTGCTTTCTCTGGAGTGTCTGTGATCTTGATTGAGGCCTTCTTCCTTTGCTTGAAGGGAGGAGTTGGAGCTATTGAATTCTTTTGCCTTCAATCAATGGTGCTCTTTACTCTGGCCTGAGGTCATTTCTCTCTCTGTTGTCAGCTGGGTTGATTCTTCTGCTCACACACCTGGGCCTGTGGCAGATGTAGTCTTCAATTGTTTGTTCTGGGAAGAGGCCTCAGCTGTAATGGAGGCATGGACTCTGACTTCCTCAGACCAGAGGAGCCCAGGGATTGTGTCCTCAGCTGTCCTGCACCAGAACTCTCCCCCCCCTCCCCCCCGCCCCAGCCCTGTCAGCAAGCTCCCGAGGGACAGCACCAACACCAGTGCCTCTGCTCCCTAGTTGACTCAAGCCCCTGCTGTCTAGCCCCACAGCAGATCTAGTAGGTCCAGCTCTTGGGCCCTCAGACTCCCAGCTCCAATTCAGCTGCTAATCTGGCTGATCCGGGGCTGATCCTCCCTCTGAGCCCAGACTCACCCGCCCGAATTCATCCAATGCTGCTGGAGGAGACAAATCCTGAGGTAGATGTTCTTTCTCCTGGCTTTTCTTTCTTTGTTTTGTGGGTCAGATTTCTGTTAAGAGGTTTATTTCATATGATAGATAGGGAAAGATCAGGAGACTTTAGTCCTGTGCCTGTCTTCTCCCCACCATCTTGGCCAGAAGTCTTTACTACATTTCTTTTGATCTTAGTTGCAGTAGTTTTGTCTGTGCAAAATCTTTTTAATTTAATATAATCAAAATTATCTAGTTTGTTTTGAATGATGTTCTCTATCTCTTCATTGGTCATAAATTGCTTCCCTTTCCATAGATCTTACAGGTAAACTATTTTTTGATCTCCTAGTTTGCTTATAATATTGTCTTTTATGTCTAAATCCTATATCCAGTTTGATCTTATCTTGGTATAGTCTGTGAGGTGCTGGTTTAATCCAAGTTTCTGCCATACTAGCTTCCAATTTTCCCAACAGTTTTTATTGAAGAGAGTTTTTATCCAAGAACCTGAACTCTTTGGGTTTATCAAGCAGCAGATTGCTATAATAATTTCCTGCTATCTCTTTTGCACCTAGGCTATTCCACTGATCCACCACTTTATTTCTTAGTCAGTGGCATACAGTTTTGATGACTGATGCTTAATAATATCATTTTAGATATGGTAAAGATTAAGTCACCTTTTCTACTTTTTTTCATTAAATCCCTGGAAATTCTTGACTTTTTATTTCTCCATATGAATTTACTTACAATTTTTTCTAATTCATTAAATAATTTTTGGAATTTTGATTGGTAGGATACTAAATAAGTAGTATAATTTAGGTAGAATTGTCACTTTTATTATATTAGTTCAGCCTATCCATGAGTAGTTGATATTTGCCCAGTAATGTAAATCTGATTTTATTCATAAGAGCAGTGTTTTGTCGTTGGTTTCATAGAGTTTCTGAGTCTGCCTTGACAGGTAGACTCCCACATATTTTGTACTGTCTGAAGTTATTTTGAATGGGATTTCTCTTTCTCGATCTTGCAGTTAGCTAGTAATATATAGAAATATTGAGGATTTATGAAGGTTATTTTATATCCTGAGACTTTGCTAAAGTTGCTAATTGTTTCTCATAGTCTTTTAGCTGATTCTTTAGGAATCTCTAAGTATACCAACATATTATCTGCAAAAAGTGAGAGTTTTATCTTTTCCTGCCGAATTTTAATTCCTTCAAATTCTTTTTCTTCTCTTATTGCTTAAGCTAACATTTCTAATATGATATTAAATAATAGTGGTGATCACAGGCATCCTTGTTTCACCCCTGATCTTATTGGGAATGCCTCTCGTTTATCTTCTTTGCATTTAATGCTTATTGATGGTTTCAGATAGATACTGCTTATTATTTTAAGGAACAATCCATTTATTTCTATGCTCTCTGGTGTTTTTAGTAGAAATGGGTGCTCTATTTCGTCAAAGTAATTTCCAGCCTGTTATTGATATAGTTCATTAACGAAAACAGTTTTCCTAACATTGAACCAACCCTGCATTCCTGGGATAAATCCTGCTTGGTCATGGTATATTAACCTAGTGATAACTTGTGGTAATTGCTTTGCTAAGATTTTAAGATTTTTGCATCTATATGCATTAGGATGATAGGTCTATAATTTTCTTTCTCTGTTTTGACTATTCATGGTTTAGGTATCAGCACCATATTGATGTCATATAAAGATTTAGGCAGGGTTCTATCCTCACCTGTTTTGCCAAAGGGCTTATATAGGATTGGGACCAATTTTTCTTTAAATGTTTGATAGAATTCACTTGTGAATCCGTCTGGCCCCAGAGATTTTTTCTTAGGGAGTACAATAATGGCTTGTTGAATTTCTTTTTCTGAGATAGGGTTATTTAAGTATTTAATTTCCTCTTCATTTAACCTGGGCAGCTTATATTTGTGTAAATATTCATCCATTTCACTTAGATTATCAAATTCATTAGCATACATTTGGGCAAAATAATTCTGCTTTGTTACATTAATTTCCTCCTCATTGTTGGTGAGTTTACCTTTTTCATTTATGATACTAATAATTTGATTTTCTACTTGCTTTTTCTTTAATTAAATTAACCAGAGGTTTATCAATGTAGTTGGATTTTTTAAAATAAAATCAACTCTTGGTTTTATTTATTAATTCAATAGTTTTCTTGTTTCAATTTTATTAATTTCTCTTTTAATTTTTAGAATTTCTAATTTGATTTTTAATTGGGGGGTTTTAATTTGTTCTTTCCTCTAATTTTTTTAGTTGCATATTTAGTTTATTGATTCCCTCTTTCTCCAATTTATTCATGTGAGCATTTAAAGATATAATATACCCTCTGACAACCACCTTGGTTGTATCCCATAAGTTTTGGGATATGTTGTCTTGTTATTTTCATTATATAGGATGAAATCATTAATTCTTTCTATAATTTGCTGTTTGATCATCTCATTCTTTAAAATGAGGTTATTTAGTTTCCAATAAGTTTTAGGTCTATCTCTCCCTGGGCCATTATTACATGTAAGTTTTATTGCACTATGATCTAAGAAGAATATATTCACTCTTTCTGCTTTTATGCATTTGATTATTAGGTTTTTATGCTCTTATACATGGTGAATTTTTGTACCATGTACTCCAGAAAAAAAGTATATTCCTTTCTATCCCCATTCAACTTTCTCCAAAGGTCTATCATGTCTAGGTTTTCTAACAATCTCTTTACTTCCTTAACTTCCTTCTTGTTTATTTTATGGTTTGATTTATCTAAATCTGAGAGTGAGAGTTTGAGGTCTCCTACCAGTAGATTTTTGCTATCTAGGTCTTCCTGTAACTCATTCAACTTCTCCTCTAAAAATTTGGATGCTGTACCACTCGGTGCATGCATATTTAATGTTGAAATTGCTTCATTGTCTATGGTACCTTTTAGGAGGATATTGTTTCCTTCCTTATCTCTTTTAATGAGATCTATTTTTGCAATTGCTTTGTCTAAGATGAGGATTGCTACCCCGGCTTTTTTTCCACTTCAGCTGAAGTAAAATATATTTTGCTCCAAACTTTTACCTTTACTCTATATGTTTCTCTCTCTTTCCTCAAATGGGTTTCTTATAAGCAGCATATTGTATGATTCTTGTTTTCAATCCAGTCTGCTATTCATTTACATTTTATGGGAGAGTTCATCCCATTCACATTCAAAGTTATAATTACTAACTCTTTATTGCCCTCCATGCTATCTCCTCTTTGTTTATATTTTTCCCCTTTTTAAACTTTATCCATATTCCCCAGTATTTTGTTTCTGAATATCACCACCTTCAGTGTTTTTTGCCTCTTATGTACAAGCCCTCTCCCCTTTCTTTCCCTTTTCCCTTTGGCCCTTCTTCCTTCTGTTAGTTCCTCCTTTCCTCCCTCTCTCTTTCCCCTTTTAATACTTGAAAGGTAAGATAAGTTTCTCAACTTAACTGAGTGTGCGTATGTTAACTTTAGACCTAGTTTGATGAGAGCAAGATTCAGGCAGTTCTCACTTCCTCCTTTCTTCCCCTCTATTGCAATAGGTCCTTTACTTTATGTAATGTGATTCACCCCATTCAATCACCTACATCCTCCCATCTCTTTACTTTCCCCTCTTTTTTAAGGAAATATTGTTTTTAAAACATTTTGTCAGAGTCACAGATAAGTCATGAGTGTCCATCACTTCTGGCTAAGTATATTCTCTCTAATAAAGTTATAATTCTCAAAAATTATGAGAATCTTTCTCCCATGTGAAGATATAATCAGTTTCATCTTATTGAATACCAGGTTTTTTTCTTTAACTTTTTTTTACCTTTCATGTGTCTCTTGAGTCTCCTATTTGATGTCCAAATTTTCTATTTAGCTCTGGTCTTTTCACCAGGAAAAGTGAGAAGTCTCCTATTTCATTAAATGTCCATCTTTTCCCCTAGAAAAGAAGGCTCAATTTTGCCAGATAGTGGATTCTAGGCTGCATTCCAAGCTCCTTTGCTCTTTTGAATATCTCATTGCAGGCCCTTTGATCCTTAATGTTGATGCAGCCAGGTCCTGTGTAATCCTTACTGGTTCCTTGGTATCTAAATTGTTTCCTTCTGGCTGCTTACAGGATTTTCTCTTATCTGATATTTCTGAAATTTGGCCACAATAGTCCTTCATGTTTTCTTTTGGGGATACCTTTCCAGAGGGAAGTGATGTATTCTTTCAATAAGATAAGGTTCTATATGATATCAGGGTAATTTTCCATCACTAAATCTTGTAATATTAAGTCCAGGCTTTTCTCTTCAATGTGTTCAAGAAAACCAGTGATTCTTAGGTTGTTTCTTGTGGCTCTGTTCTCAAGTTCAGTAGTTTTGCAGATGAGGCATTTTACATTTTCTCCTATTTTTTCAATTTTTTTTTTTTGATTTGTTTTTAACAGATTCTTGTTGTCTCATGATGTCATCAGTTTCCACAGATTCCATTCATTTTTTAGAGAAGAATTTTCTAAATTTGCTTTTTGTAACTCCTTTTTCAATTGATCAATTCTATTTTAGAAGTAGTTTTCCATTTGCCTAAGTGTAGTTTTGAAAGAATTATTTCCTTTTTGCATTTGCTCAATTGAGGATTTGAGAGAATTATTTTCTTTTTGTATTTGTCCAATTGTATTTTCCAAGGATTTGCTTTCTTGTTGCAAGATGTTAATTTTCTCCTATAAGATGCTAATTTTCTTTTGAGTTTCTTTTCCAAATTTTTCCAATTGATTTTTAAACTCTTTCCTTATTTCTTCTAGGAAGACTTTCCTAGAAGGGTGGTGGTGGGTGGTGGCCATTACTGTGTTTATTCTGGCAAAAGGGCTCCACTGAAAGTATGGAGCTCACGGCTCCAAGTCTAGTGGATCAATGTCCAGTGTACTCTCCAACTCTCTGTTCTGGAATTCACCCTCCAGCCCTGATGGGACTCCTCAGACCATTTCTCCCACTGCTAAAGGCTCTGCAGCTAAGACTGATCCTCTGACTTCACCCTTCCACTGCCTGAGAGCCAGCCCTCAGTCCCTTGAGACAGACCTTGTTGGGAGATGTTCTTTTCCTAGCTTCTCTTTCTGGGTTTTGTTGATTGAATTTCTGTTAAGAGGTTTCTTTCCTATTATTTCTGAGGGGAAACCAGGACACCTTAGCCCAGAGCCTGAATTGTCTCCACCATCTTGTCCAGAAGTCCTGAAAAAACTTTTGACAAAATACAGAACCTATTCCTAGAGACCATATGAATAGAAATTTTCCTTAAAATGATAAGCATTAGCTGTCTAAAATGATCAACAAGCATTACATGTTATGGGGATAAGCTAGCAACATTCCCAATAATGTCGGGGTGAAATAAACACCACTATTATTCAGTGTCATATTACAAATGTTAGCTTTAACAATAAGACAAGAAAAGGAAATTCAAAGAATTAAAATGGGCAGTGAAGAAACAAAATTTTCATTCTTTCCAGATGATATAATGTACTTAGAGAATTCTAGAAAATCAACTGAAAGCTACTTGAAACAATTCGGGACTTTAGCAGGATATAAAATAAACACATAAATCATCAGTATTTCCATATATTGCCAACAAACCACAGGAACAAGAGATAGAGAGAGAAATTTCATTAAAAGTAATTGTAGACGATATAAAATACTTGAGAGTTTACCTGACAATACAAATTCAGAAACTATGTAAAAACAATTGTAAAACACTCTTCACATGAATAAAATCATATATAATTGAACAAATGTCAATTGCTGATGGATAGGTGGAGTTAATAAAATAAAAATGACAATTCTGCCTAAATTCAATTACTTTTTCAGTGACTACCAAAACATTACTTTATTGAGTTGGAAAAAACAGAATCAAAATTCTTAGGGAGAACAAAAGATCAGTAATATTAAGGGAGTTAATGGGAAAAAATGCAAAAGAAGGTGACCTTAGCCATTCCAAATCTAAAATTAGAAAGTAGCAGTCATGGAAAATTTTTGGTACTGGCTAAGAAATAAACTAGTGGAACAATGAAATTGATTAAATACAAAAGAAACTAATGCAATAGTAGCCTACTGTTTGATAATCTCAGTCTCCAGTTCCTATATAATAACTCATTCTTCTTTGTTTATTTGTTTTATTTGTGCAAGGCAATGGGGTTAAGTGACCTACCCAAGGTCACACAGTTAGGTAATTCTTAAATTTCTGAAGCCAAATTTGAACTCAGGTACTCCAAACACCAGGGATGGTACTCTATCCAATGTGCCACCTAGCCAGTCTGAATTCATTTTTTAAAAAAACTTCTTGGTAAATTGGAAAATAGTACGGAAAATGAGGAATATTTTTTTCTGTTAGATATTTAGAAAGGGGAGCAGTTTATGACCAAAGAAGAAATAGAAAATAATATAAAATGCAAAATGGATAACAATTTATAACATTAAATTGAAGAGCTTTTGCACAAATAAAATTGATGCATCCAAGATTAAAAGGAATGCAGTAAGGTAGGAAACAATTTTTACATCTACTATTTCTGAGAAAGATCTTATTTCTCAAATATATAGAGAACTGAGTCAAATTTATGAGAATTCAAGTCATTACCCAACTGATAAATAGTCAAAGGATATGAACAGGTAATTCTCAGATAAAAAAAGTTATCTGTAGTCATATGGAAAAATGTTCTAATTTGCTGATTAGAAAAATGCAAATTAAGTCATCTCTGTGGGACCACCTCACACCTATCAGACTAATATGACAAAAAAAGGAAAATGAACAATCTTGGAGGGAATGTGGGGAAACTGGGACACAAATGCATTGTTGGTGATGTTTGATTCAGCCTTTCTGGAGAGCAATTTGCATCTATGCCCAAAGGGCAATAAAACTGTGCAAACCCTTTGATCCAGCAATACCATTATTAGGTTTGTATCCCAAAGAAATCACAAGGGTAAAAGTCCACATGTATAAAAATATTTTTAAAAGTTCTTATATTCATAAAGAACTAGAAATTGAGGGCATAATCTATTAATTGGGGAATGTCTGAATAAATAGTGCTTGATGAATGTGATGGAGTACTATTGTTCTGTAAGAAATCATGAGTAGGGGCAGCTAGGTGGTGCAGTGGATACAGCACCAGCCCTGAATTCAGGAAGACCCGAGTTCAAATTTGTTCTCAGACACTTAATAATTACCTAGCTATGTGATCTTAGGCTAGTCACTTAATCCTCTTGCCTTGCAAAAACAAAACAAAACAAAACAAAAAAGAAATCATGAGGAGTTGAACTTCAGAAAATCCTGGAAAGATTTGCATGAATTTATGCTGAATGAAGTAAGCAGAACAAGAACATTGTACACATTAACAACATTGTATGATGATTAACTATGATGGACTTGTTCATCTCAACAATACAATAATTAAAGACAATTCTAAAGAACTTGTGATGAAAAATGCCATCCACAACCAGAGAAGAAACTATGGAGTCTAAAGACAGACAAAATGGTATTATTATCAATTTTTAAATTTTGTTTTATGTTTTATGATTTTTTTCCTTTTATGGTGTTTTCTCTTTGTGATCAGATTCTTCTTTCACAATATGATTAATATGGAAATATGTTTGACATAGTTATATATGTATAACCTATATTGGATTGCTCTCTGCTAGGGGTAGGAAGAGTGAAGGAAGGACAAGAGAGAAAAATATGAAATTCACAATCTTCCCAAAATTATTGAAAACTACCTTTGCATATAGTTGTAAAAATAAATTCATTAATAATAATTAAAAATAAATTAAATTTACCTTAAATTTTAAAAAAGTAGGTCCAAGAAAGGATCTAATTATCTGAGAGAAATAAATGGAAAAACCATTTATTTTTTATTTTAGTTTTTTTAGGTCTTTGCAAGGCAAATGGGGTTAAGTGGCTTGCCCAAGGCCACACAGCTAGGTAATTATTAAGTGTCTGAGGTCAGATTTGAACTCAGATACTCCTGACTCCAGGGCTGATGCTCTATCCACTGCACCATGTAGCCACCCCCAAAAACCATTTATTAAGTAATTACTACATGCCTAAGATTAGATACAAAAATGTAAAAGTAAGATAGTCCCTGTCCTTGAGGAGATTCCAAAAGAACTACCAAGACAAAAAGGGGACTGATAGCCAGGGAAAGGAGCTGTGGTTTGGGGAGTTTGGAGAGAGAAATTAGAGGGCAGATCATAGGCATACTTTCCCCATAGTCAATGGTCTGTGTTGATTCCAGGACAGTGCTTTGAGCAAGATGTGGAAAAGTAAGAAAGGTCTTTGGGAGTGGGACTGTGGTGTCATGATGAATCCATTGCAAAGGGTGGAAAATGACCAGGATAAGAGGAATCTGAAAGAGAGTTGGGAAGTTCTTGTCAGCAGTTACACAGGAGGTTGATGAGAGAGTCAAGTCCAGAAGTCAAGCTTCCCAACTCATTGTACTTCTAGAAATGTTCTGTTAATGACTAGTTCTGAGAGAGACTGGCATATTAGGCCACCATCTGCCATAAATCATTAGAAGGAATTAATAGAGTAGATTCTTCCCAGTATAAACCAGTGGAGATCCAAAATAGGACACCAGAAATACCTATCCATCTCTCCAGATGACCAGACTCCCTGACTTCACAGTAAGCTGAACTCCTCCTCATAGAGAGCTCACCTGGCTCTCTAGCCCACCTCCCGTCTAACTCAACTGCACAACGAATAGAGAATAAGGGCCAGGCAAATACCAATACAAGAACCTGGGCTCCCTCTGCACTTGTAAGTGACCTATGGACAGTGGTAGAGCAGAGGCTAATGTAAAGTCTCCTTTAAGGTCATTGATGTCAGCCAATACCTTCCTATCCCCATCCCTAAACCCTCCACAGCTTCCCCATGTTTTTTTAACTATACTGAGTAGTCAGGAGAGAAAATGTCTGTTCTATAGGAGGATCACAAGAAGGAAAGTAATTTCATCAGAACGCAGTCCACGGCAGAGCATCCCCTGGGGCCCCATAAACAAATTCTCTTAATCCGTGGTCTACATTGTTCTCTGAATATTTTCTGTTCTGTTCTAGAACAACCGTTCTCAGTGACTGGTCCTGCTCAGTCCATTCAGGCCAATCAGAGGGAAGACATCACACTCTCTTGTGAAATCTCCTCCAAGGTGGATGCTCAGAACATGAGTGTGAAATGGTTCAGAAACCAGACCCTTGTGTACCAGTACCTCAATGGGGAGCTATCCCAGAGTGCTGAGTTCCAGGGGAGGATGGAGCTGCTAAAACATGACCTGGCTCTGGGGAAGCTGACCTTGAGGATCCAGCAGGTCCAGGTCTCTGACTCTGGTCCATACACTTGCCAAGTCCAGTCATATAACTATTATCATGAATCCTACATTGAATTGCAGGTAGTAGGTAGGTCCTGAGTGATTTATGGGTTTTTTTCTTCTGAATCTCAGACCGTTAGAACTAGAAGTCATGGAAAGAGACCTGAATTAGGAGTCAGAAGACCCAGGCTTTAGTCTTGGCTCTGTGACTTACAAACTGAAGGATGAAGGCCTCACTCTACTATTTTCCTCTCTGTAAACTGAGGCAGTTGGACTAGATTCTCTGTAAGATCTCTTCCAATTCTTACATTTATTCTCTCAAGTCCTGGGGAAGCTTGGTTTGGGGGGATGTTTAGAGTCTAGAGGAAGGGGAGGAAGGCTGCAACCTCTGCAGCTAAGTCACTAGGTTTTTCTAGAATTTCCTGATTCCTGATGTTCTCCATGCTCCCACCCCTAACCTGGGCTACTGCAATCAGGGACTGGGGTTTCCCTTTTGTGATTTCAACTGTAATGGGATTTGGAAATCTATTTTCAGAGACTTTCTTCACAACTCAGAAGACACTTACCATAGTGATTGCTGGTGGAGTCTCAGTGTTCTTCATTGGTTTAGTCTTCTCGATTCTACACAGAGAAAGAGGTAAAAGAAGAACCTTTAGGTCTTCTGTTTTTCTGCAGAACATGAGACAAGTCTGTAGAAGGTCTATGAGAAAGGTCTGAGGATTCCCTGAGTTGCTAGACAAGGGCTCATCCCTTGAAGCTGAACATTTGGTCTGAGCTAAGGGACCTGAGTTTACTGGGATGACAGAGAAACTTTTGGGTGGTCCCTGCGCTGGGTGGTTTGTGTCAAAGATGATTATCTACTGGGAGTCAAGAGAATGGATACATGGGGAGAAACCTCTTTACTTCAGCTTAATCCTTCCCACACCCTCATCCAAGAACTGGTTTCTGGGTTATTTTCTAGGACTAGGTGGAGGGATGGGAGTTGCTGGGGCTGCCCTTTGATGGGCAGCCTGAGCCCAGAGCTGTTCCTTTTAATTCTTGAATGTGGACCTGGTCCCAGGAACCCGCTCAGTAAGTCCCTGGAGGTCCCAGTCTCTTCTCTCTTACTCCTTTGGCCCTTGACTGAGTCACCCTGGCCCCATTCCTCATCCCTACTCCAGTCCTACTCACCTCCTAGGTGACTCAAGAAATTAAATAATTTTGACTTTAATCAAAAATTTTACTTAATGATTTCAAACTGTAGATTAGATTTTCCCCTCACCTGAATCTCCCTTATCTATTTTTTAAAACAGTCTGGTCCCAGATCCTCTCCCCAGCCCCTGCCTGTTCTCTATTGCTGTCCCCTGCCTCCAGCTTCTCTGTCCTGAATAAGGCAGCCTCCTCCCCACCACCTTGCCCTTGGGTAACTGAGACCCTGTGACTGAGGGGTCACAGCTTGGGCTTCCTCCAAGAATCATATCCTAAAGGAAACAGGAACCTACTTGGGTGTTAGGGACTGTTGCGTGTAGGAGCACTGTAAACTATCATCACTTGTCCTTGAGCACCAGAGCCTTATCTTACTAAGTGCCATGGGAGTGGGAGTGGATTAGAGACTGGGGAGGTATTTAAGCACTGGTATTTGGGTCAATAAATGGAGACCTTGGAGTACTTGGAAATCTTGGAGAACTTGTCATCTTTGTCTTCCTTGTCTTCTACCCCTCCAACACTCACCTGGGGAAGGCTAAGTCCAGAAGAGACTCAACACTTGGAACCCAGGCAGGGACTCCATGTCCCCCCCTTATTAGTCATGTCTAACCTGATATTCTTTAAGATGGAATTAATATTTCTTGAGCAATATATTTCTTTCATTATTTTTGTCTTGTCTTTATTTGAGCAATATATTTCTGTTCAGAAGTGTGTCTCTTAACCTTTAACTAAGGGTTATAAAATGCAGCCTACTATGTAAGGCCTGTCTTTTCAACAAACTTTAAAATAAGGGACATCTGGGATGAGCAGAGAGAAAAATCCTATTGTTGTTTGTAAACATTTATTCTTCGTCATAAGTGTAATTCTTGTCAGTAAGAATTTTTGGTAAATATTATAAGATTTGAGGTAATTATATTTGTAAAACTCTGTCATCTCTTGAATTCTCATTGGTTGGCCACATAAAATTTTACTGCTTTTTGTCTAAATTGTATAAAAATTTCCCAAAATGTTGGGTCAATGTTGGCATCTGCCCATGGCTTTTGGTAAAATCCTGGAGAATTAAACTTCATTTATAAAACTAACTTTGCTATTTCATTATACCAAAGGGTAATTATTATTGCCCATGACAACTTAGGTGTACATCTGGACATTTACTTGATAGCTTGGTTGAAGAAGAAGTCCCATAAACACTTAGATGTCAAGAAAATACCAACACTTAAGGTCGTGAAAAAAATCTCTTGACTTTATTGTTGAATATCCACACTTTTATAACAAAACTTATCTCAAACATGACAAGTCAGATGAAACCCAGCTGCATAGCTTCTCTGATTAAATTTATGATATTTATCCTTGAAGTCTGTAGACTTCCTTATCAGAAAGTTTCCCACACACCTCTAGCTCCACAGATGTTTAGGCCAGGGTTCATTGGTGAGCCAACCAAAATACATGCTAATCCTTGGTTACTTTAGTTCCAGGGATATCTGTGTCCTCACTCCTATGGCAGCTGACCCTCAATAATTCCCCCTTCTCAGATTTATGCTGAAGCTTTAAAAAGGTGTATTTGAGTACCCAAGTATTGTCTCAGAGAAAAACATATTTGAGACAAATGGGAATAAAACATAATAATAATAATGCAAAAATACCAGGAAGTACACTCATAAAATGAAAAGGATGAGACCTGCTAACATAAACAAACAAACAAACAAACAAATAAATAAATAAATAAACAAGCAATCAAATAAATAAATAAATAAATAAACAAATAAATAAATTAGCAAAATCTGAGTCCATTTCCATTCTAGGTGCCAATATAATATCATTAACAATTTTATGCAATTGATTCATAGCCATAGTTATATACTCATTATACCATATTCCATTCAAATATTTTTTATATTATCCTAAGGAATAAGTGAAGTATTATATTTTAAGGGGGTAACACAAATCACAGAAAATCTATAATCATATTACAATTGTAGTCTCATCTCTATTGTATCTACATGGTCCTCTATGTTCATTACAGAGGTTTGTAATGCATTTATCAAATGATAAAGATCTTTATTAATTCTCTCCTGACCCTTCAATGCTCTAGTAACATTTTCTAACAATTTTGAATATATTTTGCTTCCATTTTTTCTTTATTCATCATGTATATGGATATAGTTGTGGATGTAGCAGCTGCAATAGCTACTATAACACAATATTCCAAACACAATGCAACTCACATATCTATTCTACCTAATTCCTTATTGATACCTTTTCTAAAAACTCATCAGCAGAAGACATGTACCAGCCTTCTACCTTAGTGGATATTATAGCAAATTTTTGTTGTCTTATCATAAAAACAGCATCATCATTCATCACTTCTTTACCTACACATGCTTAAATAATGCAGTTTTAACAGTTAACATCATAACCCTCTTTTTCTCTAGCACCACTGACATTTTTGGAAAATTCTATCATTGTGATACCCCATGAAATAACTCTACCAGGAAAATTCCACACTTGTAGCAAAATAGAATGATCATAAATTCTTCTATATGGGGTGTGACAGGCAACCCAGGGTGGAAAACATTCACATTTAAAATCCCAAACATGTAAATTTAAACAAGGAGGTTCTGTAGGAAATCATTCAGTACTTTCTACAAATGTAACTCCTAATATTTTTAAGGTCCTAAATGCTCCAATGCTCTAAATATTTAGATGAGTTGAATGATTAGTTTTACTTAATTTAATACATGGTTCAACCGTACACTTTTTTTTTTTAGGTTTTTGCAAGGCAATGGGGTTAAGTGGCTTGCCCAAGGCCACACAGCTAGGTAATTATTAAGTGTCTGAGGCCGGTTTTGATGTGAGGTACTCCTGACTCCAGGGCCAGTGCTCTATCCACTGTGATACCTAGCCACCCCTGCCACCTAACTGCCCCCAACAGTACACTTTTTACAAAAACATATAGGTGTCATACCATTCAAGCCAGGAAAAATTATGCCTAACTTCTCTTTTCAGTATCTCTTCTTTGTTATTTCCAGTAGTAACTTTGTTATATCCCAAATAATCTGCATCTTCTGGTATATGAGGCAAGATTTATTCTCCTCAATTGTTTCCCTTTTGTCCCTACATATTCCCCCTTCTTTTGTAATTCTGGAAATCTCTTAAGATTTTTCTTTCCTACTAAAACTTGACCAGAGGGGTTTAAGGGAATGCCTGTAATATGTTTTATATTATAGTATAGACAGAATTGTTTAAATTCCACAGAAGTATATCCAGGGTTATTAACTGTTTTGTGGATTTTGGCATCCCTGCAATAGTAAAACAATGGAATAAATGATCATTCACATCTTGTGTAGCCTCTGAACTTTGTGCTATTGCCATTGTAGATGAACTAAATGTATCTTACAGTAACATGAATAAATTTCACTTTTCCAAAAGGTGCATAATGAGTCACATCCATCTGCCACAATTCCTTAGGAGCCTGACCTCTAGGATTCTTAGAATAATTTGGAGGGTTAGGTAAATGTGGAATGCATTGCTGACAGGATTTTACAATATTCTTAGCTTGCTCTCTGGTGATTTTAATTTCTTTTCTTAGTAGGGATTCTGATGAAAATTTTTGTGAGACAAACTAGCTTACTCTTCTAGTAGGTTTATAAGAAGTGAAAGGATCAGCCCTATGATTACCTTCATGTATAGGCCCAGTCAATCCAGTGTGGGAATTTATATGTTCAATAAAAATATTTCATATAACTTCTTGTAATTCTTTAAAGAGTTGAAATAATTCTTCATCAATGATATGTTTAATAAAGGCTGTTTCTATATGTCTGACCACATGATAAATAATTACTATTTGTAAAAATGTTAAGAGGTTGTGGCTGTTCCTTTAATACCATTAATATAGCATATAATTCATTCTTTTATGTTAATATAAAAGGAGTTTGTAATTTATTTTCTATTATTGCATTTATATTTGGATCTACAGGTCTCGAATAAGATCCATCACATTGTTTAAAATTTTCTGGGAACCCAGAGGGTTATAACTTTGGATATTTTCCCTCATTACCTCTACAAAGCAATCAGTCATTCATTCCAGGCTTTGACATCATTACACTAAAATAGCTTATATTGACAAAACTAGATCACATAACTTTTCAACATCTTGCTCATCAGTAAGTTACCTAACTATGGGTTACATAATTTTCAATTTCCCAATCATTTTTCAAAGTCCGTAACATTTATTCAATATTATTAGAAATAATTTCAGTTAAGATATACTCCCCAATTTCTTAAATACTCTTCTTCTGTGTTTACCATTTTTGCTTCTTTAAAATTCAACATTAAATTCTTAACTTACATGAAACAATGTTTCCATGCTGACATTTCATTCTCTTAAAGTTAACCTTATAACCGAATATTTGTTACACACAAATTTCTTTCTTATCTGTTTTATAAGCTTATTTTCCTTTTCCTATTTTTGGAAGAAAATAAGATTCTCTATGAATTTAGTTTTATATATATATATATATATATATATATATATATCTAATAATTTCAAAAATTCAATGTAAACCTTTTACCATTGTCAGTGTTACAGTATACATATATAATTTCTTCTCAAATAACATATATTAAGTAAGCTACTTTGATCTTACATATAAATATTCCCTTTAATAAACAGTGGGTAGAAGAACACAGCTTTTTACAAACTCTCTGGACCAAAAAGACCTTGAGAGATATAATCTGTTGGCAAGGTATTCTCTGATTTTCTTACAACAAATCTTTACAAAGGTGATGAATAGCATTTCAAATCATTCATTGTTTGTTATTGTAACACAATTTTAAATTTTCAAAAAAAATTGTCTGAATCTGTTCTTATACAAAGTTTACAAATTATATATATTTCAATTTAATGTGTATTCCTTTTATTCCTTAAAACTTGCAATACATAAAAAATTCTTGATTCCTTTTATGATTACAAGATTTTCTTTATAGTTCCCTTAATAATCTTATAAATTCCAAAACTTATATTCAAAATTACCTTAAATTATTTACCTTTTCAAAATATAAAAGTTTTCATTTTCTTCTTATCTGTATCAGTGCTATTCTAACTTCTCAGTGCTCTAATTTATAAAAGCTTTCTCTCCTCACTGACAAAATGATGTTCTGGGAATTGGAGATTTCCCACATTATGAGATATCAAGGTAGTATGCACTAATTATTTATCTTTACTGTTTATCATTCCTTGCTCACCCCCAAATTTTTTAATATATGAACTATAGCATATAAGCTTATTTTGAATCCATATAAATATTATCCCCCCACCTTTTAGAAATTTTAAAGCCTGATTAAGAGCACATAACTCAGAAGTCTGTGCTGGCAATGGTTTTGGCAGACTCCCAGCCTCTATCAAGGCCATTCTGCCCCTATCTATTTTAACATATCATTAGGGTTTTTTTTAAGACTCTGGAGGAACCATAAAAAATTAAAATCAAAAAATTCTTTTTTTTTAGTTTTTGCAAGGCAATGAGGTTAAGTGGTTTGCCCAAGGCCACATAGCTAGGCAGGATTTGAAGTCAGGTACTCCTGACTCCAGGGACAGTGCCAGTGCTCTATCCACTGTTCCACCTAACTGCCCCAAAAGATTCTTTTTTTTTAACATGCTAATTAAGACCAATCAAAAAATTAATTTTAGGGACAATTTCAATTTCTTCTAGGTCCCTTATAAGTATAATTTGCCAAATCAGTAAATAAAACTTTGTTAGTCAATCAATCCAGAAAAGAAACAATAGAAAATAAGAGAAAATAATAGAACCCCTTCTCCTCTAAAAACAGCATGATTTCAGGAAAATCTCCTTTTTAGCACCAAATCATGAGTTTTTGGGAAAAAAGATCTAATTTTATAATGAAAGAATGGAAAGAAGATTGACCAATCAGAACAGTAGGCCTGACCACGCGGAGAATGCTAAGAGTTTCCCCCTGCCTGTAATTTAAAACAAACACATATAAACACAAAAAGGGAGTTAGAGCATTTCAAACCAGAGAGACCCCCGAACTCCAGGGAAACCCCACTTTGCTCTCACACTAGAGGGTCCCCTAAACACTACACAAAGACAAAGACAACAGACAACTGGACAACTAGAGAAATACACACATTCTGGCTGGAAAACTAAAACAAACACCAACAAAGGTGAAAATCTCCAAGAAACCAGAGGAAAAATCCAGAGTACATTCCATTTTTCACCATAGAGTTTTCCATTTAAAGGTTTTAATATTTAACACGTGTTGATTTTAACTACAGATAACTATAACTATAACTTTTGAGAAGGCAGTCACTCAAAAATCCCTCAGTCCAACTGGAATATCCCCTGCTCCCCCTTCAGCTTAAAGTAAACCAAATAACTTCTTTTTGAGGGGACAGCCCTAAATTTTTTCTGGGAGGGGAGTCTTCTGTTTTTAAATTCTCAATTGCCCTATTATTTTCTGTAATAAATTATATACTTTAGACCTAATTTTCTTGTCTTTTTGGAATTTACTTCCTCAAAGCTTTCTCAATGTCAAATAGCATTTCTTTTGTGATTGTTTATTTAACACATACCTTTCTCATCTGTGAATACTCACTGTAACTTTCTGTTTCTATAACTTCAAATAAATTCCCTTTTTAACATTTTATTTTCTTTTATTTTGTTAATTTATCAAGTCTTTATGAAACAATTCTCTCTCTTAGCTAGTTCTTTTTCTTAATTCCTCTTTCCACTAATTTAAAGATTGAGATAAATGAGCCGCAAGCAAGCAAGTTGTCTGATCTCTCACACCCCTTTGAACTGCCTGATGAAGCCTAACAAGAAATTGTGCAACATCTTCATTAGCTCCTTGTTTTATTTTGTAAATGAAGTATTGCTTCCTTCCTCTTCAGGCAATTTCAGCCATGCCTGTTTTGCGGCCATCGATACTTGTTGATACACTTGAAAGCTATACCCAGTTTGTTTATTTACTCCTGCCCATGGACCGGTGCTAGTGAGCATTTCAAATCTTATTCTTGGGGCGGCTAGGTGGTACAGTGGATAAAACACCAGCCCTAGAGTCAAGAGTACCTGGATTCAAATCCAATCTCAGACACTTAATAATTACCTAGTTGTGTGGCCTTGGGCAAGCCACTTAACCTCATTTGCCTTGCAGAAACCTAAAAATAAATAAATAAATAAATAAATAAATAACATTAAAAAATCTTATTCTTAACCCTGCTGCTTCATTTCTTTTAGCTTGACTAGTACAATTCTCAAAAAAATTCAGTTTTCCATATTAAGTAATCTGCTAGTGTAAGAGCATTTTTTGCTATCATAGTACAATCTTCTGGGGCTAATATTTGTCTGACTAATATTTCTATGATAGTTAAAACATATGGGCTAGTATTGCCATACATGCTTGTTGCTGATTTTAATTCCTCAAATGTTTTAAAATTTAGATTATCATTTGCATTCTTTGCATCAAGTCTCTCAATTATGGCAAAGGAGAACAATAACTCTCACATGTTCCATAGAATCTCCTTTCCTTTATCCACTGTATTTTGATCAGCCTTTCGAACAATATTCATATGCCCCATATCTTTGTTAGCACTTTCTTCTTTAGACCATAAAGGAGCAGAAGGTGGGTTATTAAAATTAGGAGGGGGTGGTATTGGAGGTTAAAAACCACCATCCCTTTTCTTTTTTACTCTTATCTTCCTGCTGAATAGTTTGAACATCTACATCAACTTTTAATATACTCTGAGCCAAAGGAACATCTCCAGTTAGAGTCATACAGATTTTTAAAATATCAATGAAAAGACTCCTATAAGAAATGCCTCCTGACCTTCTTGTTTAAAATGTTCACTCAACTGTCTCCCCACAGTTTCCCAGTTTTTCAATATTTAGCATTCCTTCTGCTGGAAAGCAAGATCAACATTTTTGTATATATTCAATAAATTCTTTCAATTGTTTTGTGGTTATTAAGCCTCTTTCTTTGACTATCTGCTTTAACTCTCTTAAATAATGTCCTCTGTCCTTTGACTGTCCCTGTCCTATATTAATGCTCTTTGTTTTAAACCTGGTGAAAAAAATAAAAGTATATATCCCTGATACCTGCTGTCTTGTAGTGCACTCTGTGACCCACAGGATGTCCAGTGTCTATTTTCAAAAATAATTCCCGGGGGTGGCTAGGTGGCGCAGTGGATAAAGCACCGGCCCTGGAGTCAGGAGTACTTGGGTTCAAATCTGGTCTCAGACACTTAATAATTACCTAGCTGTGTGGCCTTGGGCAAGCCACTTAACCCCATTTGCCTTGCAAAAAACCTAAAAAAAAAACAAAAAACAAGAAGAATAATTCCCCTCCAGGTCCCTCCTGTTTGGGCACCAGTTATCACCCAGGACAACTCAGATGTGCATGTGGACATTTGAGGAAGATGTCCCATGAACACTTAGATGTCAAGAAAACACCAACACTTAAGGTTGTGAAAACAGTCTCTTGGCTTTTTTGTTGAATATCCAGACTTTTATAACAAAACTTATCTTGGACATAAAAGTCAGATGAAACCCAGCTGCAAAGCTTCCCTGGTTAAATTTATATTTATCCTTGAAGTCTGTAGACTTCCTTATCAGAAAGTTTCCCACAGACCTCTAGTCCCGCAGATGTTTAGGTCAGGGTTCATTGGTGAGCCAACCAAACCATTAATGAGCAAGAATACATGCTTATCCTTGGTTTCTTGATTTCCAGGGACAGCTGTGCCCTCACTTCTATGGAAGCTGGCCCTCAACAAATTATGGTTAGTAGTCACTTCTTAGCAAACACTGTGACCTTTAAGTTGCCAGGCTTTTGACCCTTCCCTCTTTCAGGAAGATTTTAATTTATCTATTGAATTGATCTTTTCAATTCAAATTTAGTTTGAAAAACAATTTATTTCTATGTTAAATGTTTTTCTTAAAATTTTATTAGTTTATATCACTTATTTTTATCTTTTCTCTAATTCAGTAATTATGGAAGCTTTTTCATTTTTGTTTTCATACTTTCTGACTATGTGACCTGAGGCTAGTCACCTAAGTGCTCAGTTACAGACCAGCATTGCTAATGGAAGTTCTTCCTTTAGAATTCCCCACACCAATGAAATTCCAACTTATTCTATTAACCTTGAAAAAGAGTTATACTTACTTTCAAAATATTCTGTTATTTAAAAATATTTATCTTAAATCAGTATTGTTTTGAATGATTTTTATTTCTTTTTTTTTTTCATTTAGAAAGGTATTACTGATTCCAGAGAAATGATACCAGGTGGTCTAGTTTAGGGTGTGAGAATGTGAATGGATTCACTTAAAAGATCTCTCACTTAACCCCATTTGCCTTGCAAAAAACTAAAAAAAAAAAAAAAGATCTTCTCTTGACTCAGAGATATTTAGGAACCAAAAAGAAAATTCATTTGCATATTATTATGGATATTAAAGTAACAAAGAAATTGATCAGTAATAGAGTCTAGATTTTTTTTAGGTTTGTGCAAGGCAAACAGGTTAAGTGGCTTGCCCAAGGCCACACAGCTAGGTAATTATTAAGTGTCTGAGATCAGATTTGAACCCAGGTACTCCTGACTCTAGGGCTGGTGCTTTATCCACTATGCCACCTAGCCGCCCCCCGAGTCTAGATTTCTTAAGAAAATTTTAGATCAAGAAAGTTAGGACAGTTGAAAGAGTATTGCAACTGGACAGCAGTTGACAGCAGGGGAAAAGGCCAGGTTTTATGTAAGAGGACAAGTCATGACATACATCCTAGGAAAAGGGTAAAGGAGGATTTAGGGCAGTACTAGGGAGAGACCAAAGAGTGACCAACACTCCACTGTACAAGTCAACCTAGGATTCAGGATATCATCTCCTCTCAGTGTCCCTGTTATCTCAATGGTCAAGCACCAGAGATACTGGATGGGAGTCCTCTCCCACTTCCACCTCCACATATCTTTAATGTGCCAAATGGGAGTCCAGTATTCCCCTTTAATAAGATATGGGGCTCCAGGTGACTTCTGTTAAAGTAACAATGAGAATTATTGCTAATCCAGCACAAAAGGAATAGGTTAACTATTTGACATGACATTTTTCTCTGTCTAACATTTCCTCTGTTACATTTACTTTATCAAGATATTTCTTACCCTTATAAAACAAATGATGTTGTTTTATTGACAGCAAGAGCATTTCTAATTGACCAATTCCAGGATGAGGACAGAGAAGCAGTAGGGACCAGCAAGGACCTATCTGCCTCTCTTGGGCATCTTATCTATTCATACTTCACTGACACAGAAAAGGGAAGGCAAGGCAGCAAGACTACAGAGCAGTGCCTATGAAAAGTCCCTTCTTTTGTGCCTCCTTTTCCTCCCTGACACTTTCAATAAGAGTTGCCCATAAGGGAACAGTTATGTGTCACAGTGAATAAAACACTGGTACTGGAGTCATGAGGACCTGAGTTCAAATCTACTCAGACACTTGATACTTAACTAGCTATGTGACCTTGGACAAGCCACTTAATTCCATTGTCACACCAAAAAAAAGAATTGCCCAGAGGGAAATTTCTGCAGAAGTACCCTGTTTTCAATAGAGGATGGCCATCTATGAAGTGATGGACTGAAGAGTGTTATGTCAGGTCAGCCAGCAGATCTGAACCAATCTACAAAGCTACTAATACAAATTCAGGGTTCATCTGAAATTCCTGATCAGAGAGATCCCATCCTGGATCTTTCAAAGTCAATTACTTAGCATTAATAAAGCACCTGCAGATAGGAACAAAGCAAAATGCTTTCATGTTGCCCTGAAGGCTATTTATGGGTCAAAGATATATGGTACATCTCAATTACTCAGTGTTGATGGATTCACATTGAATGATAGGGACCTGATCCTAAAGAGATGGGCTAAACAGTTCCATAATGTTCTTAACAGACCATCATCAGTCAATGCAGAAACAATGGACTGTTTACCTCAAGTTGAAGTCAATCAGTCCCTAGCTGAAGTTCCAATTGAAGAAGATATTTTTGAATGCCATTAGGCTCCTTTCAAGAGGCAAAGCACCTGGTGCTGATTCTATTCTGGCTGAGATCTACAAGGTTCGGGAGTCCATTGCTTATCCAAAAATTGACTGAAATTCTTCAGGTTATATTGAATGAAGAGGTTCACCCTAACATTCAAGGATGCCTCCATTGCACATCTCTATAATGGTAAAGGGAATATTTGCACTAATGAAATCAATGCTGCCAAAATTAGAAGAAAAGCAGAAATCTGAGAAACAATCTTCACAACCAGGAGTTCTGATAAAGGTCTCATTTCTAAAATATATAGAGAATTACATCAAATTTATAAGGTCACAAGTCATTCCCCAACTGATAAATGGTCAAAGGACATGAACAGTTTTCAAGTGAAGAAATTAAAACTATATACAATCATATGAAAAAATGCTCCTAATCATTATTTATTAGAGAAATACAAATTTAAACAACAATGAGGTATCATCTCACACCTATTATATTATCCCAGATGAGAAAAAAGGGAAGATGATCAATGCTGGAGAGGTTGTGGAAGGATTGGGACATTAATGTATTGCTGGTGGAGTTGTGAATGAATCTAACCATTCTGGAGAGCAATATGGAACTATGTCCAAAAAGCAATAAAACTGTTCATACCCTTTGACCTAGCAGTTCCAATTCTAGTACTATATCCAGAAGAAATCGTAAAAAATGGGAAAAGTCCTACATGTTCCAAAATATTCATAGCAGCTCTTTTTGTTGTGGCAAAGAACTGAAAATTGAGGGGATGCCCATCAATTGGGGAATGGCTAAATAAGTTATGGTACATGAATGCTATGGAATATTATTGTTATATAATAAACCATAAATGGTTGGACTCTAGAGAAGCATGGAATGATTTATGGGATCTGATGCTGAGCAAAGGGAGTAGAGTCAAAAGAACAATGTACACATCAACAACATTAGGAAATGAACAACATTGATGGAAGCAACTCCTCTCGACAGCCCAGAGAGCTAGGACAACTGCATCAGACTGGTAATAGTCTATATTATCCCCAACCAGAGGAAGAAAAACAAAACAAAACAAAAACCACACAAATCTGATGAACATTTATAAAAATTATCTCTTACCCTTAATCCTAATTCCTCATTCTAAAAATTACTAATTTGTAAATATGTTTATCAAAATATGTGTGTATAATGCTAATCTGACTGTTCCCTACTGAGGGGAGGAGGGTAGGAAGGAAGGGTGGAGGGAAATTTTGTAAGTTGGAAATATGCAAGTACAAATGGATGAAAATAAATATAAATAAACAAACAAACAAACATATAAATGAACAGTAAAAGGAATAGATTATACTGTGACAATCATAGGGATATTTCTCTTTTAGTCATTGCTGGTAAGATTCTTGCCAGAACCTTCTCAATAGGCTGATCCTTCACCTAAAAGATGGTCACCTCCCTGAGAGCCAGTGTGGCTTCAGAAAGGGTAGAGAAATAGTCGATATGGTGTTTACTGCCCAATAACTCCAGGAAAAATGCCAGGGCAGAATAGAGACCTGTATACAACTTTTGTAAATCTGACCAAAACCTTTGATACCAGCAGTCATGAGGGTTTATGGAAAATATGTCAAAATTTGGTTGCCCAGAAAAGTTCATAAGTATTGCACATAAGTTCCATGATGGCATGCATGCCTGGGTTCTGGATAGTAGATGATGCTCTCAAGATTTTCCAGTCACCAATGTAGTAAAACAAGGATGTGTCCTTGCTCCTGTACTTTTTAGCATGATGTTTTCAGTCATGTTATCAAACACCTTCACTGGGGATGAACTTGACCTCAAGGTCAAGTACCATACTGATGGCAAATTCTTCAACTTGAAAAGGCTACAAGCCAAGACCAAAGTGGAGGGAGTGTTGGTGCATAATCTTCTGTTGAAGATGATTGTGCACTAAATGCAGCCTCTGAAGCAGAGATGCAACAAAATATGGATTGATTCTAAACTGCTTGTACTAATTTTGGTCTAACAATTAACATCAAGAAAGCACAGGTGCTCTATCAGTCAGCACCACATCATCCATATGTGGAACCATTGATTACAGCATATGGAGAAGTTTTCAGTACTGTGGATTTATCTTGGCAGTGTCCTTTCCAAGGAAGTTCACATTGACAATGAGGTTGACACTTGCATTGCCAGAGCTAGCTCAGTATTTGACAGAGTGCTAATGAAAGTATGGAAGAGAAGAGATTTTAGCCTGACTACCAAACTGAAGGTTTGCACAGCCACTGTGCTGATCTTATTGTTATATCCCTGTGAAACCTGGACAGTCTACTAGTGCCATGTCAGGAAACTTAATTGTCTTCATTTAAATTGTCTTAGGAAAGTTCTGAAGATCACCTGGCAGGAGAAAATACCAGACACTGAGTTCCTTTCTTGAGCTTAAACTACCTAATATTCCAACATTGCTACAGAGAGTGCAACTATGATTGGTTAGATACAATGTTAGAATGCCAGATGTACACTTGTCAAAAAAACTACTTTATGAAGAACTCACACAAGACAAGCACTCACAAGGGGGTCTGAAGAAATGATACCAAGACACCCTGAGGGTCTCATTGAAGAACTTTAGTATTGGTTGTGCAGCATGGGAGGCACTGGCACAGGACTGCCCAGCATGGCATGCCCTCATCAGTGAAGAATGGCTGTATTCTATGAGGAAGGCAGAATGGAAGCAGCTCAAAGAATGACATCCATAAGTTTAGACTATTTGTGCCCAACCTGTGGTAGAGCTTTCCAAGCTGGTATTGGTCTGATCAGCCACAGTAAGACACCCTGTGATTTGTCTCAAATATAGTGATGTCATTTTGGTCTTTGATAATGAAGAACAAGAACCAACCAACTATTATGTACCTGTATTAAGCCTTGCCTTCAAGGAGCTCCCATTACATAGGGAGAACTTATGCCTTTAGAGGTTTTGTGCAGCTCTGCCTCACTTAAGTCCAATTCATGAGCAAGTCAACACAAAAAAAGGGCCTCTAGACAGAAAGATGGTCTTCTGAAGCTGGTGTTGTGATTTAAGCCACTGCTATGGTGTATATATAAGCTTATTCTTCCTATGGATGTTGAATGTATTTGTGGGAAGGAGTAAACCATATATTTAGGAAAATATTTATTGGCATAGTTCCATATTGTTCTCCAGAATGGTTGGATCAATTCACAACTCCATCAATAATAATTCCTTTTTGTCATCTTACTTATTCTGATAGATTTGAGGTAGAACCACATAGTCAATTTGATTTACACTTCTCTAATTAGTAATGATTTGGAGCATTTTTTCATATGATTATATATAACTTTAAATTCTTCATTTGAAAACTGTTCATATTCTTTGGCCATTTATCAATAGGCGAATGACTTGTATAAATTTGATGCAGTTCTCTTTAGAAATAAGACCTTTATCAGAACCTTAGCTATGGAAATTGCTACCCAGCTTTCTCCTTTCCTTCTAATTTTGGTAGTATTACTTTTATTAGTGCAAAAAACTTTTAAATTTAATATAGTCAAAATCATCCATTTTGTAATTTATAATGTGCTCTATTACTTCCTTGGTCAAAATGTCTCCTATTTCCACAGATCTGACAGAATATTTCTTGGTTTGTTATTTTATCTTTGGTATTATACTTTATGTCTAAATCCTGTGCTCATTTTGACCTTATTTTGGTAGAGGGTGTGAGATGCAGGTCTATGCCTGTTTTTTTTTTTGTCATACTATTTTTCGATTTTCCCAACATTTTATTAAATAATGCGTTCTTATCCTAGAAGCTAATGTCCTTGTGTTTGTCAAACAGTAGATTACTATTGTCATTAAGTAGTATTTCTTTTGAACCTATCCTAATCCACTGGTCCATTACTCTATTTCTTAACCAGTATGAGGCAGTTGTGATGACTGCTGCTGTATAGTATAATTTTACATCTTGTAGAACTAGGCCACCTTCCTTTATATTTTTTTCATCAGTTCCATGATATTCTTGACCTTTTGTGGCTACAGATGAATTTTGTTACTATTATCCTACTCAATAAAATAGTTATCTAGTAGTTTGATTGGTATGCACTGAATAAGTAATTTAATTTAGATAGAATGGTCATTTTTATTATATTAGTTTTACCTAACCTGAGCAACTGACATTTTTCCATTTGTTTAGATCTGACTTTATTTCTGTGAGAAGTGCTTTGTAACTGTATTGATTATAGTCTGAATTTCTCTTGCAAGGTAGATTCCCAAGTATTTAATTTTTTGCGGGGGGGGGGGGGGTTAGGTTTTTGCAAGGCAAACAGGGTTAAGTGGCTTGCCCAAGGCCACACAGCTAGGTAATTATTAAGTGTCTGAGACTGGATTTGAACCCAATTACTCCTGACTCCAGGGCCGGTGCTTTATCCACTATGCCAGTACGCCACCCCCACCCCCCAAGTATTTAATGTTGTCTGAAGTTACTTAAATGGAATTTCTCTTTTTACCTCTTGCTCTTGGGCTTTGTTATTTATATATAGAAATGTTAATGATTTGTATGAGTTAATTTTATATCCTGCTACTTTACTGAATTTGTTTCAAGTAGTTTTTTAGAAGATTCTCCCAGGTTCTCTAAGTGTAACATCTTATCATTTGCAAAGGGTGAAAACTTTGCTTCTTCACTGCCCATTTTAATACCTTCAATTTCTTTTTCTTCTCTTATTGCTAACATCTCTTATTAGCTAACTGCTAATTTCTAACACTATATTGAATAATAATGGTGATAATGGGCATCCTAGTTTTACCCTGATCTTTTTGGAAATGCTCCTAGTTTATCCCCATTACATATAATATTTGTTGATAGCTTTAGGTAAACACTTATTATTTTAAGGAAAACTTCATTTATTCCTATACTTTCTCATGTTTTAATAGAAATGGATGTTGTATTTTGTTAAAGACTTTTTCAGCATCTATTGAAATAATCATAAGATTCCTATTAGTTTTGGTATTGATATGTTCAATTATGTTGAGTGCTTTCCTAATATTGACCCATCCCTGCCTATCTGGCACAAATCTTTCCCAATCATGGTATATTATCCTAGTAATAATTTGCTGTAATCTCTTTGCTAAAATTTTATTTAAGGGGGCAGGTAGGTGGCACAGTGGATAGAGTACTGGCCCTGGAGTCAGGAGTTACCTGAGTTCAAAGCCGGCCTCAGACACTTAATAATTACCTAGCTGTGTGGCCTTAGGCAAGCCACTTAACCCCATTTGCCTTGCAAAAAAAAACGACCTAAAATTTTATTTAAGATTTTTGCATCAGTGTTCATTAGGGAGATCCCTGGATATCCAAGTAGTAAAGAGAGAAATGTCTTGTCTCCATCTCACAGATCTATCATGGTGTGGAAAGTGACTTCCCCTAGTGGGGCTCAGATCAAAACATTCCCTGAGCAGTCCACATTCAGAACTTTATGGTCCTGCTCTGGAGGCTATAGTGATTCTATCACCTCAATATTTGCTGATTCTCTTCTGTTTTATCCCTGCTTCTCCACTCAGGAACATTCACAGCATCTGGCCCTCTGGTACAGCCCACTCTGACCTGGGAGTTCAGAATTCAGTGACATCCTGTTACATCACCCCTAAGATGGATGCTTGAAGAATGGCTGTGAAGTAGGTCAGAGATCCAGAGGTTGTGCATCTGTACTGGAGGGGAAAGGAGCTGGAGTATGTACAGGCCTGTTCATTCCAAGGAAGGACAAAGTTGCTGATAGAGGACTTGACTGAGGGGAAGGTGATGCTGACCATCTACGAGGTCCAGCTCTCTGATGCCGGTCAATACACTTGTTTTGAAGAGGCAGAAACCTCTTACAGTGAAGCCTGCATTAACCTTCAGGTAGCAGGTAGGTCCTGCCTAGGTCATGGGTTTTCTCTAGACCTGGAAGAGATTTTCAGAGTCTTGGTATTGGCACAGGTCTTTAGAGAGTGTAAAGTACTTTCTATATGGTGTCTCAATGGAGACTTTCAACTACCTTGTAGGTCAGTATTTCTATCACTGTAACTCTTCAGGTCCCCACTGTCTGAGGGCTAGGCCTGTTATCTTTCAGCCTCTCAAGGTTCTCTTATACCTTAAGGGTCCTTGGGGATATCCAGCCTCTCTGGAGAAACACATACACACAGATGCACACACACACACACACACACACATATACACATACATACACAAACACACACACACACACACACACTCACACCCAGACACCGAAACAGAGAGAGAGAGAGAGAGAGAGAGAGAGAGAAAGAGAGAGAAAGAGAGAACCCAGCAGGTCTGGTATTTCTAAAGTCTCAGTTATGCAACCAATACAAAGTCTTTTCCCACCTAGTTGTAGGGAAACACAGAATGGCTTCTCCCATAGTTATATTCTTACCATCACCCACAAAGGTTATTCCATGTTAGGTCAGCTGAGTAGGCACAAAGTATAGGCTTCTTTTGCCATCCCCCCATTTCCTATATTTGCATCCTTATCCAATAGGCAGGGATCTATTTTACACTCAGATATTCTCCCCAGTTCAGAACAATCCTCTAGAGTCCCTGGGAAGCCATGAGCCTCCTCCATTCACCACATCCCCCAGTCCTCTACAGGAGAGAATCTCAGAATCATCAATGGTACAAGTTCATATACATTTTCAGAAGAAAATCATAATCTCCCCAAACCACAAAGTTTTTCAGATTCAGTCAAACAAGGAATATTGAACAATGATGACCAAATTTTAGGGCCTGTTTCAGTATTTGCATTTCAGGGTCTTCCTCAACCTTCTTTTACGAAAATAAAAAAAGAGCAAAAACAAAGAACTGGATCCTCTTGTTGCAAGGAATTCCAGGTCCCACCGAACTCTAAACTACATGGATCATTCAGGGAGATCATTCAGACCTGGCTTTTCTCTCTGACAAGTTGGGGGTACCTGATCTCTGCTCTGGACCTCAGAGAACTGGGATAGTTATTGTTCCTCCCCTGAAGACCCAGGACTGAAGTGCAACCCAAGTCCCATCACTCAGGAGGCTGTAGAGAGACTAAGGACTTGTCTCCTATCTTCTGCCCACACTCTATGCACATCAGTCCTACCATAAATATTCACTGAGTGTGACCTTTGTGTCCAGGCCAGAGTTCTTGGTAAGACAAAAGAAAACTACATGGTCCATGTTAATAAGGGATTTATTATGTAGGAGGAGAAGTTGAGGGGTATGGAAAGCCCAAGATGACAAACTTACTAAATGATATATTAAACACGATAAAATTAACTGCTGAACAATTCTTGGATCTTAATTCAATTAAAAAATTTGGAGGTTGGAAAATCTGAGTTCTTATCCAGCCTCAGACACTAAGTAGCTCTATGACCCAGGGCAACGCTCCTCTGCCTTTCCTCAACTGTAAAATGAAAACAATAGTATTTTTACCCGCCCCCCCCATCCCAAGATTGTTGTGAGGGTCAAACAAGCTAATATTTGTAAAGTATATTGCAAACGTTGTTATTCCATTGTATCACTTGTATGTGACTTTCTGTGAAAACATTTGGGGTTTTCTTAGGAAGGATACTAGAGAACTTACCATTTTCTTCTCCAGCTCATTTTATAGATGACAAAATTGAGACAACCAGGGTTAATTGATTAGCCCAGGATCACACAGTTAGTCAGTATCTGGGGTCAGATTCGAATTTAGGTCTTCCTGACTCCAGGTCCGGGGCTCTATCCAATGTAACAGCTAAATGTCCTAAAAATGCTAGAAATATGAGCTATTGTTCTTGTCACTATTATTTATTAACCACCTACTGTTTTCATGGCCCTGTGAATCGTGCTGAGGGAGATGTTTAGATTAAACTATGACCATGCCCCCAAGTAGCTTTGTTTATAACAAGGGAATAAGACACACAAATAAGTATAATAATCAATAATAAATACTAAGAGAATTTGCGAAGTGCAAAATTAAATATTCTTTAATTAAATTCAGCAAGCATTAAATATCTCCTTTATTTGACACTATGTCTTGGGTAATGTTTGAGAGTGAGGATTGTTACAGAAGAGAGGACAAGGAAAAGTTCCTTTTGGGTAGTAGCATCTCAGATGGGCTTTAGAGGGAAGACCCAGTTCAACAGAAAGAGAAGGAAGGAAGACATCCCCCTTAACAGACATCAGAATCATCATCATCATCATCATCATCATCATCATCATCATCATCATCGCTAGCATTTCTAGATACTGTATTGTTGGCAATGGGCTTCATAAGAATCAATCAATAAAACTGATTAAACACCTGCTATGAATTAAGTCTAAGAATAGAAAAGAGTCCTTGACCTCAAGGAATTTACAATCTAAAGGGGAAGCCACCATGCAAGCAAGAATCTGCAAAGCACAATCCATATAGGTTAAATAGGAAATGACACCAGATTGGATATAGCCTGTAGCGTGGGGCAGGGGTTTGAGAGATAATGAGGAATCTAGGATGACTGCTGGGCTGTTTCAGTCTCCTCATGAATCAAGGGACTGGGCATAGTATTGCCCTCTACAGTCATGGCAGCCTGGGGCAGAACAGAGTCAGAACTGGAGCCAGGATCTTAGGAGTTCTGATCCTGTCAGAGGTTTACTGATTGTGTGATCCTGTGCAAATCACTGATACTCCCTCTGCCTCAGTTTCCTCATCAGTAATATGGAAATCATGAGAATCAGCATGTCCATAGCACTTGAAGGTTTGCAAACAACTTGGCAAAAATTACCATTTTTTTCTCCTCTACTTTGGGAGGTGGAACTGTCTCCAAATGAATTTTATTAATTAGTACACTGAGGCAGACTAGAAAACGGCAGATTTTGCCCCTTTTCACTAAGTCAATAAGAGTGTAAGGCTAGATTAGAACTAAAATCTTCCTACCTCCAAGTCCAGAGCTTTATTTAACACCTGGCTTCTACTCACCTCCTAGAGTTGTTAGGAGGCGAAGTGAGAAGATTTATGGAAAGTGTTTTACACATCTTGGAGTCTTTAAAGATACTAACTACAAATAATGTTTTTACTGGTGTCACTATTCTAATCACTATATTATTATTCCTAGGGTTGTTGTAAGTATCACATGAAACAATTATAAAACTCCTAGCACAGATTAGGTCCTTTGAAATGTTAATGATGCTCATCATCACCATGTGCAGGCATCCTGGTCACCACTGGGGGATACAAAGAGAACCAAATATGGACACTGCCCTCAGGGAGTTCACCCTGAAATGGTAGAAATGACCTGCAAAGAGCTGCTAAGGTCGGATATAGAAAAGGTCAATGGAGGCATCTGGAGGGGAACAAGCAGCAGGTAGGAGATGGGAGACCCAGAGCTAACCTCCTTCAGAGGAAGAATGGAAATAGTCTGGAATGAAGTCTGAAATTCAAGGAGTGAGGTAGATCCAGGGCAAAGACACAGAGGGAGAGGAAGAGAACAGGGTCATGGGTGAGGAAGGCTGAGGCCAGTTTGACTGGTCTTTAGGACATGTGAAGGGAAGCAAAGTGTTGAGCCTGGAATATTGGAGATTGAGGTCAGGTTTGGGAAAGTGTTAAAAGAAGGAGGCTTTGGTATTGTATCCTACAGGGAACCACTGTGGTGAGGAAGTGAGAAATGTTGTAGAGGCAGAAACTTTCAGCATTGAGAACTGCCTGTGTCTATTGGATGAGACAAGGAGAAGATAAGGATGACATTATGGCTGTGATCTCAGTGGATGAGAAGAATGCTGGGTCCTCAACAGGAGGGATATTTGGCAGAAGGGAAGGTTTGGAGGACAAAAGAAGATTTTTTTAGATATACTAAATGAGTGCATTGGTCTAAGATACCAATATGACTATGAAGATTAGATGATGGGGAGCATCTAAACCTAGGCAGAATGATTGGGAGAGGAATGTCAGTTATTGATATGAATACATTTATTAAGATGAAAATAACTACTGTTACCACTACCACTACTATTACTATCATGGTTACTACTACTACTACTACTACTACTACTACTACTACCACTCCTAACACCACCACCACAACAACAACTACTGCTACTACCACTATTGCTGGTACCACTACCACCACTTCTATCATTTCAAGCACTACTTCTACAACTACCAGTACCACTTCAACTGCCATTACTACTACTTTTACTACCACTACTATTATAACTACTACTACTACTATTACTATTACCACCACCACCACCACTACTACTACTACTATTATCAGAAGAGAAAGAGGCAGCTATGGGATCAGTGGATCAGTAGGGTCTGGATTCAAAAAAGACTTGAGTTCTCATACAACCTCTGATCCCTACCAACTTTGTCACTTGGATATAATATTTCACCTGTATGACTCATTTCCTCAACTGTAAAAAGAGGATAATAAAAACACTGATTTCCCTGGGTGCTTTTTAGGCTCTAATCAAATAATATTGATACAGCTCATAGGAGATGCTTTAGAATAGGAGGCTCTAAAAATGATTATTTCCCTCCTTCACTAATATGTTATAGGGATAATAGTACAATAATCTTCATTTTACAGAGAGATAATGTGATCAGACAAGTTTAGTTGTGCAAATTAATGGTATTTGAACAAAGGGCACAAGAAACCAATTCTCTTAATTAGGGTTACTTTCTTAGACCTTGGTTCAGATCCTTTCTCATCACCATCACCATTCTGTTTCAGAGGCATATAAACTGATTCTGTTTCAGAGGGATATAAACCAATGAACAGAATGGTATATAAAGGCTCAGGTACAGAGGAGAAATGCCAGGGTACAGGTCTTTTAGACATCTAAAGCAACAAAGAGAAGCCAGGATGGTGGAGTAAAGGCAGGCACTCACATGATTTCTCCCAAATTCCCCATCTAACAACTTTAAAATACTCTCTCAAAATAAATTCTGGAGCAGCAGAATCAACAAAGACAGAGAGAAATAATCTTATAGCCCAAGAAAACTTCACATGCTGGCAGGAAAGATTTGTCTCACTGGGGTCTGAGTGAAGGAATCTACCAGTAGCAGTGGTGACTTCATCTCAGTTATAAATGATGATAATAGAGTAAGACAACTGGTCAGAAGAGAATTACAGGAGACCCTATGTTGTTACTGGTGTAGGACTCTGTTGCACTGCCAATAATTAGTTCTGTGTACCAATACCAGTTTAAAGAAGAACACTAGATCCTCAGAGCATGCAGCTGCAGGGGAGGGCAACCTTTGTCACAGTATGAGGACAGTAAAGAGTGCATATTGTTGCTCACAGAAATGATTACGGGTGAGGATAACAGTGACCACACTTCTCCTTAGCTCATGTGATCTTGGCAGAAAGAAAAACTTGCAGACCCCTAGAACTACCAGTAAATACAGCAACATAGAAAACCTGCTTGAGATAAAATGCCTCTTACTCTGAGAGAAGAACCCAACTTTAACATGAAGTTAAAATCAAGAATACATTGGAAAGAATAAGAAAACATTAAAAAAGCTAGATCATATCACATTATTATGATGATTGGGATGATTATAATAAAATCACAGAAGACAACAGAGTCAAAAGAGCTACATTCAGTAAAATGTATATGTTATAGGAACCCAACAATTCCCAGAAGTGCTCAAAAATTATTTTCAGAATCAAATTAGAGATGTAGAGCAAAGATTGGTAAAAGAAACAAGGGTGAAGCTAGAAAATTATGAAAAAAGAGTCAACAGCTTGGTAAGAAACACGCACAAAAATACAAAATACTGAAGAAAATAGTATCTCTAAAAACAGAATTGGTCAAATAGTAAAAGAGTGCAAAAATTCACTGAAATACTCCTTAGAACAGACAGAGGTAGGAATGGTCTATATCTTCTGAAAGCTACCATGGCAAAGTAGCCTGTATCATTCCAAACCCAAAGCTGAACCATACATGGCAGGTACAGTTTAATAATTATGAAATCACCCATATAAAAGGATTTCAGAATTAAATCTCAAAGGCTCCTTAGAAGGCATTTTTTCCTCATTTTACAGAGGATGAAATTACAGCCTAGAGAAGGAATGAATAAGAAAAGTTAGAAGAAAATTATTTGTTAAATACATCCACAAATTGGATACACAAATAGAAAGATGAGATAGTCCCTGCCCCCCAGGTGGCTTTTATTCCATCAGAAGAGACAACACAAAAAAGAGGAATGATGTTCAGGAAGAGGAGTTATGGTTTGGGGAGTGGAACAGCAGGGCAGTCCATTGACATACTTTCCCCAGAGTCAATGGTCAGTGTTGATTGCATTTCATTGCTCAGAGCAAGAAGTGGAAAGGTGAAGAGAAGAATGTTTGAGGGTGGCTCTGTGGGGAGTTGATGCACCCACTGAATCAGAGTGGAAAATGAACAACAGAAGGAATCTGAAAGAGATGGGGAAGGACCTGCCTGCAGTCATACAGGAAGGTAATGGCACATCCAGGGTCAGAAGTCAAATATTTCAGCTCTCATAGATTTTCTGTTCATTACAACTCTAAGAATGTCCTTTCAAAGTCTAGAAAGTTCTGGTGGAACTGGAAAATTAGGACTTTTCTCCCCATGATTCTTAGCAAGAACAAGTGGATCAGATACTTGCCAATGCTAGACAAGGAAGATCTAGAGTAGGATACCAGACAGATCTTTCCTTCCATCCAGATGACCAGACTCCCTGACTCCCCAGTAAATTGAGCTCTTCTCATAGAAACCTCACTTGGCTCTCTGGTCCACTCTCCTTCTCACTCAGCTGTATAGCTAATAAAGGATCAGATAAACACCAGTCCAGGACTCTGGGTTCCTTCTGCTCTTGCAAGTAACCTATGGGCAGTGGCAGAACAGAGGCTAATGCAATGCTTCCCTTAAGATCATTGAAGCTAGTGCCTAACTGTCCCCATCCCTAACCCCCTAAGCTACAAACATTTCCCTCCTTTTCTGCCAGTGCAGAGTATTCAAGACAGAGAATGTCTAATCCACAAAAGTATCACAGAAAGGAAAGTGATTTGCTCAGAAGTCAGTCTACAGCAGAGCAGCAGCTGATCCAGAAGTGAGCCCCCACAACTACACAAATACTTATTCCTTGGCCTACACTGTCCTCTGATTTTCTTCTATTCTTTCTAGAGCCACCATTTTCAGTGACTGCTCCTTCTCAGCCCATTCAGGCTAAGCAGGGGGAAGACATCATACTTTCCTGTGAACTCTCCCCCCAAGATGGATTGGAGGGGAATGGGATGGGAGGGTAGAAGGAAATTGTGTAACTTAAAAATATACATGTGCATATGGATGAAAATAAATTTAAAAAACAAAAAAGTTCTTACATAAATATAGTGGTATTTATGGAAACTTTTTTTTCTTTTTAATCAGTGATCTCACTTAGAAATGGGCTTAATAGCAGTTTTGTTAAAGGCTATAGACATGATTGAGAGTCTTTCATCATTGCAAATTGCTTTACAAAATTGTTATACAAATTCATAGCATTAATTTATTATTAAACTATTTTCTCATAACACTTGTAACAAGAAATATTTCCATGGTTTTTCATCTTTGCCAATTATCCAGGAATAAGGTAAAATGAACTCATTATTATTATTTTGGGACATTCATTCATATAGTTATTAGTAGTTTGCAGATATTTCAAAAACTGTTTATTTCTTATGATATAATTATCTTTGGGAGATGGCTCTGATTCTTTTTCATTTGTTAGCTTTCAATATATCGTGAATATTGATTGAACCTATATTTGAGAAATTTGCTAGATTGTTTTTTTCACCATTTGATCCCTTCCCTTATACTAGACCATTAATTTAATTTAATTTTTTATACTTTTTTTTGCAAGGAAAATGGGGTTAAGTGGCTTGCCCAAGGCCACACAGCTAGGTAATTATTAAGTGTCTGAGACTGGATTTGAACCCAGGTACTCCTGACTCCAGGGCTGGTGCTTTATCCACTGTGCCACCTAGACACCCCCATTAATTTTATTTTGCAAAAATCTTTCTATTTTATATAATCAAAATAAACTACTTTATCCTTTGTGATTATTTCTATGCTTTGTTTGATTAAAATATATTTACTATTCATAACTATAAAAAGTCCATATGTACAAAATATTTATTTAAGTCCTTTTTGCAATGGAAAAGAATTAGAAATTGAGGGCATTTCCATCAATTGGGAAATGGCTGAATAAACTGTGGTATATGAATGTGATGAAGTACTATTGTTCTGTAGGAAATCAAGGGGGGTGGGACTTCAGAAAAGCCTAGAAAGGCTAACATAAATCGATGCTGAGTGAGTTGAGCAGAACCAGAAAAGCATTGTACACAATAACAAGAACAATATATGATAATCAACTATGATGGACTTGCTCTTCTCAACAATACAATAATCAAGGACAATTCTAAAGATCTTGGGATGAAAAATGCCATCCACATCCAGAGGGAAAAAACTTTGAGATCTGAATGCAGACCTAAGGATACTATTTTCAGTTTTTTAAAATTTGTCTCATGTATTTTTCCTCTTTTATAGTTTCTTTCTCAAGAAGATTAATATAAATATATGTTTCACATAATCATTATATATGTGCGGGGGTCCAGCCTCTGCAGGGTCTTTGGAACCTGATAGAAGGGATAGAGTCAGCGAAATGAGTTTAGTCAACACAGGGGTTAAAGGCAGGAGCAGGTTGACTGACTGTCAGCTGCTTGGATTTATTTTTATAGTCTCAGAATCATGTATGCATCAAGCAAGCAAGCTAAGATCATTTCCTTGGTTAAAAAAGTGTACAATTTTCATCATCAATCATATAATTCATGTGGTTACAAGTTTAATCATGTGATTACAAGTTTAATTAACAATCATATAGTTAATTTACTTTTTATCCATACTCAGACCATGATGACCTCAACCTGTTACCTTGTTTATTACTACATTGTATAATTGTTAATTCATTTAAAGTTATTAATTAAGCAATTCTTTTAATGGAAAGTTTTTTATATTTTATCTGTAAGTAGTGTTTTTCAATACACTTCCTTAACAATCTAGGTCTTTATTCTTGTCCACCCATCCGTTAACTCTTACAATAACCAATTATTCTTTCAGGCCTTGTTGGTAGAAACCACGGTTTCTGTGACTATTTTATTCTTTCCCACGAAAATAAGGCTGTTAGAGTTCACATATCAGTCACGTATACTAACTATTTTCTCACCATCTTTTTCATATATTCCTATGTATGGTAAAGGGGGGGGGCAAAACTATCAATTTCCCTGGAATTCTATCTGACCCATCTTGTATCTGTTTTCCCTGTATATATCCTGACATCTCCTTGGAATTCCCAGTGTTGGGTTTTCCAGAGATTTCATAATGTTGAAGCCTTTTGTATGCCTCAGGGAGAGGCAGTCCTGTTAAATTTGGACAGTTTACAACCTGTTTTATTCAAGGAATTTCTTTGAAATCCTTCCTTTGTACTCATTCCACTATTAGGGTGAGTAAGTATTGCAATCAATAATAGACCTATAAATATTGGTATGCATAGAATCCCTATATATATTGAAGAAGGAAATATTGTTCCATCAGGCAGTGTGACCTCCTTGAGTCTTCTTGCCACAACTGCGTCATATAAACTTATATAAAATTATTCTCTTTCCAGAGGAGAAGAAAGGGCAGGCAGGTAGGGATTGAATTGTATAACTCAAAACCTTAACCCCCCAAAAAGGTTGTTTAAAATTATCTTTACATATGATTAGAAAAACAAACAAACAAATAAACAAATGAATGAATGAATAAGTAAATAAATAAATGAGTGAATACATTTATTTAAAAAAATAAAATTCCCCATGATAAGGAGTTGGTATAGGTCATTGCCATCCTTGGTACTTACTGAGTAATGAGCAAAACCAGGGTCAATTAGAATCTGCTCCTACCAAGGTTTCTAGGTGTTTGTCTGGGCATGGCCCAAATTGGTCTAGGACCTCCTTTTGTCTTGATGCAGTCTCTTCCTTGGTCAGAGTATTCTATATGTGATGGACTCTTGGGCAGACCCCATCCCCAGTTTCCATAGGTCTGTCTCCCTCTGCTGATCTTGGTTGGAAAAAAATGATTCTCTATTACTGTTTCTGGGATTTACCCATTAGGATTTTATCTGGAGCATTTTGCAGGTCACTTTGGAGGAGTCTGATTGGTGGTGGGAGATGAGAAGAGGATATATTTCTGATATACTGCCATCTTAGTTCCACTTCTCTGGTACTCACTATTCTTTCTTAAGTAATATTTTATTTTACTCCAATTATAGTACCTACTATTCATAATGTAGCACCCTAATAAATATACATTTCTAAAAGCTATTCAAGCCTTCAATTTTTCAACTGATAAAATCTGGGAAAGTAAGTGGTGGTGGTTGAACCAGTGGCATTAGAGAATCACACCCAACTCCTGGGGAATTCCTCCAGAGCTCTGAGGGGAAATGGGTTCTTGTTCTGGCAATTGAGATTCATTTGTGAGGTAACAATCTTACAACTTATATGAACTGCTTTATGATTCTTTTGCAATATCCATTGCACATACCATTACTTATGATAATTGTAATTAATATATCATTTGATTTTATTGTTTTTTCTTTAGTCATTTTCAGTTGTATCTGACTGTGACCCCTTTTGCAGTTTCATAGGGAAAGATGCTGGAGTACTTTGTCATTTCTTTATTCAGTTCGTATTATAGATGAAGAAATTGGGGCAATCAGGGTGATGTGAATTTCCCTAGGTCCCACAGCTAGTAAGTGTTTGAGGCTGGATTTGAACTCAGGTCTTGTTGACTCTGGGCCTGACATCCTATCCACTGCACCACCTAGCTGACTATATTGCTTGATACTATAATTATGAGGAGAGGACCTCAATATGAAATCATTTCCCCTAAGGAGTCCTAAGTCTTATAAAGTATATAGGTGTTTACTTACATATGCAAAGATTGGCAGATTTTTTTTATATTGGATTATACTCCTAACAGACTGTTGCACCAGCCCTTGAGCTCTTCCTCTCCAGCTAGCCCAATTAGCCAATCCCTTCTTCTTTACCTGTTTTCAGTACAGCATCATAATAAAACTCATTTTTCTTCACTGAACCTGATCTTTACTTCTTAGCCATGAGTCAAACAGATCAGTATGCTCTATTAGCTTTCAATTTGACTGTGCTGGCTTCTTAACTTCCTTTGAAACTCTTCTTATTCATATTTTATTCTTGGCTTTGGTCATTCTGTTTCATTTTTAGGTAATTATATGCTAAGAAAGGAGGTAAATAAGGTAACTGATTTCACTTTCTTTATCTATTTTTCTCTGAGCGGATTCATCTTTGTCTTATTTGTCCTCTTTCTCCCGCTCCTTTTTTTCTCCATCTCTTCTACTTCTGCTGTGGTTTTACACTTATCCAATCTTTTTACTCCACTAGAACTGTTTCCCTTATAAGTGAATAAATATGTGTATACACATCTCTCTATATGTTTGACAAATGAACCCCTTCTAGCTTCTGCTCAGTTGACTGAATTTTTTCCCTAAATTTTGTGGCTCTCTGGGGAAAAAAAAAAAAAGTTTGAGGCTCACCATCCTCAGACTCCTTGGACTTCCCAGGTATGGAGCTAGAGAATAAGAAAGAAATTAATTCAAGAAGCATTGGACAAAGTCTCAAGGAGCAGTAATTTGAGGTAAGGAGATAATGATTCCCTGAAAACTTCAAATAGTAACTATTTTGCTGTCTAGAAATGGGAGCTGTTGTCATTTGGAAAAGGGAGAGAGGAGATGTGTGTGTGTGTGTGTGTGTGTGTGTGTGTGTGTGTGTGTGTGTTCTTTTCCCAATACCTTGCAAAACCAGGGACTTTAAAAGGGCTTCTTTATCAAGATGCTGGGGAAAATTCTATGAACCTCCCATTTCTAGGAGGGGAAAGTAGGTAAAGAAGTTAAAGAGAGCAGCTATCAGTCACTTAGAAATTCTGCTTTCTTTCTCATTGAGTGAGGAATTTCTGCCGATGCTGGTGCTGAGACTAAGGTGGAAAATGGTCTCAGACAAGTAAACAATCTATTTTTTTCTGACCAAATTCATCCTGGCATATTTCCATCTTCCACCTTTTTTGATACTATTCACATATTCCTCCTATTTAGGTCTCCAAACTTTTTTTTTAAATCATAGTCTTCAGAAGTAAAGAAAAAAATGAACATGTATTCCATTGTTGCATTTATTTACAGTTTTACAAATTATATGCAAATATTACTGTTATATCCAAACACTGTTAAAAGCTGCAATAATTGCATAATTGTTGTCTCACACAAAGTGAGATAATAAGTTGAAAAAATGTGCTATTAGAGTTGTGAAATCATCCGAACATTCTGGAGAACAATTGGGAACTATGTCCAAAGAAGTATAAATCTGTACACACTCTTTGATCCAGCAAGACTTGATCTGTGAGATCTGTGTGAAAAAAAAGGAGAGGAGATGGGACAGGAAAAAGATGAACCACAGTTTCTATGCCTTTAATGTGTGGTTGCTGTCCAGACTTTAGACAACAGACCTGATTCATAGGACTAATGGAATGATTTCCAGACTCCTGCTCTTCACTGTTAATATCCTTTGCATGTTCTTAGCATCTCCTTGGTTGCGTTCGTGTCAGCTATGATGAGGACCAAAATGTGGAATTCCTGGCCAGCTTCCTACAATGATCTCACTCTACCTTTCTACCTGATATACCTCATCCTTATAACTTACTGTACTCTTAGCTCAGGTAAGTTTACTTTTTCCTCACATTACCTAAACATGATGTTGAACTTCAATTAAACTATTAATTTAAGAAATACTTATTTAAGCCCTAACACTATCAGTGGCACTAAGTTTAGATAAGGTGTGGTCTCTGATCTAAGGATTACTGTTCCCTGCCATGGCACCTCCATTAATATCTATCATACTTCAATCATAGGATTGTAGCATGAGAAAGATCTCATCCAGTTCAGTACCCTTATGTTACTGGTCCCAGAAGGAAGGAGACATGTTTGAAGAGAAGGCTTTCTTATAATAGGGATTCAAATTTGTTTGAAATATAGGAGACTCAGTCATTATTCAGTTCAATCCTTGAAGAAAGGAGGAAAATTTTGACATTCTTATACAAAATATAAGGAATCAATGATGTATGTCTGTCATTTTCGAAATAGACTATGATTTCAGGACGGCAAGGCCATGACAAACATATGAATTGCATTTGAGGGAGGGTCTGCTGTGCTAAGTCACCAGTCTTACTTTCTCCTCTAGAGTCATCTGGATTCAGTGACCAGATATGAATCAGGACTGGAGAGGGTCCTGGATGTGAGGCAATCAGGATTAAATAACTTGCCCAAGGTCATACAGCTAGTGAATATAAAATATCTGAGGCTGGATTTGAACTCCTATCCTCCTGACTCCAAGGCCAGTGCTCTATCCACTGTGTCATCCAGCTGAAGAGAGTATGAGAGCAATATGGAAGGCCTTTCAACTATCTGAGGATCCATGTAAAGTTTGGTACTTTAATCTTTAATGAATATTCTTTTTGTGGGGGAGGGCCACAGGGTTGGCCCTCTTTTATTTTTTTTTAATATGTGTGTTTCTGTGTGTATGTATATCTTTAGGTGTATATGTATGTATGTATGTATCCATATGTATACTCTCCACAGGATCTGTGTGGAGGATTCTTTTTTTTTATTTTAGGTTTGTTTTTTGTTATTTTTTTTTTGCTAGGCAATGGGGTTAAAGTGGCTTGCCCAAGTTCTCACAGCTAGGTAATTATTAAGTGTCTGAGGCTGGATTTGAACTCAGGTACTCCTGACTCCAGAGTTGGTGCTCTATCCACTGTGCCACCTAGCTGCCCCTGTGTGGAGGATTCTAAGACTCATCCACTAATGTGGATGCTTCCTGAGTTACTTAACTCTGTTTCTTGCTCCCTAACTTGACCTATTTGCATGTCAATCAAAGAAGGTTTGGAACATTAGTGGGACTTTGAAGCCCAGTATTCTCCACACAGGACTTGTAGAGAAAATTGGACATACCCCAAAATGGGTTTGGGAATATAAACTAACAATTAAGGAGCTGATAAGAATTCCAATGAATATTGCAACTTCAAGTGACCTCCTTCTTTGAGAACAGAGATCCTGAGTCACCATACCTAACTTAACCTAAATAATTTATTGTTTTTAATGTCTAGGTCCAATGCTTATTGGGTATGTAGGGCTCAAGATAACTATTATGAAAAGAAGAGATGAAATTTCTTGCAACTTCTGTGAAATGATTGTGTAAGAGTCTTCTCTTCTTCCTACTCCCCCAAATTTCAACAACTCTCCAAGACTTCTTTGGAGGTTAGGATACCAAAATTTAATCCTACTACCCAGATCCTCTTTGAATGGCATTGATAAAACCCTAAAAACAGAATTAATAGAAGCAGGGTCTACATAAGGGAAATCCACAAGAAACAAAAGTCTGTATTATTTATGGTCAGCAGAGATCTCCGATGGTGTCCCAATTGAACAGAGAAGAGAACCATAATGTCACAAAGCATTAGAGTTGGAATGGCCTATACACATCATCTGATTCAAGTCCCAGCCCCCATTTTAAAAGTAAGACAACTGAGGTTTGGGAAATTTAGGATTTACTTAACATGACACAGGAAAATCAGGATATAAATCTCATTGTTCTAACATTGGTTGAAAACTTCCTGGATTCTGCTTCATATGGCTTACACTTTTGCTCTATCTGAGGGGAACAATCATGTCTGAAATGCTTTGATGTTTGGGCAGATTTCCTTTAGCTGCTCCACAAAACACTTTCCAGACTCTCCCTCTCTTCCCCAACAAAGGGATCAACATGTTCTGGTATTAAAGGCAATCACTGGGCCTGAAGGAAAGTCACTGCTGAGGAAGGAGAATCAAAATTGATAGGTTCCAGCTAGAAAGATCTGCAAGGGTCCCAAGAGGCCCAGGACCAAAAGAGTCAGTGAGATGAGTGTCTGATGCAATCTGTATCCCAGCACTGACCACTCCCCACTCCTGACTCTCTTTGATGGGCAGATACCTGAAGGTGCTGGTGTCCAGACTAGGACCTGCCATCTTGACCTGTGTGTGAGGGAAGTGATGAGAAAAAATGTCCTCCACAGATGAAAGATTCCCGTAACTTTTGATTCAGACCCATTCAAGAAATTAGGAAAGGTTAGAAAGTGTCTTCAAGAGCACAGGTGTGTTCTCACTCCTAACAATAAAGCAAAAAAATTTCAACTTTTTTCCTGGAGCCTTGACCAATAAGCTGTAGAAGATTTTCTACAGTGACACATATATCCAAAGGGAATACAAAGATAGAAACATAGTTTCACAACAGGAGAAGACTAGAGATCACTGAATTCAATCATGTTATTTTACTGAATAGAGGTCCAGAGAAGTCCAGTGATTTGTCCAAGATCATTCAGCTTGTCAATAGAAGAGTTAATATTTGAACTCACATCCTTTCCTTCCAGATCCAGTCACCCAAGATACCATCACTATAGTAATGCTTGGGAAGCTCCCACATTTCCATTGTCATATCCTTGCCCCCACCCCGAGCTTCACTGCTCTGTCACATGAAGGTCTCCCACATCTCTCTGGTTCTAAACACTCAGCCACATAGTCACAGAATGAGCACAAGTTCCACACCAGCCCAGAAGCCAGGTCTTCCTCTGCTTTAGTAAGAGGCAACTCCATGGTGGGGCAGAAGCTGGTCCTTCCATGGGGGCCACTGACAGGATCAATTGTCTTCCTGCTCCCAGTCATCTGCCCTGCCTCCCTGGATATCCTGGTAGTAAAGAAGGAAAATATCTTGTCTCTATCTTATGGATCTATCACATTGTGGAAAGTGATCTACCCTCCAGGAGGATTCAAAGTAGAACACTCCCTCAGGACCATATTCAGAGCTTCATGGTCCTGGGATATCCTGACCCTGCTCTGGAGTCCATAGTGACTCCACCTCCAGTGTTCTCTGATTCTTTTCCATTTGTCCCTGGTTTTCCACAGGAACATTCACAGTACAGGGCCCTCTGGTCCAGCCCACTCTGGCCTGGGTGGGGCAGGACATCCTGCTCTCTTGTCTCCTCTCACCTAAGATGGATGCTCGAAGAATGATTGTGAAGTGGGTCAGAGGTCCAGAGGTTGTGCACCTATACCACAATGGGAAGGAGGTGGAGGATGTCCAGGCTCCAGCATTCCAAGGAAGAACAAAGATGTTAAGGCAGGACATGGCAGAGGGGAAGGTGACCGTGAGCATTCACCGGGTCCAGTTCTCTGATGTTGGTCAGTTCACCTGCTATGTCCAGTCAGGTACCTTTTACAGTGAAGCCAGCTTCGAACTTCAGGTAGAAGGTAGGTCCTACCTGGGTCATGGGTTCTCTCTAGAACTCAAGGAAATGTTCAGATTCTAAGCATCACCACAAATCTTTAGAAAATGTAAAGTATTTTCCTTACAGTGTTTTATTGGAGCCTCACAAATTCCTTGTGGCTCAGTATATCTATCACTATCTATCACTGTGATAAGAATACAAGTGACTACCCAAATATGCAGAATGTGAGCAGAAGGAGACAAGTCCTTAGCCTCTCCACAGATTCCTGAATGATGGGACAGGAGGGACAATTACAATCTCAGGTCTCTGAGATACAGGTTAGGGAGAAGATTCCCTCAGTCTGTCAGGCCTGAATGATCTCCCCATTGGGAGAGCTCCATTGGTTTAGAGCTCAAAGGAGCCTGGACTTCCTTCCAAGAGAGGTTCCAGTTTTCTACCCATACTCAATCCCTGCCATTTCCCACATGGGTTCTTCTATATTAAGTCATCTGGGCAGGAACAAATCAAATGCCCCATTGTCCCCCCCCCCCCACACACACACACCAATTTCCAATTTTTGTATCATTATTCAATAGGCAAGGTCCATTTTACCAGGTCTTCTCTCCAGTAAAGAACAATCCTCTGGAGTCCCTGGGGAGCCATGAGCCACCTCCATTCATCTCCTCCCCAGTCCTCTACAGGAGAGAATCTCAGAATTATCAATGATACAGGATCATATACAATCCCACAGGTCTGGAGGAATCCCAAGTTTCCCAAAACCCAAAGTTTTTCAGATTCAGTCAAATAAGGAACATTGAACAATGATGATAAAATAATAGAGCCTGCTTAGTATCAACATTTCAGGGTCTTTCTAAACCATCTTTCTCTTAATTAAAAACAAAAAAGAGCAAAGACTCTGTCCCTCTATGCATATCAGTTCAACCACAAGTGCTTTCTGTGTGACCAGGCCAGAGCTGTTGGGAAAATAAGAGAAGACCACATGCTCTTCATTGTTTTATTGTCTGTGGGGGGTGGTTGAGGAAAGCCTAGATGATAGCCATATTCAATTATATATTAAATAAGATAAAATGAACTGATAAACAATTATTTGGATCTTAATTCAATGAAAAGATTTGGAGATTAGAAAACCTGGGGTTGTAATTCTGTTTCAGAATTATATTAAGTAGCTCTATGATCTGGGGCAACTTTGTCAGTAAGTTTCCTCAACTGTAAAATGAGGGTAAAAGTATTTTTGTTTTATTTATTTATTTATTTATTTATTCATTCATTCATTCAGTTGGTTGGTTGGTTGGTTAGTTGGTTTTTGCAACGGGGTTAAATAACTTGCCCAAGGTCACACAGCTAACTAATTTTTAAGTGTCTGAGGCCAAATTTGAACTCAGGTCCTCCTGACTCCAGAGCCAGTGCTCTATTCACTATATCACCTAGTTGCCCCTGCAAAAATATTTTTTATCTCTCCTCCCCAAGACTGTTGTGAGATTCATACAAGTTCATATTTGTAAAGTATATTGCAAGCCTGTGGTTATTCAGTTGTATCACTCGTGTCTGACTTTCTGTGAACATATTTGGACTTTGCCTGGCAAAGATAACAGAGACTGTCATTTTTTTCTCCAACTCATTTTATAGATGATAAAATTGAGGCAACTAGGGTTAATTGATTAGCCAAGAATCACAAAGCTAGTGGGTATCTGAGTGCAGATTTGAACTCAGGTCTTCCCAACTCCAAGTCCAGGGCTCTATCCACTGTACCAGCTAGTTGTTCTTAAAACAACTATAGAAATGTGAGCTTTTATTGTTATTACTATTATTTATTAATTACTTACTGTTTTCATGGCCCTGTGCTTAGTGCTGAGGGAGATACAATGTTTATATCAAACCAGGACCCTGTCTTCAAGGAGCTTTGCCTATAATAAGGGGATAAGACACACAGATAGGTATAATAATCAAAAATAAATGCTAGGTGAATTTGCCAGGGGCAAAATTAAATGCTGTTTAATTAAATTTAGCTAACATTAAACATCTCCTTTATATGACACTATATCCTGGGTAATATTTGAGAGTCAGAACTGTTACAAAGGAGATGACCAGGATAAGCTCGCTTATGCGGAAGTGATATCTGATATGGCCTTCAGAGGGGGGTGGCCCAGTTCAATAGAAAGAGAAAAGAGAAAGGCATCCCACTTACAGGAATCATCATCATCATCATCATTGCTAGCATTTCTAGATGCTTTAATGTTGGCAAAGTGCTTCAAAAAGTATCAATTAAGCAATTACATTGTTTTAGTACCCACTATTTACTAAGCCTGAGAATAAAAAAAAGGTAGCCTCCAGTTCCTGCTCTCAAGGAGTTTACAGTCTAATGGGGGAATCAACATGCAACCAAACATCTATAAAGGACAGTACACAAAGGATATATAGTAAATAAATAAAAGGGGGAAGACACTGTGGGAATAAGAGGGGTTAGTGAAAGTTTCCTGGTTTGACTGTGGTAGCAAAGGGAGACTGGTGAATCATCAGCACGGAGATAGTTAAATCCATGGAGCTTGATGAGATGACCAAGGGAAGTCATGTAGAGGGAGAAGAGAAGAGGCCTGAGAACAGAGCTACGAGAGAATCCTATAATCAGAGGCAGGGTCTGGATGAGGGCCCAGCCAAGGAGACAGAAGGAGCAGTCAGTCAGGGCAGAGGAACTCCAGGAGGACAATGGGGATCCTCAAGCCTAAAAGGGAAGAGAGAACATCAAGGAGGGGAAAGGTATCAATAGTGTTAAAGGCTGTGAGAGAACAAGCAGAAGGAAGATGAGAAAAGGCACTGGAATGGTCAGTTGAATGACCATCAGTGACTTTGGAGAGAGCAGAGTCAGGGGAATGAGGAAGTTAGCGCCAGACTGTAAGGGGTTAATCAGAAAGGGAGAGAGGGGAGGGGGAAGCACATATTTTTGAACTGAATTTGAATTCAAATACCAGGAGCCATTGATGGTTCTTGAGCAGGGAGTGACATAGTCAGGCCTACTTTTCACAAAAAAACACTTTGTCAACTAAGAGGAAGAAGGATAGGGAGGGGGAGAGGTTTAAGATAAAGACAGTGAGAGGCTTGGCAGTTATTACAGGGAAGAGAGGATGAGGGTGAGGCTGGGGGGGAGGCTCAGAGGTAGGACATGAGGAATATTGTGGAGGCTTAAACTTCCACCTTTGACAACTGCCTATGTATATGGGATGATTGATAGACAGGGAGGAGGTGGGGACACACCACATCTGTGACCTCAATGGATGAGAAGGCTGTTGGATTTTCAATAGCAGGAATGATGTTTGGAGGAAGGTGGGTTTGGAGGGTTTTTTAGATGCAATAAATGAGATTTATAATGTCTAAAATATCCATGTGACTATGAGGACCACATGATGGGGAGATTCTGAACCTAGGCAGAATGATTGGGAGAATAATGTCAGCTACTGTTTCTAATATACCTTTAGGTTTAATAAGATGACAATGATTACTACTACTAACTACCCTACCACTACTACAACTACTACTACTACTACTACTACTACTACCATTACTATTATTACTACTACTACTACCTACTAGTAATTCCTACTACCACCACCACCAAAACTACCACTAGTATTCAGTACTGCTACTACCTCTACTACACTCCTCCTCCTCCTCCTCCTCCTCCTCCTCCTCCTATACCAGTGGGCAAAAAGGTAGCTCTGGAGAACAGCAGATTGATCTCTGAGTCCTGAGTCAGGAGATACTTGAATTCTCATACAGCCTCTGATTCCTACCACCTTTATCATGTGGTCATAACATTTAACCTTTGTTGGACTTAGTTTTCCCAACTGTAAAAAGTAGACAATAATAGCTCCTACTTCCCAGGGTGGTTGTCAGGCTCAAATGAAATAATATTGATAAAGCTCAGACCACTGAGCCTGGAATATAGGAGGTACATAAAAAATTATTATTTTCTTCCTATCATTAATGTGATGTAGGTATGATAGGATTATTATATTCATTTTACAGGCAATTTGATGCTCAAACAGATTTGGTTTTGTAGGTGTCATGGGTACAAAAAGAAGTAAATTCCATTAATCCAGACTCCTCTACCTGCCTAGGCCTTAATTCAGATCCTCTCCCATCATTATCACATTCATCCTCTAGCTCAAAGGGATATAAGCTGACATGCCTATCAAAGGATAGTATCTAGAGCCTCAGGTGCAGTAGAGACTTGCCAGGATACAGATTTTATGGTCAGCTAAAAACAAAAAAAGAAGAACCAAAATTCTCCTTCTCACAACTTTAAAATATCCCAAGCAGGCTTTAGGGGTGGCTTCAGTCAGCAACAGGGGTGTCTTTAGAGGTCTCAACCCACCAAAGATAATGTAGTGGAATAATTGGTCACAAGAGATCACAGGGGATCCTTTGCCGATACTTGTTGCAAGACAGTTGCATTGTCCAGGCTCAATTCTGAGTCCCAGTACCACTTTTAGGAAGAGCATAGCTCAGAGGGAATGGGAACCAAGATCAGAGTTTGAGGATAGAAAAGAGTGATTTTTGTTATTCATAAAAAAGATTACAGGACAAAAGACTAGTGACCAAACCTCTCCTTAGAACATATCATCTTGGAAGCAAGGAAAGCTTACAGATTCCCCTAGAACTATTTCTAAATACAGTACTATGAAAAAACCCCAGACTTTAGACAGTGCCCCTTCACCCTGGGAGCAGATTCAGTTTAACATAAAGTTACTGAAGAAAATAACACCCTAAAAGCAGAATCTGCCAATGGTAAAAGGAGCACAAATATTCACTGCAGATGATAGTTTAGTAATTAAGAAATTATCCACGGGAGTGCTCCTAGGCTTCTTAGAAGGAGTATCCTCATTTTATGAAGAAATTGTAGCCTAAAGAATAAATGAATAAGCAAGTAGTAAGGAAGCACCTAATCAACTATCTGCAGAATTAGAAATAAAATAAAAGCATCTATTTAAGTACATTATGCATTCCAAGCTTTGGATACACAAATAAAAAAGTGAGATAGTCCCTACCCTAAGGAGCCTTACATTCCAAAAGGGCAGACAATATAAAAATTGGAGTGATGACGAGGGAAAGGCGCTGTGGTTTGGGAAATTTGGGGAATGGAACAGTAGGGAAGTGCATTGACACACTTTCCCCAATCAATGGTCAGGGTTGCTTTCATTATAGTGCTCACAACAAAACATGGAAAGATGAGGAGATGAATGTTCGGGGACAGGATATGAGGAGATGATGCACTCACTGCATCAAGTAGAAAAAGTCTGAATTGGGGGGGAAGGACTTGTCTACTACAATCACACAGGAGGGTGTGGTAGAGCCAGGTCAGAAGTCAAGTCTCCCAGGTCCCATAGATTCTCTGTTCAGTCCAGTTCTGAGAGTGTCCTATCAAAGTCTAGATACTTCTTAGAGGGAATGGCAGATTAGGTCATATTTTGTCATTAAAACCTTAGCAAGAATGAGTGGATCAGATCACCTCTATAGAGACATCCCCAGGTTCTCTGGTCCATGTTCCTTCTATTGCAGCTGCTCAGCCAATAGAATATAAGGGTCAAATAAACAGCAAACCAGAAACCTGGACTCTCTCTGTACTGGAAGTTACCTATGGACAGTGGCAGAGCAGGGGCTAATGCAATGCTTCCCTTAAGAACATTGATGGCTATCCCTAACCCTCCAGTATCCAGCTTCCCTTCCTTTTTGACCATACATATTAGTCAGGAGAGGGAATGTCTGTTCTATAAGGGGGAACACAGTAAGAAAAGTGATTTCTTCAGAAGACAGCAGAATAGCTGCTGATCTGGAAGTCAGGGCTTCATCTCCTGTAGTTCCACAACCACACAAATAAATACTCTTAATTCTTGGCCTACATTGTCTTCTGATTGTTCTGTTCCAGAACCACCATTCTCAGTGACTGCTCCTGCTCAGTCTGTTCAGGCCAAGCAAGGGGAAAATGTCATACTCTCCTCTGTACTCTCTCCGAAGATGGATGCTCAGAACATGACTGTGAAGTGGTTCAGAAACCAGACTCTCGTGTACAATCATCCCAGTGGGGAGAAGCTGGGAGAATCCCAGGGAGATGAATTCCAGGGGAGAATGGAGCTGCTGAAACATGACTTGCCTGAGGGGAAGGTGACCTTGAGGATCCAGCAGGTCCAGGTCTCTGACTCCGGTTCATATACCTGTGGTGTCCACTCACTTGACTATTCTGATGAAACTCACATTGAACTGCAGGTAACAGGTAGGTTCTATGTAATTTATGGTTTTCTTCTGAAATTAAGACTGTTAGAACTAGAAAAGGTTTTAAAGAGAATTGAGTTAAACCCCCTCATTTAACAAATGAAGGAAATGGGGCACAGAACTAGGAGGGACTTTGCACAAGATCATTCACTTTGGAAAAGTCTGGGCTGGGAATCAGACTCCGCTCTTCTCACTCTAGATCTGGGCATTTTCTTCTCCTTGACATATCCCTTGGGTCCTGTATGTGTGAAACAACAGTCTTTGAGAAAGGTAAAATTCACTTTGGGACATGAACCTTGACTCATGGCTTCAATTCTCTTCCCTCCCTTTTTATCCTTCAGCCCTGGTGTCTCCCACTGAAAAATTATGGAGGTCTCCCCTCTGACCTGGAGCTGAAAATGAGGATGGTTTTATTGTCTCTTTCAAAGACTTCTGGTCTCATTTGGCCCTCAAAAGTCAAACACTGAGTGGGATACAAGATATGAAGCCTTTTTTTTTTGTTGTTACTTTAATTATTTATTTATTTAGTTTTTTGTACAAATGGTGTTTTTTGTCTTTTTAGATTTTTGCAAGGCAATGGGGTTAAGTGGCTTGCTCAAGGCCACACGGCTAGGTAATTATTAAGTGTCTCAGGCTGGATTTGAACTCAGGTACTCCTGACTCCAAGACCAGTGCTCCATCCACTGTGCCACCTAGCCACCCCACAAATGATTTTTTTTATACATTACTAAAATATTCTTGTTTAAGAGTAAACATAATACCTCCTCCTCCAAAAAATATACACCCTCATGAGAAATAAAGGAAAGAGGGAAAAAAAATGTGCTTCAGTGTTCCAACACCACCAGCTCTGCCTTATGATAAGTCCATCACAAAAGCTACTTCCATATTTTTCCACTGTTGCTGTTGCTGATCTCAACTCCCTCCATTCATAACTCCTCACAACCATATACTATATTTTCTCTCTCCTTTCATTCTGTCCCTCTTCTAAAATGTGCTGTAGGGTAGCTGAGTGGTGCAGTGGACTGATCATTGGCCCTGGGGTCAAGAGGCCCAAGCCCACATACCACCACTGAGACCCAGCAAACACCCAGCCTCATGGTCTGGAACAAGCCACCCAATCCCAGCCCCTTGCAAGAAGTAAAAAAGAAAATGTGTTATATCTGACCACTTTTCCCCATGATCCACCTTCTCCTCCATCACTCATATCCCCACCCCTTTCCCCTGTCTTCCTTCTCTCCTTTTTACTCCAGATGTCTATACCCCATTGAGTATATATGCTGTTTCCTCTCCTAACCACCTCTGATGAGTGCAAGGGTTCCCTCATTCCCCTTCACCATCCCCCCTTCCATATCATTGCAATAGCTCATTGAAATAAAAAAATATATTTTATATAAAATAAATTAGACTATTATACCTCTCCTTTATGTTACTCCCAGTACATTTCCCTTTTAGCCATTGACTCCATTTTTACATTATATTATATCTTCAAATTCAGCTCTTTCATATGCTTCATCTATAAAAACTCCTTCTACCTGCTCTATTAAATGAGAATTTTATATAAATATTATCAGTATCATTTTTCTATGCAGGAATACATGCAGTTCATCATCATTAAGTCACTCATATTTTATTCTTTTCCTCCACTCTCTATGCTTCACCTGAGTCCTGTATTTGAAGATCAAACTTTCTGTTCAGCTCTGGTTGTTTCAACAGGAACAATTGAAATTCCCCTGGTTCATTGAAAGTCCATCTTTCCCCCTGGAAGAGGATGTTCAGTTTTGCTGGGTAGTTGATTCTTGGTTGCATTCCAAGTTCTTTTGCCTTCTAGAATATAATACTCCAAACCCTATGAGCCCTTGATATAGTTGCTGCTAAGTCCTGTGTGATCCTGACTGCAGCTCCATGATATTTTAATTGTGTCCTTCTAGCTGCTTGTAATATTTTCCCTTTGACTTGGGAGTTCTGGAACTTGGCTATAATATTCCTGGTGGTTGTTTTTTCTTGGATCTCTTTCTGGAGGAGATTGGTGGATGCTCTGAATTTCTATTTTGCCCTCTGCTTCTAGGATATCTGGGCAATTTTCCTTTAAGAATTCTTTAAAAATGGGGTCAAGGCTCTTTTTCTGATCATGACTTTCAGGTATCCCAATAATTTTTAAATTAACTTTTCTGAATCTGCTTTCCAGATCAGCTGTTTTTTTCAATGAGATGTTTCACATTTTCTTCTAATTTTTCATTCTTTTGGTGTTGAAGATTGGTGTTTTGGTATGAAGATTTGGTGTTATGATTTCTCATAAAGTCATCGGCTTCCTTTAGCTCCATTCTACATCTGAAGGATTTGTTTTCCTCAGAGAACTTTCTTATCTCTTTCCATCTGGCTAATTCTGCTTTCTTAAAGCATTCTTCTCCTCAATAACATTTTGAACTGTTTTATCCATTTGACCTGGTATTTTCTTCAGCATGTTTTGAATCTCCTTGACTAAACTGCTGACTTCTTTTTCATGTTTTCCCTGCATCTTATTTCTTTGACCATTTTTTCTTCTATCTCCCTTACTTGATTTTCAAAATCTTTTTTTGAGCTCTGTCATAGCCTAAGCCCAATTTCCATTTTTCTTGGAGTCTTTAGATGCAGGAACTTGTACTTCCTCATCTTCAGATTGAGTATTTTGATCCTTCTCGGGATCTTAGATAATGTATTCCTCAATGGTGTTCCTCTTTTTTTATTTTTCATTTTATTTATTTTTTAATTTAATATTTATTTTCATTTTGTACTAATAATGTTTTTTATACATTAATAAAATACTCTTGTTTAAGAGTAAATGAAATACCCCCTCCCCCCTAAATATAGACTCAATTGAGCGATAAAGTAAAGGGGAAAGAAAAAACATTAAAATTAAAAAAAATAGTAATAATTGTAGGTATGGCCAGGTGGTGCAATGGAAGGAGCACCAGCCCTGGAGCCATGAGCACCTGAGCCAAAATCCAGCCCCATGCACCCAACAATCACCCAGCCGTGTGACATGCAAGCCACCCAAAACCCACTGCCCTGCAACCCCCCCCCCAAAAGACCCAAAATAAAGTAAAATAGTAATAATAGTAGGGGTGGCTGGGTGGCGGACAGAGCATTAGCCCTTGAGCCAGGAGCACCAGGGTCCAAATCCAGCCTCAGACAACCAACGATCACCCTGCTATGCAGCCCCAGGCAGGCCACCCAGCCCCATTTGCCCTGCACCCCCCTACAAAATAATAATAATAAAAAATGTGCTTGAGTCTTTGTTCCAACACCAACAACTCTGTCATTGGTAGATCACATTCTTTATGATAAGTCCATCACAAAAGTTACTTCCATATTTTTCCACTGTTCCCATTGCTGATTGCAACTCCCTGCTTTCGTATTTCTCTACTACCATGTACTATATTTTCTCTCTCCTTTCACTCTAACTTTGCTGTAGGGTAGCTGAGTGGCACAGCAGATAGATCCCCAGTTCTGGGGCCAAGAGGCCTCGAGCCCCCATACCACCCCTTAGGCCCAGCATCCACCTGGCCCTATGGTCTCAGACAGGCCTTCCAATCCCAGCCCCTTGCAAGAAGTAAAAAAGAAAATGTGTTATATCTGACCACTCTCCCCCCAAGGTCCATCCTCTCCTCTATCACTCACATCACCCCCCTTCCCCCTGTCCCCCCCTCCTTCTTACTCCAGATGCCTATATCCCATTGAGTATATGTGCTGTTTCCTCTCCTAACCACCTCTGATGAGAGTGAAGATTCCCTCATTCCCCCTTGTCTTCCCCCCTTCCATATCATTGCAATAGCTCATTGTAATAAAGAAAAATCTTATTATATGAAATATCTTGGCCTATTCCCCTTCTCCTTTTTCTTTCTCCCATTACATTTCCCTTTTTTCTATTGACTCCATTTTTACACCATATTTTATCTTCAAATTCAGCTTTCTCCTGTGCTTCAACTATAAAAGCTCCTTCTACCAGCTCTATTAACTGAGAAGGTTCATATGAGTATTATCAGTGTCATTTTTCTATGCAGGAATACATGCAGTTCATCATCATTAAATCCTTCATATTTCCCCCCTCTCCTCCAATCTCCATGCTTCACCTGAGTCCTGTATCTGAAGATCAAACCTTCTGTTCAGCTCTGGCCATTCCAACAGGAACATTTGAAATTCCCCTGGTTCATTGAAAGTCCATTTTTTCCCCCGAAGAGGACATTCAGCCTTCCTAAGGTAGTTGATTCTTGCCTGCATTCTAAGTTCTTTTGCCTTCCCATATACTATATTCCAAGTCCTATGAGCTTCCAATGTAGTTGCTGCTAAGTCTTGTGTGATCCTGACTGCAGCTCCACGATATTTGAAATGTGTCCTTCTAGCTGCTTGTAATATTTTCTCTTTGACTTGGGAGTTCTGGAACTTGGCTATAATATTCCTAGGGGTTGGTATTTTTGGGATCCCTTTCTCTGGGGGATCGGTGGATTCTCTCTATTTCTGTTTTGCCCTCTGCTTCTAGAATATCAGGGCAATTTTCCTGTAGTAATTCTTTGAAAATGATGTCAAGGCTCTTTTCCTGATCATGACTTTCAGGTATTCCAATAATTTTTAAATTATCTTTCCTAAGTCTGTTTTCCCATATCAGTTGTTTTTTCAATGAGATGTTTCACATTTTCATCTAATTTTTCATTTTTTTTTTTTGGTTTTGAGGTATTGAGTCCTGGTTTCTCATAAATTCATCAATCTCCCTGAGTTCTATTCTTTGTCTGAAGGATTTGTTCTCCTTGGCTTTCTTATCTCTTTTTCCATCTGGCCAGTTTTGCTTTTTAAAGCATTATTCTCCTCACTAACTTTTTGAATTGTTTTATCCATTTGACCTAAGTTGGTTTTTAGTATGCTATTTTCTTTAGCAGTTTTTTGGATTTCCTTGACTAGGTTGCTGACTTCATTTTCATGTTTTTCCTGCATCTCTCTCATTTCTTTTCCCAGTTTTTCTTCTAACTTCCTCATTTGATTTTCAAAGTCTTTTTTGAGCTCTGTCATAGCCTGAGCCAAATTTCTGTTTTTCTTGGAGTCTTTAGATGAAGGAGCTTGTGCTTCCTCATCTTCAGACTGAGTGTTTTAATCCTTGGGCTCACAGGCAAAATATTTCTCAGTGGTGTTCTTGTTTTTCTCTACTTACTCATTTTCCCAACCTGAGCCTGGTTTTGGGGTGCTTCCTGAGCTTTTTGGACACTCCCACAAGGATCTCAGTGTATGAGGCTCTGTCTTCCTGGTCTGTGGATGACCATAAACATCCCCCCTGTGCCATGGAGCTGAGGTGGAGGGGGGCCCCCTGCTGTTCTATGGGGGGGGCCTAGACTGTGATCAGGATCTGAATGTGGTCAGAGCCCCAGAGTCCTGTTCCAGGGGCAGAGCTAGGCAGTCTCTCTCTTCACTCCCCTCCCTAGGTTCAATGGGCTCATGTCCTAGGGCTCCTGTTTACAGGCTCCACCTGCTTATGTTTCCTGGAACTGGGTTGTGCTGGCCTTGCTGCTCTCTGTGTGCCCTGAGGGCTGGGTTTCACATACTTGCTCTGGCAGAGGTCCCACGCTGTTCCCCCAATTTGTGCCCAGTGCTCCCCCGGGACATAGCTCAGGAAACTCCCTGACTGCTGTGAGCCGGGGCTCCCAGTGCCGTGGGGCTGCCTCCAGGAGGCTGAAGTTCTTTCATTCTGGTGGGCCACCCCTCTGGTGGGCTGCCCCTCCAACCCCGGGGAGCAGAGCCTTTCTTTTCTTTTCCAGGTTACCTTGAGTAGGAGCACTGCCTCATTGGGTCCCTCTGTGGGTTCTGTCTCTCAAAAATTTAGTTAGAGTCCTTAGCTTATGAGTTTTATGAGACAGCGCCTAAGACATGATCCATTCTTGTCACCATCTTGGCTCCACCCCCTTTTTTTCTCTGTTTACTTATTTCTCCAGCCTGTGCCTGGTTTTGGGATGCTTCCTGAGCTTTTGAGTATGATTGTGACACCACCCCACAAGGATCTCAGTGTGTGAAATTCTGACTTCTTTCCTGGTCTGTGAATGATCACAAGTGCATCCCTCTGCCACGGGCCTGAGGTAGGGGCTCTCCTATTCTATGGGGGCCTAGACTGCGATCAGGAAATGAATGTGCTCAAGAGCCCCAGAGTCCAGAGGACAGACCTCTGAAGTCTCTCTCTACTCTCCTACCTTCAGTGGGCTGAGCAGTTAAGGCTCAGTTGCCTGGGGGCTCCTATTTTTGGACTCCACTCCTGCCTACTGGCTCCACGCCTGCTTCTATTTCCTGGATCTGAGCTGCCCATGCTGAGCTAACTGTGTTGACTGCTGCACCTGCCCTGAGGGCCTGGGTTTCACATGTTCTCTCTGGCAGAAGTCCACTCCACTGATTCTCCAATTTGTGCCCAGTGCTCCCCGGGATGTAGATCAGGAAACTGCCTGATTGCCTTGAACTGCAGCTCCCAGGCACCCTGGGGCTGCTTCCAGGAGGTTGAAGCTTCTTCACTCTGGCAGGCCACCCCCCTCTAACCCTGTGGAGCTGGAGTCTTTTCACTATTTTCCAGGTAGCCTTGGTCTGGAGAATTGCCTCACTGGATCTTTCTGTGGGTTCTGTCTCTCTCAAAAATTTAGTTAAAGTCATAGTTTTAAGATTTTTGAAATATTATGGAGAGAACACCTAAGAGAGGCTCTTTTCCTGTCACCATCTTAGGTCCACCCCCCCACCCCCCCAAGGCTTCTTGACTGTCATCTACAAGGCTTCCATCCACATTGTCCTAGACCCAATCTGGGGAAGTAGTGATGGAACAAAAATGCAGAAAATGCCACAAAATCATTCACTGCTACTTTACCAGGCACCATGGTGCCTTGCTGATACAGAAAGGAATATCTATAAGGCCAAGGACTCCAACAGCATCTGAACATCACCAGAAGTTCTGTTTCCTATCAAATCAGGACCTGGGGTGAAATGGTTCTGAAAAAGGCATTGAGAAGGACATTTTTACATAATATTCCCTTCACTATAAAAATATATTATGCAAGTCATGCCATCATTCATTTGATGTCATGGTTTTCCTAGATTATGAAGGACAATAATTAATGAAAATATACGTGATATTTCAAATAAGGAAATGATCCCAGGAGATTCCTTCCTTAAACTAATATGGATCTAATTCTCTAGAGAACTGGTAGATCATTAGGGACATCCCACCTGGGGCATTTCTTGGTTCACATTGTGAATTTATCACTTGGTTGCTATTTGAACTCAGATCACTGGGTTTTAGTCTCTGCTTCTTTAAACAGAGGAGGGAGCCTGGGCAGCCTCAAAAGACTCTTCCAAAGATTCTTAATGCCAAAAGTCTCTGGGTAGGAAGGTTAAACAGGACTCCCTACCTCTTTTAGCTGTTGTTCCAAATTCAGCCCCTGAGTTCAAAAGGAAGAAATCAAGCTCCTTCTCCAGGACAGATTCATCTGGTGGAAGTCAATATTTGGGTCTCTTACTAGGCCTGTCTGTCTGTCAACCCATTCAGGCCAAACAGGGGGGGAACATCACACTCTCCTCTGTACTCTTGCCAAAAATGGATGATCAGAACATGACTGTGAAATGATTCAAAAACCAGACACTCATGTACAATCACCCCAGTGGGGATAAGTTGGAGGATTCCCAGGGCACTGAGTTCAGGGGAGGATGTAGCTGCTAAAACATGACCTGATTGAGGGGAAGATGACCTACTATGTCATCTGGATGAGTTTCTTCCCCTCTTCCTCTCTTGTTCTCTGATCTTTGATCTAATGATGGTTTTGAGCTAGATTCCATCTAAGGTCCAATCATCCTCTGAAAGTCTCTGAATCTATAAGATCATAGCTGTGAGGTCATGGGAAGAGACCTGAATTGGTTATCAGAAGATCCAGGCTTCAGTCCTGACTCTGTGACTTACAAGCTGAAGGATGGAGGCTTCTCTCTTTTATTTTCCTTTCTATAAATGGAAGCACCTGGGCTAGGTTCTCTCTGAGCTCTCTTCCAGTTCTTAAATTTCATTTTCTAAGTCCTAGAGAAGCTTAGTTTTAGGGGATGTTTAGAGGCTGCTGGGGGAGATGAAGACAACATTATCTGTGCACAAACCAATGTCCTTGTCCAGGATTTTCTGAAACCTGATGCCCTCTGTACTCCCCCTCCCCAACCTGGGCCACAGGGATCAGGGATCAGTTTCCCCATTTGTGATTTCCACATTAATGGAGTTTGGGGGCCCTATTTTCAGAGACTCTCCACACATCCCAGAAGATATCTACTGGAACGATTATTACTGTATTCCTGGTAGTCTTGATATGTTCCCCCTTGGTGATTCATCTCTGCATTCAAAAATACAACCAGAGGTAAGAGAAGGACCCTGCCCTTAGGCCTTTAGTCCTGCCTTTATTCCCCAGACCCTCTTATTATTGCTGTGAGAGGTATCTGAGCATCCCTAGCTTGCTGGGCTAGGACCTCTCCCTTAGATCTGAAAGTTTGGTCTGGCCTGGGCTGAGGGACCTGGGCTCTGCTGGGATGACAGAGAAACTCCTGAGTGGTCCCTGTGCTAAGTGGGTTGTGTCCAAGATGATTATCCACTGGGAGTCGGGAGGATGGACTTGGGAGAAACCTCTTGGCCATGTTCTCACTTTGGCCTAATCCTCCATACACCCCCCATGCAAGAACTGGTTTCTGGGTTATTTTCTAGGTATAGGGATGAGGGTTACTAGAGCTGCCCTTTGCTAGGCAGCCTATTTTCAGAACTATTTCCTTTAACACGTGCATGTGAACATGTTCCCAGGAACCAACCCCAATCAGTTCCCTGGTCTTTTATCTCTTACTCCCTTGACCTTTACCTAGCCACCCTGGGCTCGTACCTTGTTCCTACCCCAGACCTACCCTCCTATAGGCTGACTCCAGGAATTAAATCATTTCAGCTTGAATGAATAATTTTCATCAATGATTTCTAGCTGTGGGTTGGACTTTTCCCTCATCTAAGTCTCCCTTGTCTGCTTTTTGAGGCAGCCTGGTCCCAGGTGCCAGCTCTTCTCCCCAGCCTGCTGGCAGCCCTGCTCCCTGTCACTGCCTCCCTGCCTCTGGGTCTTCAGTCCTAAATGAGGTAGCTCCCTCTCCATGCTCCTGCTCTGATAAACTGAGGCCCTGAGACTAAGGTGGGAATAGTTGTGGCTTCCAAAGGGATAAACTGAAGGCAGCAGGAACCTACTTGGAAAGCAGGCAAGGATCCGGTGCTCCCTGATTTATCATTTGTTGCCAGAGGCTTTGCCCCTTCAGTGACAGGCATTCTATCCCACCCTCTGCTGGGAAGATTATTTGTCTAGTTGAATGGGGTCTTTTCATTTCAATTTAAGGGCAGCTAGACAGTACAGTGGATTGGAGCCCTGGACCTGGAATCAGGAGGACTCATCTTCTTGAGTTCAAATCTGGTATCAAACACTTGCTGGGAAGTCACTTAACCCTATTTGTCACAGATACTCAAAATGAGCTGGAGAAGGAAATGGCAAAGAGCTCCATTATCTTGCCAAGAAAATCTCAAATGGGATTCAAATAGTTGTACATTAATGAAATGGCTAAACAACTCAATACATATTTATTGTAGAAAACAACTGATTTCTTTTGTAACCTCTATTTCCTTAATATTATGAGGTTATATAATCATTTTTTATCTTCTCTTGAAATTTAGTTCTTATGATTCCTTTTCTATTTTTATTTTTACACATGCTGGCTAGTTGACCCTGAGCTAGTCACCTATCTCTCAGAGTTCTTTAAGACTAGAAGTAACAGAGAAGGCACAGAGCAGCATTGCTATTGGAGTCCCCCTCTCCAGAATTGCCTAGACCAGTGAAGTAACAAGTTCATTCCCTTATATTTTAGATAATAAGTTATACATACTTTTAATATGTTCCATTATTGAAAAAATAATTTACTTAAATAGTTCTTGTTTTTCATTTACAATGAAAAACATCTTTATCAAATTATTAATATTTTTTGGCAAGGCAACGGAGTTAAGTAACTTGCCCAAAGTCACATAGCTAGGTAATTATTAAGTGTCTGAGGTCATATTGGAACTCAGGTCCTCCTGACTCTAGGGCCAGTGCTCTATCCATTGCACCACCTCACTGCCCCTCAAATTATTATTAATCCTTATAAAACAATTGATATTATATCATCAACAGCACATAAATTGCCTTGTTTCCAACTCAAGAAGGAAAAGGAGAGAAGAAAGGACCTGCAGGAACTTGCTAACTTCTCCTGAGAAGTTCCAACCTCCTTGAAGGTCACCAGCTAGAGAATCTTCTATAATGTATGGCAGTTCTCTTTGTAGTGGTAAAGAACTATAAATTGAGGGAATGCCCATCAACTGAAGAAAGACTGAACAAGTTGTGTTTTATAGAGATGCGATATACTTATTTCTCTATTAAGAAAAGTGAGCAGGAACTTTTTTTTAAAAAAACCTGGAAAGACTTACATGACATGATGCTGAATGAAGTGAGCAGAACCAGGAGAACATTGCACAGAATGACAGCAATACTGTATGATGACAACGTGTTGTTTTTGTTTAACCTTTGTACTCTAAAAGAATGATGACATCATGAAGATGATGACAGGACAAGCAAGTGAAATGGATTTAAGCGAAGAAGGATTGTGCAAAGTATTAACCATATTTTCCTTAGGCTAAGATCAAACAACAAAGTTAGTTTACAAATGAAGTTTAATTCTCTAGGATCTTACCAAAATCTATGGGTAGATAGCATACTTACAAATGCCAACAAAAACAGAAATTTGGGGGGACAATTTATGCAGAATAAACACAGAATCATAAAACTTTTGGCAGCTAACCAATAAGGTTATACATTTTATGTCATTTGATGATTATGAACTCATCCATAAAATCTGTTCCTGTGTCAAACTGACAAGATCTGATTTTCTCCAAGATTACTATTTCCTCTTTACCAAAGTGTCAAAAAGGTAAGAATTTATCTCTTATCTAGATGACCAGATCACTTTTTCTGTCTTCTCAGGAATGGCTCTCCATTTAATACACAACTTGAAAAGATCCTTTGAGATGCATATTTCTTTTTAGTTTTTTTTGCAAGGCATTGGGGTTAAGTGGCTTGCCCAAGGCCACAGCTAGGTAATTATTAAGGTCGGATTTGAACTCAGGCACTCCTGACTCCAGGGCCTGTGCTCTATCCACTGCACCACCTAGCCACCCCTGAGATGAACATTTGAAACAATCTGCACTGACAAAGCCTTTTCCCTTAAATCTATCAAAAAGAACAAACCCTGTGGGGGGGGGGGGGGGCTGCAGAGATACAGATCCTGAAACCTACAGTCCTCAATTAGAGCTGATAAAACAATTTTTAAATCAGATCTGTAGAGATCAAGAAATGTTTGTGATTTCACAAGAGCAGTCATTCCACTCCTAAACTTGTAGCTACTACAGCACCTCCTATTATGAGGAACAGGAAAGGAAAATCACAATGAGAACGAACTCAGGCAACATCAGATTGAGGGACGAGGCTCCATGACTACAAAATCACGAACTGGCAAAGGTATGGGAGTATCCCCAGGAATATAGTATAAATCAGGCATTGCTCAGACAATTGTACACAAGCCTGACAACAGAGGAAGGAGAGTCTGATAGAGGATCCACACCTAAAGAACATTCCTAGATGGCAAGGAAACAAGAGATAATGCCTGGTGTCCTTATGTAATTGGGGCCTGGTCTATGCTGTGGAGATAGAGAGTAGAGTAGGTCATTCCAGGAATCATTATTTAGAAGTGAACATTCCCATGGAAGGATTCAAATGGGGGGGGTTATTCTCTATGCAATTGGAAACAGGCTCAAACTCTTTCACTGTCCAAAAGAACCCTCTCTTGAAATCCCAATAAACAGCACAATTCTCCATCTTGTAAGGCCCCCTAATTCTGACCATTCCCAGAAACATGGCTTTTATATTGATAAGAAAGAAATTATCAAAGCAGGGAATAGGACCAAGTCCAGTAGGTCTACCAATACAATAAAAGTGCCTTGAGTGGCATTTTGTTCAAAAAGTGAAACATAAGCCATATTTGTGTAAAATGCCTTTATCATTTTTTTTTTGTTTCCTGACAAAAGGTCTTTCTGGAGAGACCCAGATAGTATAATTGCAGAGGGCTGGGTCAAGGGTCACTATAGGGTCTCCAGAATTGTGGTTTGCAAAATAACAGAAAGCAACAGGGGAGGGGGGGCACTGCCGAGGCCCATTTGACTCCTGAAAAAACTGCACATACAGTAGCATTTGAGTCTATAGAGATATTACTGTTCCTAAATTTTTCTCAGAAATGTGGGGCACTTAGGGGTATTTTGTAGTTATTGCCTTCGATATACTCATCCATTCTTGTTGCTGACAATGGTAAGTTAGGTAATGGCATCCTCAGTAAACCATAGGTTTTCAGATAGATGGAGTAGGGCTATTAGTTCAATAGATCCTCAATCAAAAGCAGAGATAGGATAATGTGGAGGGAGGGAGGATTATGCTTACTTTTACAACAAGATTATTGTAGTAATATGAAAATAAATAAAATAAAAATTGTTTAAAAGAATTCAGAAAAGAAAAAGAAGAAGATAGGGTTCTTCAAGGTAATCCAGGTCCCCTCCTCATTTGAAGAAAAACAAACTAAAGCCCAGAACCCAAAATTCAATTAGGCACCGAGTGAAAAACCACAGTTTGAAACCAGATTTTCTGATTTTCCAAATGTGGGACTCTTTTTGTTCTTCTTTATCATCCTACTGTCCTCAACCCCCTTCCTTTGCTAGATGGTCAAACCAAGGTACTGAGAGGAAAATGAACCAATGTGATAATTTGATGAAGGGCTGACCCCAGGGCTGCTAGAATCCAGGGTGCTCAGCTAAGAGTCAGAGAGATGGATATGTGAGAACCAAATGCAGAATGAACTTCAGAAGAGAGAGGCATTCTATGGAATCAGGAGAACTGGGGTCTTGTCCAGTTTCTGTAATTATCTTTTATAACTTCTTGGATGAGTCTCTTCCTTGCCCTTCTCACTGTCCTTCTGTCTAATGATGGAGTTGGGCCAGATGTGATCTAAGATCGCATCATCCTCTGAAAGTCTCTGAAATCATAAGGAAGTAGCTTTTTGAAGTCATGGGAAGAGGCCTGAGTTGGGAATGAGACCCCAGGCTTCAGTCCTTGCTCTGTGATGATGTTGATGTTTGTCCTTTGTTTTTTGAAGAAGACCAGGGAGGTGATGCCATGACAAGCTCATGAACTGGATCTAAGTGGGGGGGTGGGGAATGCTGTGCAAGGTTACCAGTCTCACTTTCTCCTCCAGGGCCATCTAGGTAGACAGATATGAATAAAGACAATTGGAGATGGTACTGAATATGAGGCAATCAGAGTAAAGTGACTTGCCTAAGTAAGTATTTGAGGCCTGATTTGGACTTAGGTTCTTCTGATTTCAGGGACAGCATCTAACATTGTACCATCTAGCTGCCCTGTGATTTACAAGTTGAAGAATAGAGGGGCCCCTCTCTTCTATTTTCCTTTTCAGAAAACAAGGCAGTTGGGCTATATTCTCTCTAAGCTCTCTTCCAACTCTTTCATTCTATTCTCTGAAGTCCTGGGGAAGCTTGATTTGGTGGGGTGGAGGGGAGGGTGTTTAGAGGCTTGTGGAGGGGAAGGAAGCCTCCCCTTCTGCATCATCTGTACATGTCACTGTCCTTGCCCAGTATTTTCTGAATCCGGATACTGTCTATCCTCTCTCCCCTAACCAAAAGGTGGGACGGAGCAGGGCTGAAATGAAATTTTCCCCCTTCTCAGATTTTTCAGAGTTGAGGAATTTGGGGACCTATTTTCAGAGAATCTCCCACACCTCCGAAGATACTTAAAAGAGTGATTATGCTATTCCTTGCTTCTTTTTCACTGGCTTCTTCTTGGTCTTTCATCACTACCCCCCTAAAAATTTAACAGAGAACCATAGGTAAGTGAAGGGTCCTTCTATTACTTCCCAGGTTCTCTGATTATTGCTGTGAAAGGCATCTGAGGATCTCATAATTTGCTGGGCTTGTACATCTCTCTTTGCTCTGAACACACAGTCTGATCCTGGTCTGAGGGACCTGGGCTTTGCTGGGATGGTAGAGAAACTCTTGAGTAGTGCCTGAGCTGGGTGGATTGTGTCCAAGAGGATTATCCATTGGGAGTCAGGAGGATGGACTGTTGGGGAGAAACCTTAGTCTTGTTCTTATCTCAGCTTAATACCCCCTACCCCATCCAGCAACTAGTTTCTGGGTTGCTTTCTAATTCTGTGTGGAGAGATGGGGATTGTTGGGACTAGCATTTGCTAGGCAGCCTGTCTCCAAAGCTGTTTTCTTCAGTCTTTGAAAGAAGATTTACTCCCAGAGGCCAGCAACTCTTCCCAGACTCCTGGCAGCCCTGCTCCCTATCACTGCCTCCCCGCCTCCAACTCCTCTATTCTGAATGAGCCAGATACTCCTACCTCTGGTAAACTGAAACCTGGAGACTGAGAGGGGGGCAGCTAAGGCTTCCCCCATGAATCATATCCTGAAGTGGGAAACTACTTGGAACCCAGACAGGTGTCTGATTTATCACCTATTGTCAGAGGTTATTTCCATTCAGTTGTTAGACTTCTACTCCACCCTCAGCCCACGAAGGTTTTGTTTGTGAAGTTGAATTAGATCTTTTCATTTCAATTTGAGGACAGTAATGTGGTGCCGTGACTAGAGTGCCAGGCCTTTAGTTAGGAAGAATCATTTCATGACTTCAGATCTGACTTAGGCACTTAGTAGCTATGTTGCCCATGTTCCTTCCCATGTTTGCTCCAGTTCTTCAGAATGACCTGGAGAAGGAACTGGCAAAACATTCTAGTATTTTCCCAAGAAAATCCCAGATATGGCAAAGAAAAGTCAGATATCATCAAAAATAACTCAGCAATAATTCTATTCAAAATTATTTCAGAAAGCAATTTACCACTCTTTTAAGATATTTTCCCTTAATACTTTATTAGTTTATATGACCTAGTTTTATCATTTCTTTAATTTGGTTCTCATTTTGGTTCTTTCTATTTTGGTTCTTTTCTATCTTCATTTTCACACATGTTGACTGTGTGCTCTCTAAGACTAGAGGTAGCAGAGACCAGATACAGACTAACATTGCTATTGGAAACTCCTCTTCAATATTCCCTTGATCAATGAAATCCTAAGTCTATTCCCTTATCCTTTAGAAAAGCTGTTATATTTACTTTTATAAAGTTCTACTATTTTAAAAAATTCTCTTAATTTTTTATTTACAAGTGTATCATATTTTCTTTATAAAATCATTGTTAACCTTTATAAAACAATTAATTTTGTTTTATTGGAAGCAATTATTTCTAGCATCCATAATGAGAACTCAGAAAAGCAAAAGTGATAGCAGGGAACCACCTATTTCCGAGCTCCAACTGCCCTGGCTGACCATCAACTAGAGAATTTTCTAAACTTTGTTGATACAGGAAAGCTATGTGATAGCAAAATAACTGGAGAGCATTGCCTATGAAAATTCCCTTATTTTATGTCCCCTTTCTCTCCCCAGGACTTCTGGCAAAGGGCAATGGGTGGCAGCTTGTGGATGCTTAGGCAAGTCAAAGAGAACAGAGAGAGAGTCTAGAATCTCTAGCCACTTCTACCTTTCCAGTTCTTTCCTGGAGAACATCATTGACTAATCATGCTGCAGAAGTGAGCATTTTCCTCCTCTGGTAGCACCCTGGAGAGTGGAAATTTCCTGAATTCTAGATTTGGTTAAGAGTTACCCAGATGCAGTTATTTAATTACTCTATTTCCTGTTAATCTGGGCGATTTATATTTTAATATAAATTTCCCAAATTTGGAATATTATCACTAGGATAATACACTATGATCAAATGGTATTTATACCAAGATTACAGGAATGGTTCACTATTAGGAGAACAATCAGTATAATTGACCATATCATTAATAAAACTAAGTGAAATCATAGGATTATTTTAATAGATATTGAAAAAACCTTTGATAATATCAATTCCTATCAAAAACACAGCATTGAAATAGGTGGAATTTTCCTTAAAATGATAAGCAGTAGCTATCAAAACCATCAGCAAGCATTATATGTAATGGGAATAAGCATTCCCAATAAGATTGGGGATGAAATTAAGAGTTTCTATTATCATCTCAATTATTCAATATTTTATTTAAAATGTTAACTTTAGCAAGAAGAGAAAGTAAAAGAATTATAATAGGCAATGAGGAAAGAAAACTATCACTCTTTGCTGATGATATGATGGTATACTTAGAGAATCCTAGAATACAAACTAAAAAACTACTTGAAACAATGAGAAACTAACAAAGTAGCAGGATATAAAATAAACCCACATAAATCATCAACATTTCTATCTATTATCAACAAAGCATAGCAGCAAGAGATAGAAAAAGAAATTCCATTTAAAGTAACTATAGACAACATAAAATACTTGAGAATCTACCTACCAAGACAAATCCAGAAAATATATGAACATGACTACAAAACCCTTTTCACATGAAGTCAAATCTAAACAATTGGAAAAATGTCAATTTCTTATAGGTAGATTGACCCAATATAATAAAAATTACATACCTAAATTAAATTACTTATTCAGTGCCATACCAATCAAACTACCCCCCAAAATTAAGAGAACTAGGAAAAATAGTAACAAAATTAATCTGGAGGAACAAAAGTTCAGGAATATCAAGGGAATTAATTAAAAATAATGCAAAGGAAGCTGACTTAGTTATATAGATCTAAAACTATATTTTAAGGTGGCAGCCATCAAAATTGTCTAGTAATGAATCAGAAATAGAATAGTGGATCAGTGGAATAGATTAGGTACAAAAGAAAGAGTAGTAAATGTCTATAGTAATCTACTCTTTGATAAATCTAAAGACTCTAGCTTCTGAAATAAGATTCACTATTTTACTGAGAAATCTGGAAAATGATAAGAAAGAAATTAGGTATAGACCAAACCCTATACCAAGATAAAGTAAAAAATGGAGATAGAATCATAAAGAGTGATGCCATAAGCCTATTTGGAGAACAAGAAATAGTTTATCATTCAGTTCAATGGAGAGGCGAAGAGTTTATGACCAAAGAAGAGATAGAGAACATTATAAGTGATTAATTTTGATGACATTTAAATTAAAATTTTTTGCATAAATAAAACCAACACAACTAAGATTTGAAGAAATGTAGAAAGTATTTTCACAGCTAGCATTTATGATGAGGGATTCATTTGTTAAAGAACTGAGTCAAACTTATAAGAATACAAGTCATTCTTCAATTCATAAATAGTCAAAGGATAAGTACAGGTAATTTTCAGTTGATGAAATTAAAACTATCTATAGTCATATGATAAATTCTCTAAATCATTACTGATTAGAGAAATGCAAATTAAAACAACTCTGAGGAATCACCTTACCCCTATAAGATTGACAAAAATGACAAAAAAGGAAAACAATGTTGGTGAGGATATGGGAATATTGGGACCCTAATACACCTTTGTTGAAGTTGTGAACTGATCCAACCATTCTGGAGAGCAATTTGGAACTGTGCCCAAAGAGCAGTATAACTGTGGATGCTCTTTGATCCAACAATACCACTACTGTCTGAATACCAAAGAGATCATAAAAAAGGGGGAAAGACCTATATGTACAAAAATCTTTATAGTTGTTCTTTTCGTAATGGCAAAGAATTAGAAATTGAGGGGAGGCCCATCAATTGGGAAATAACTGAACAAATTTTGGTAGATGAATATGATGGAGTACTATTATTCTGTAAGAAATCAATAACGGGCAGATTTCAGAAAAGCCTGGAAAGATTTGCATGAACTGATGCTGAGTGACATGAGTAGAACCAGGAGAACATTGTATACATTAACAGCAGCATTGTATGTTGATTAACTATGATGGATTCAACTCCTCTTAGCAATTTAATGATCACAGACAGTTCTAAAAGAAAAATGCCATTCACATTCAGAGAAAAAAATTATGGAGTCTGAATGTAGACCATACAGAATATGTTCACTATTTAAAACTTCTTTTTTGTGTTTTTTCTTTCTCCTGTTTCCCCCACACACACCTTTAGTTTTAATTATTCTTTCATAATATGACTAATAAGGAAATATATTAAAAATCTATCACACATATATACAATCTATACCATCATATTGTTCTCTGCAATAAAGATTGGAGGGATGGGAAAGTATTAGAAGAAGGTGAAACTCAAAAGCTTATAAAAAAATCAATGTTGAAAACTCTCTTTGCATATAATTAAAAAAATTAAATAAAAGGACCTAAAAATGAGTTACCCAGATGGAGATTTATACAGGAGCTCTCTACTCCCAAGAGAGGATGGCCAGCTCTGAATTGAAGACCTGCAAAGGGACATTCCAGATGGGTGAGGAGATCTGAACATATCTACAAAGTCACTCAGTGCATATTTAAGGTTCATCTGAAATACCTGATCAGAGGTCCCAGATTCCATTCTCCCTCCCCAATAGGCCTGAAAGATACAGAATGGAATTATTATTATGGCCATTGTAAAGATGAAGAAACCAAAGGAAATTCAGTAATTTAATCTTCTGACCTAGCAAGGGCAATCTTATGTATCTACTCTACCACACCACATCTAATAACAATTAAGAATGCAAAGGAGGAATTCTTAAAGTCACTTTCTACACCTCAAAAATGGACAAAACATCATCTAGAACCCAAGGGATTATGACATACAGGGACACCAGGGAAGTCACAGCACAGACAAACATGACCAGGAATGGAATAGAAAAATTTATGTAAGATGCAAAGTTCTGGGTTTGGAGTTCACAAGAATAAGAGAGTTGCCTAAGGAAAACCAGGATGGTCAGAGAGGCTGAGGTTGAAGACTTTGGATGTCTTGGATAATGGTAGTCACTAGAGCAACACCAAAATTATTACTAGACAGCTCAGGCCTCTGTCCTCTTATGGTCATAAAAGTCACCAAAGTATTATAGTTACCTATGTCTTATGTGCCAATGCTTTTGACATATAACTGCTATTCTCACCTATGTCACCTATTTATCAGTGTCAACTGTGGCAGTAAATTCCACAAGTCACCTATATAACTGCAAATGCCATCTATATTTTTAAATGTAAATATCATTGTCATCTATCTGGACTTTTTACTTATCTACAAATGTCAGTGTCAGTGTCACCCATATCATCTATAAGCCTAGGTACATACATTACCTATCATCAAAAGTCACTTATGTCATTTCAACTATTGATACCTCTGTCACCTATCTGCCTATACCACCTCTGTTACCCATGTGCCAAAATATCCTGTAATCCCAATTTCTAAATGCCAGCTATTTCACCTCTCTGTAAAGCCTTCCTATATTCATTACCTACCAAAGACACTTGGCTGCTAATGGCATCCTTGACAAATGTCTACAATGTCTCTGATTGGGAAGATGATGTTGTCCTCTACAGTAATTGGGAAGGAAGAATTGAGAGGAGGGAGAGTTTTGGGAAAAAAATGAGTTTTGATTTGAATTTATTGAGTTTCAGATGTCTACTGAATATCCAATTTAAGATGACTGAAAGGCTGTTGGAGATGGGCAGCTGGGGGAGCCTAGGCAAATGAGAGCTTATGATACCACAAAATGAAATAATATTTTAGTAGGAGAAGAGGAGAAGGCCTAGAACAGAACTCTGAAAGGCACCTAAGGGATGACTTGAAGAAGGATCTAGCAAAGGGGTTGGAAAAGGAGTAGTCAGAAAAGGATGACTAGGAGGAAGTACTGACTCAGAAATCTAGAGAGAAGAAATTATCAAGATGGAGAGAAGGGTCAACAGGTACAGAGGTTAAGGAGAGTGAGGAATGAAAACAATCCACTGGATTTGACCACTAGAAATCATTAGTGACCTTGGAGAGAGCAGTTTCAGTAAGGTCAGAATTCAGACCATAAGGGTTGAGGACCAGAATGAGAGAGGAGAACATGAAGTACCTATTGCAGATGGCCTTTTAGAAAAGTTTAGCTACAAAGAGCAGAAGAGATATAGGACAATCATTTGCAAGCATAGGATTAAGTGAGAATTTTTTTCAGGGTAGTAGAAAGATGCCATGTTTGTAGGCAAAAGGAAATAAGGTAGGAGAAAATGAGGATATGTGAAAGAATGAGCAGGACAGAGGGGGCAATGTGTTGTAGGAGACCTGATGGAAGAGATTTAAAGATTTATGTGAATGAGTAGAGAATTTGACATTAAATAGTGTTAGAGCCCCTCAGGGCTACTGGGAAACATCTAACTCCCCTTTTACAAGGAAGGGCACTGAGAGCAGAGTAGCCAGAGCCACTTAGCTGATCAAGAGTAAAGCTAAGGTATTACCCAGATCCTCTAATTCCAAACCTATTTCTTTTTTCCCAATGATTCATGTCTCCTTACAGACTTAGAGGTGGTGAGAAGATACAAGGAATATTAGTGGTAAGTTTGTCCAACCCCTTCATCATACAGATGAGGAAACTAAGGCCCAGAGAGCCAGAATGGGGTAAAATCAGAGCTAGTACCTAGGTTCCCCTTAGATACTTCTCTCTTCTATAGTCCCAGTTTTGGCATAACTCCTCTATTCTCAATGAATGGCAGCACCCGCTTTCCATCTGAACAATCAACCCCCAACCAAATTTGAAGGTGAACCTGGGCAAGTACTTGGCTTTTTTCTAGTTTCAGCTTCACACTATGGAAATTGAGGGTTTGGTCTTAGATAATTCTTTCTAATTCTGATATAAGGGGTTCAATTACAAACTATGTTAAATTGGTAGCATTTCACCTCTTCCTCCCCTTTTATATTCTCCCCTGAAAAGTGATCAAATGAGACAATATTTTAGTTTTTGTATCTTAAAATATTTTATTTATTTGTTTTTCCAACAACATGCAATGGTGGCTTTTTAACAATTATCCCTCTTTCTCTTCCCTCCCTCCTCTCCTGATAGAAAGCAATTCAGTTTAGGCTCTACATTTATAACCATGCCAAATATAAATCCATAAGGAGATAATATTTGTAAAACGCTTTGAATTAAAGTGATAGATTAATGGTAAACCATTATTATTAGAAGTGATTTATACTTTTAGGCCCTTGAACTCAGAGTCCTTCATTGAGGTGTATCCTAGAGTCATACTCTCCCTCCTTCCATCCAAGTAGGACCTTTCCTTTGAGTTTTTACCCACAGTATGATGATCTAAAAGGTCTATGGATGTTTCATTCTGCTTTGCAATCACAGTACCAAATGTAATGTAAGACAGTACTGTTGAGCATGGGGGTGGGGAGAAGAGGACTCCTTGATCAATCCTCTATTACATTAGGAATGTTTGGTACCTGGGAAAAGCACCACAAAGCCAATCAGGTGATTAAGAGACAGAAAGGGTATCCTCATTTGGAGGTGTGGCAAAGATACCATTCTGTTAGAGATCTTGAGGTGGCCCAAAGTTGTTGGTTACAAAACTGTCCACAAGTAGATCACTTAATAATAGCCTCCTTTTAAAACTAATTCTTTTGGTTTTTGTTGGAAAAAATAAAATTTTTATTCTAAAATTCAACTCTCATGAGCAATATACATATATATATATATATATATATACATATATATATATGTATATATATATATATACATATATATATATATGTATATATATATATATATATATATATATATATATATAGAGAGAGAGAGAGAGAGAGAGAGAGAGAGAATTAAGAATGAAATTGCTGCAGGTCTCTATTATGTATATTTGGTTAGATTTTTTGTTTAAGTATATAACGAGTTTAAGCTATGGAAATTTTTAAGTCAGTCCTGTTTGTTTGTGGTTCTTTATGACCTTTCTGTTCTCTTCTTTGCATATTAAAAAAAACCTCAATGGTCTTCTTTTCATTCTTTCTTCTTCCTTCTTCTTCTTCTTCTTCTTTCTTTTTTTTGTTGTCCTATCCTTAACTCTTCCTTCATTGAAACTCTCCCTTCTCCTGATAGAAAAACTAAACTCTTCTAAGAAATATTCATATTCAAGTAAAACAAATTCCCATTAGATTATGTCCCAAAATTTCTCATTCTGCTTTCTGAATCTATCACCTCTACATGAGAAAGTGGATAGAAGATTTCATTATTAATACTCTGGAATTAGTTGATCATTGCACTGATCAGAGTTCTCAAGTCTTTCAAATGTAACTAATCATTTTTCTAGGTGCTGAGATCAGCTATTTCTTCATATTTGACGACCAAGAACTCTGATAACTGGGAGGTGGGATTGAAGTAGTAGCCCTCTCCTTAAACAGATACTTTGAGGGAAAAATCTGAAATGGAATTAAAAGCTGATCTCCCAAAACTCTTAAGTTTTCCCACAATAGAATGGAAGCTCCTTGAGAGCAAAGTCTGCTTCATTTTTGTCTTTTCATTCCCAATGCTTTGCACTTAGTGTTTGGTAATTGATTCAAAGTGTCACAAGAGCTGGAAGGGATCCTTGTATTTATTCTCACAGATTTTAGCACAGAACCTGAAATATAGCATTTGTTTACCAAATGCTCTGTCTGTCCATTCATCCATCCACCCATCCACCCTTTCACCCACCCACCCACTCACCCATTTAGGCACTCATTCATCAGTCCATCCATCTATCCTTCATACAGTCATCAATCCATCTATCTCTCCACCCAACCACCTGTCCATTCTTCCATCCATTCACCCATCTATCCTTCCATTTGTCTATCCATCTAGTTCAATTCCTGCAGAGGTGGGAGTGGGGCACAAGAGAGGACAATGCTTTGCTCAGACTCATAGGGGTAAGCAGGTTCATTCTGCTCATTCTTACACTGAGACTGAGCCAAGGCAGAGTCAAATAGAACCTAAATCTCATAGACTCGCAGATAGCTCTGGAAGGGATCTCTGAGACATCTTGTCCAACTCCTTCACTTTCCAGAGAGAGAGACAAATCTAGCATCAGAGTCAAAGGAAGGATCTGGACCCAGATCTTCAGTCTCCCAGTCTCCCAGCAATAGCTCTTTCAGTTCAAATTCAACCTCCGCATTCCATACTTACCTCCATCCTAGGGTTCTCCAGTTTTGTCAGTAAAGCAACTTAGGACAAATAGTTGAGCAAGTTCACTCTCAGTCTGAACTCATTATCCATACCCATTCCTAAATCTCTTCTCTATAGGTAAATTTGAGTAGATTAAGATGGCTAATCTCATTAGGAATGAAATGGTCCTTGGGATGGGAAGGATTTCCACTATGAATAGAGAGACTGAGGAGATGGCTCCTTATCCTATCCTCAGTGCCTGCTCTCACAACTCCCAATTTCTCTCTTCACAGAGACAATGTTGAGGGGTACTCAGGCATAGTTGAAGATATCTGGACTTGGGGACATATTTTTTTTCCAAGGGCAGTGGTTAGTATTGATTTAATTACAATGCTCAGAGTAAGATTTAGAAAGGAAAGAAGAGTGTGTGGAAGCAGGGAAAAGAGGTAGTTGAGGTACCCACAACAGGGTAGAAAGTGGCTAAATGAAAAAGAGATTGCATGGTACCAGGGAAGGTCAAGATCAGTGGCATGGCCCTGGAGATTCTATTTGGAGAGTAAGGAGCATTGGGGGCAGAGTAGAAAAATGATCAAGAGGAGACTAAAAGAAAGGGGGGAAAGACTTGCTTGCAGGCACATAGGGGGTTGCTGGTAGAGCCAAGTCCAGAAGCCAAGTGTCCTAACTCTTATAGATTCTCTGTTCATTCCAGTCCTAGGACTGTCCAGGTAAAGTCTGTATACTTATGGAAGGGGTTACTTTATTAGACCAAGTTTGTCCTTCCACCTTAGCAACAATGAGTTGGTCAGATATTTTTTTCAAAGCATCTCAACAGAGATCTAGAATAGAGTACCAGACTGACTTCTCCAACTATCCAGATGACAAATTCTAATACTCCCCAATGAATGGAACAATCTTTATACACAGTAATCTCACCTGCCTCTCTGCCCAAACCCTGCTTCTAAAATACTTAGATACACAGACATAGTATAAGGATCAGGTTAACAACAGCCCAAACTCTTGGGCTCCTTCTGTTCTTGGAAGCTGCCTATAGACAGCAAGGGACAGGGCAGGTAGAGGAGGTAGTGAATAGTGAGTTAAACCTGGAATCAGGAAGAACTAAATTCAAATTATCTCAGATACATTCTGTCTGACCCTGGGCAAGTCACTTAACCCTGTTTATCTCAGTTTCTTCATCATCTATCAAATGAACTAGAAAAAGAAATGGCAAAATACTTTGCCATTTGCCAATCCAGGGTCATTGCCAAGAAACACCAAATGTGGACATGAAGAGTCATATATATGACTGAAAGGATTGCCCAATTCCAACAAGGATGGAGCAGACTTATGCCTCCATTAAGACCCCTAAAAATGTTATTGCTTTTCCTTCCTTTTCTGACTATACAAAGTATAGTGACTTGTTTCTTCCCCTGAAAACCAGGAACTATATATCAACAGTCTGAACCTTGGCTTTCCTAGGGAAAGCTTGAGGGTGGTTTCAATGCTTTGTAAAGAAAAATTAGCCTGTTTTCGATGGAACCTTGAGGCTTTGGATTGTTTCTAGCCCAGATCAGTTGGTGTGAAAGATTTATTCAGAAATGTAGGTGATAGAATTCAATTCCTAGAGAAAATCAACTACATGAGGACTCTCATTTCCTCCCTTCTCATTCCCTTCTGAATCCTCTGCAATCTTTTTAATCTCATCATTTCCCTTTAAAGTTGTATATGACTAATTGCCAAATCTGATGACTTTTTCTCACTCTTTATCCTTGGTGATTTCAGAGCTACATCTGACACTGTGATCACTCTCTTCTTGCTCTCTAGGTATTGATGACATCCCTCTCTCCTGGTTCTCCTGTCTGGATGCTCCTTCTCAGGTTCTTTTCCTGGATCTTCATTGAAGTCTCACTCACTAACTGTGGATTCCTCCAAGGTTTTCTCTTTAATACTCCTCTCTTCTCCTATGTTACCTCATTCAATGCCTTGATTCTCATGAATTCTTTCATCATTTTTATGCAGATGATTTCCAGTCCTGGTCTCTCTCCTGAGCTCCAGTCCTGAATTTACCAAAGTGCCCTTTATACATATATCATAAGCATCTTAAACTCAATTCATTGTTGAGACTCATTGTCTTGACAGACCACTCCCCAAATCTCCTAACTTTCCTGTTACAGATGAGAAAACTATTCTCCACCCACCAGCTTTGTACCTAAGGTATCTGTCTTAGTTTCCCACTGTTGCTCAATAAATTTGTCCTGTTAATAAAGATTGAGAGTTGTTGAAAGTGAAGGAATTCACTACTGGCCTGGAGTTGAAATAACTCAGGATTTACTTCATAAGCTTGTAAATTTTATATATTATGCTAGTAAATGGTGTGAGGAAAGGACAAATAACACAGTTTTAGGTGAGACTACCTGAGAGTAAGGGAGAAAGGAAAGAAGGCCAGAGTTCTTCAGTGGCCCAGGCTGGGAGCACAAGGTTCTAGCTTAGAGAGAGAAAGAGTGTCCATCTTGACGGGGGGGGGGGGATAGAAGGAGGAAAAAAAGACTTATTTTCCAAGTCCCCATACTTAAAATGCATTTCCACAATGAGCTGGACAAGGGTGACACTTGGCAAGTGGCACCTGGTTTCAGGTACTCACCAATATGCATGATACAGGGGGTGGTCCTCCTAGGAGGGGGCCAAGACAGTATTCATTGTGCATGGGCAACATAAGGACACACCAGTCCTTTCTGGTCCAAAGGCATGACCTTTAAGTCCAACACATAATTTCTTGTGGAAGATTATTGAACTGCCTGTATCATCAAATTTGGCCAAGGTCAGAGTGAAAATCAAGAGGAAGGGTTTTTACAAGATTTTAACAGTGCAGGAGATTGCAAAATTTCCTATTACAATTACAATTGCAATATTTCCTTTGTCCATAATTCCCTGCATCACCACTAACCCTCACTCTACAGATCCAATCTAATGTCACATCTTCTTATTTCATCCTTATAATACTCTTCAAATATGTCATGTTCTCTCTATTCACACAGAAGCCTCCTTGTTGAAAGTCTTTATCATCTCTCCCTGGAATATTCCAGTAGCTTTCTGTTAAACATAACTATCTTAGGCTAAAAAAAAATAACAAAAAGTTAGTTTTATCCATGAAATTTTATTCTCTAGGATCTTACCAAACCTTTGGGTGGATGTTGTCATTAAAGATACCTGCCAAGAGTTTAATTAGAAAACAATATTAATAGAAATCTCATAAAGGATGGCAAAATTTTGGTGATCAATCAATCAAGTTACACATTAGTACATAAAGATGTCATTGATTCCTTTATGATTCTCTAACCTATTCATAAGGTCTGTTCTATGACAGAAATGACAAAGATTCAATCAGCAAAGGGACTACTTTTTCCTTTCTCAGCTTTTTGGTCCCACCTTTTGACCTTTCAATAGTTTACTACAAAAAATCTATAAACTACTACCACAAGTTCATACAGTGGAGAAACAGAGAGTGAGTTGAAGGAGATAGTAGTTGCTAAGGAGATAGTAGTTTCTCAAGAAAGTAATAAAGTTAAGCAAAAGATATGGTTGGCAAGGAATAGCAAAAAGGAAAAGACAAAAAGGAAAAGCAAAGAATGTTAGATCAATATAGATTCAGTCATGTGGAGCTGGAATTACAATGTTCTAGCAAGCATGGGCCAGATCATGTGGATTCAAATTAGAGAAGAGAAGAGAGGAGACAAAGGTAAACTAGTTAGAATTCAGAGATAAAGAGCTTCCACCTAGGTGGTAGCTCTTTATCAAATGCATTTCCTTAGTGGGTGGGACAAGGGTGGTACCTGAGGAGTGTTTAGCACCTATTTCCAGGTACCTCCAATGCACTTGCATCAGGATCAATCCCCAAAGAGTAGCTAAGACAATACTCACTGAACATGAGTAGCAGTTCATTAGGACTATGTCTTCTTTTGCCCCAAAGGGCATGACCAAAAAGTAATGGAAAACACTCCCCACAGAACAGCTCTGTGTCTAGAGTTTCCCTGCTACATACTCAGCTACCAAAGTGTTCTTTGATGGTTCAAGAAACTTCAGTGACTCCCTGGTACTTCTAGGATAAATTATAAATGATTCTGTCTTTTAACACTCTCCCAGACTTGACTCCACTTTCCCATTCCATGATTATCGCATCACTTTCTTTCATATATATACCATGGTCCAGTCAAACTTGCCTCACTCTTCCTTACCCAGGGCCCTTCTCTCTGTCTCTGTGTCTTTGCACTAATTCTACCTCCTGCCTGGAATTCTAGATGTCATTTTTTTTTGTTTTTGCAAGGCAAATGGAGTTGAGTGGCTTGCCCAAGACCACAGCTAGGTAATTATTAAGTGTCTGAGGCTGGATTTGAACTCACACACACTCCTGACTCCAGAGCTGGTGCCCTATCCACTGTACCACCTAGCTGCCCCTAGACTTCATTTCATTCTCAGTTCCATTCTTCCTTCTGGAGGAGGCCAGGCATGGTTCTCCCCAGCCTGCACCTGCTGCTGGTTCCCCTCAAAATGTCTTCATTGGCCCTCTCTATATCCAACATATAGTTATTTGCAAGTTGTTTCTCCCATTCCAACGTGAGCTCCCTGAAGGCAGTACCCATATTTTGAATTTTATTTTACCTCCATTGCTTAAAATGATGCCTGCCACATGATAATAATAAGAATCACTAACATTCCCAGTGTACCTATTTGAACCAAATGCTGGGAGAAGTACTTTACAATTATTATCTCACTTGATTGTTACAATAACCCTAGAAGTGATGTTAACATAAAAATAATAATAATATCAGTAATAGTAATACTTGCTATTATTCACTTATATAGTCTTGAGATTTTACAGCATCTTTTGGATTTCTAAAAGTAGAGCCTAATTATAGGCCTATCTCCCTGATGAATATAGATGCAAAAATCTTAAATAAAATCTTAGCAAAACAATTAAACCAGTTATCACTAGGATAATACATTATGATCAAGGAGGATTTATCCCAGGAATACAGGGTTGGTTCAATATTAGGAAAACCATCAGTATAATTAATTATAACAATAACATACCTATCAGAAATCATATGATCATATCAATAGATGCTGAAAAAGCATTTCACAAAATATAACACCCATTCCTAATAAAAACACTAGAGAGTGTAGGAATAAATGGTTTGTTCTTTAGAATGAGAAGCAATATCTATCTGAAACATTAACAAGCATTATATGCAATGGGGATAGGTTTGAAGCATTCCCAATAAAATCAGGGGTGAAACAAGGATGCCCATTATCACCACTACTATACAATACTGTATTTGAAATGTTAGCCTCAGTAATAAAAGAAGAAAAAGAAATTGAAGGAATTAGAATAGGGAAGGAGAAGACAAAACTCTCACTCTTTGAAGATGACATTATGATATACCTAGAGAATCCCAAAAAAGTCATCTAAAAAACTAGTAGAAATATTTAGCTACTTTAGCAAAGTAAAATAAACTCTCATAAATCCTCAACATTTCTATATATGATTAGCAAGATAAAGCAGAAAGAGATAGAATGAGAAATCCCATTCAAAGTAACCTCAGACAAAATAAAATACCTGGGAGTCTGCCTGCCAATGCAGACTCAAAACTTCTTTGAAAACAATTACAAAACTCTTCTCACACAAATAAAATCAGATTTAAATACCTGGGCAAACAGCAACTGTTCATGGATAGGTCGAGCTAATATAATAAAAATGACAATTCTACCGAAACTAAATAACTTGTTTAGCTCCCTACCAATAAAAGTTCCAAAAAACTACTTTAATGAGTTAAAAAAGTTGAAGGTAATTTTATATGGAGAAATAAAAAGTCAAGAATTTCCAGGGATTCAATGAAAAAAAGTGTAAAAGAAGGTGGCTTAGCCTTACCAGATCTAAAATTATATTATAAAGCATCAGTCCTCAAAACTATCTGGTATTGGCTAAGAAACAGAGTCATGGATCAGTGGAATAGACTAGGTGCAACAGCAGGAAATGGTTATAGTAATCTGCTCTTTGATAAACCCAAAGAGTCCAGCTATTGGGATAAAAATTCTCTCTTTGATAAAAACTGTTGGGAAAATTAGAAGTTAGCATGGAAGAAACTTAGATTAGACCAACACCTCACACCCTATACCAAGATAAGATCCAAATGGATACAGGATTTAGACATAAAAAAATGTATTATAAGCAAACTAGAAGATCAAGAAGTAGTTTACCTGTCAGATCTATGGAAAGGGAAACAGTTTATGACCAAGGAAAAGATAGAGAACATCATTCAAAACAAACTAAATAATTTTGATTACATTAAATTAAAAAGCTTTTGCACAGACAAAACCAATGTATCCAAGATCAAAAGAAATATAGTGAATTGGGAAATAATTTTTACAACTAGTATTTCTGACAAAGGACAGATTTTTTTTAAGTTTTTTTTTGTAAGGAAAATGGGGTTAAGTGGCTTGCCCAAGGCCACACAGCTAGGTGACTATTAAGTGTCTGAGGCTGGATTTGAATTCAAGCATTCCTGACTCCAGGGCTAGTGCTCTATCCACTGCTCCACTTAGCTGCCCCCAACACATTTCAAAAATATACAGAGAACTGAGCCAAATTTTCAAAAAACAAGCCATTCCCCAATTGACAAATGGTTAAAGGATATGCAAAAGCAATTTTCAGCTGAGGAAATCAAAGTGATCCATAGTCATATGAAAAATTGCTCCAAATCATTACTTATTAGAGAAATGCAAATTAAAGTATCTCTGAGATACCACCTCACACCTCTCAGACTGGCCAATATGTCCAGAAAGGACAATGACCAATGGTGGAAGAGATGTGGGAAATCTGGGACACTAATACATTGTTGGTGTAGCTGTGAATTCATCTAGCCTTTCTGGAGAGCAATTTGGGATTATGCCCAAAGGGCAACACAAATGTGTGTACCCTTTGACCCAGCAATACCACTGCTGGGTCTATTCCCTGAAGAGGTTATGAAAAAGGGTAAAAACATCACTTGTACAAAAAAATATTTATAGTAACCCTGTTTGTGGTGGCAAAATTTGGAAATTAAGTGAATGTCCTTCAACTTGGGAATGACTTAACAAACTGTGGTATATGTATGTCATGGAACACTATTGTTCTATTAGAAATCAGGAGAGATGGAAATTCAAGGAAGCCTGGAATGATTTGCATGAACTGATGCTAAGTGAGATGAGCAGAACCAGAAAAGCATTGAACACCCTAACAGCAATGTGGGGTGATGATCAACCTTGATGGACTTGCTCATCCCTGCAGGACAACAACCAGGGACAATTTTGGGCCATCTGCAATGGAGAATATCATCTGTAGCCAGCGAAAGAATTATGGACTTTGAATAAAGTCCAAAGACTATTACCATCAAATTAGAAAACAAAGTTATATTATTAAGTAATTTAACTATCTCATACTTTATTTTTCTTCCTTAAGGATATGATGTCTCTTGTCATCACATTCAACTGAGGTAAATGTATAACATGGAACCAATTTAAAGACTAACGGAATGCCTTCTGTGGGGGTGGGGGGGTGGGAAGGAAACAAGAATGAGGGAAAAATTGTAAAACTCAAAATAAATAAAATCTTTCTTAAAAAAAAAGAAAGAAACTCACTATCTAGCTGCTTCTCCAAAGGATCTAAGTTAACTTTTATATTAGTTTGTGGATATAAACCGTTTGTGCAACTTTAATTAGAAAGTCTAAACTTTGCTCCCTGAGTCAGAGATTGATGAGTTCCTCATAACATGAATCTACATAGATCTTTAAACCCCTTTTACTTGAAGCCCATTTTCTAGTTTCTAGAGTTGTTGTAAGGATCAATAAGATAATAATTGTAATGCATGTAAACATAGTGCCAGGTAAATTATCGGGACATTTTTTTCTATTTTTCCAATTACATAATATGGAAATTTTTCAATATTCATCCACTTGCGAATTATTCATTTTTCTACCATCTTCCCTTTCTACTTCCTCCCCCGCAAAGGTGAACAGTCCTAAGTTGTACATATATAGTCCAATATGTTAACATATTAGTCATTTTGTGTATGAGAAATTCGGAATAAAGGAAAAGAATGAAAGTCATGAGATTGGAAGGAAAAATTTAAGTTCGTTTTTTTTAAAGAAGTGACCTCAGGTGGCACAGTAGATAGAGCATTGACCCTGGAATCAGAAGGTCCTGAATTCAAATCTGATCTCAGACACATAATAATTACCTAGCTGTGTGACCTTAGGCAAGTCACTTAACCTCACTGCCTTACAAAAAATAAAAATAAAAGAAGTGAACTCAATATCCATTCAGATTCTTTGGGTTTTTTGATTTGTTTGCTTTTTGTTTTCCTCTGGATGAGGAAGGTTTTTTTCAAGAGGTCTCCTAGGGTTGACCTTGATCTCTGAACTGCTGAGAGGATCTACAACCATCATAACTGATCAACTCACAATGTTATTGTTAATGTGTAAAATCTCCTCTTGGTTCTGTTCCCTTCTCTCAGAATCAGTTCATGTAATTCTTTCCATGTGTCTCTAAGGTCTGATCATTTATGGTTTCTTATAGAGCAATAGTACTCTATAATATTCATATTTTACAACTTGTTCAGCCATTCCCCAATTGATGGGCATCTCCTCAATTTCTAATTCTTTGCAACTACAATAAGAGTTTCTAAAAATATTTTTGAACATGTGGGACTTTTCCAATTGTTTCTTAAATTTCTTTTGCATATGAAACTAGTAATGGTATTGCTGACTCAAAGGGTACAATCAGTTTTATTTCTCTTGGGGCATAGTTCCATATTGCTCTCCAGAATGGTTGGATCTGTTCACAACTCTACCTACAATGCAGTAATGTCCCAATCTTCCCACAGCTTCTCCAAAATTCATCATTTTTTCTATTAATCATCCTAATCAATCTGATAGGTGTGAGGTGGTACCTCAAAGTTGTTTTAATTTGCATTTCTGAATAATAAGAACTTAACAAAGTCTTATTTTCTTGTTTCCTCCCTTACTCTCTTCCTTTCTTCTTAATTCTGCCTCCAAGAATTGTTGTGAGGATGAAGCTTAGGAAACTATTGAGGAACTCCCTCAAATTAGGATTTTTGGCCTTAATTAAAAGCAAAAAACAAAATTTGGTTAAAAACACACTTATTGATATTACTGAACCCTCAGTTAGTCTGCAAGAGGAAAACCAGCCATACCTCCAGTTTGACTTAAATACTATTATCCATTGGGAGGTATGATTCAAAAAGTCACCTCATACATACTAACAAAATTTGTTTCCAATTACAATATTTCCCTGTGTCCATGATCCCCTGCATCACATATTTACAAACTGTGCCCATTCTTTATAGGATGATGGGTCAGAGTTAACTCCAATTTTGAAGCTACCCATTGATATCAATCAACCAAATCACTAACTTAACAGCTCTAAGAAATCAAACTAAGAGACTCAAGTTTAGGATTCAAGAGAACTACTCACCCAGGCAGGATCTATGAGTCAAATCCACACTGGAACACAAAGGGTTTTCTACTGCTACCAAGTAGTTGGGGTTAAAGATGGAGGCAGTGAAGCAGACCACTTCAAACCTTGGTAGAGTCTCTTCATTTATGTCAATCTGAACTAGTGAAAAGGCAGCCAAAATAGTGAAAATTATGAATTTTATTTGAGGCAAGGAGTTGAAACTGAGATTTACTCAGCACCAAGTGTTGAGGAACCCAAAGAGGGGATAAATATGGGGTTCTTATAAAATTTTTGGGAAGAGAAAGAGCAAATAATTACTGAAAGTTCATAGAGAAGTCTTGGAAAATATGGAGGAGAGAGTTTAGGACAATTACAAGGTAGCCCAAGACTGGGAATGATAATATCTGGTCAGCCTAAAGCAATTCATGAACCTGAGAATATGGACTAGGGCTGCTTACTCAGTTGTGATCAATAAAAGAATGGGAGAGCTAGATGGGTCATTAGAAGTTGTCATTGCTTTTATTTGTTTCCCAGCCTTTTGCATAGTGCCTAGAACATTATACTTCCTTACCAAAGCCTCCACCTATCAATCTATTGATGTCATCTAAGAAAAAATATAAATTTTGCCTGTTTTTTTCTCTCTAATAACAAATATAAATCTTCCCATTGTATCAAACTGGAAGGAAAAGATTCCCATGCTTTGAGGAGGTCTTTAGCATAATTGATAAGGTCCTGAGTTGGGAAGGCATTACTCCTCCTAATCTAATGGAATTCCTGATAATTCAACCCAAGTCAATGTGACATGAAGCATATACTGATTTAAGGGTCCCTCCCTTTTTTGGATAAACTGAAGTGGTTTTATCATATCCTGCCTTCTGATTGTATAATTATACTAGGGTTATGTTTCTAAGTAGTCCCCATGAATGCAGAAAGTAGGCTTAGAGAATCTACTCTTTTGTTAGCCTAATTCTGTTTGTTCTTTTTTTAGACTAACTCTGAAGGCTAACACAAGTTAGTCAAATTCTATTTTATTAGGACAAACTAACAAATGTTAGTTTAATTCTTTATTAAGGTCAGATTTATGAAGGTCAACATTATTTATAAATACATCTGGAGTTTAGGGTGTGTTCAGAGAAGGCTACTCTGGTGTGAGGGCTGCCAAAGTCTTTTCAGGGCTACTTTCCATCTTTGATGCCCATCTGATTTATCCAGCTATCACTTCTGGTTCCAAGAAGCTGAAACAAGCATCCCAGTCTGAGTGAAACAAGGTTGACAAAATCAGAGCTGGATTAAAGTTTTGCTGGAATGGCTGCAGTGAAGGGAGGCACTGTGAAGCCAGCATAGATTTTATAATCAAAACTAGTTAACAAGAATGTATGCCTCCCTGAAGGAATGAAAAACAGACTCATACAATGCAATTGCTACTTGCAGGAAAGAGACATATCATCATCAATGTATGTGTTGTCACATCACAAATCCTGAAGAGGTTAAAAAAATTTTTTTATGAAGACCAGGAGACCCTCACCAATGTACTGAAAGAGAACAAGCTTTTAACACTGGGTAACTTCACTGTAAGAGTATGCCTGGACTTCCAGATGTGGCAGAGTGTCCTTGTTAGGAAAGGAATCAAAAATAGCTATAACAATGGATATTTACTACTGAAGACTTGTGTATCTTATGACCTTCTCATGGGCAGTTTAATTATCTTATTAACAAGACCAGCATATTCCTAATAAAAGGATGGCCATCTGGAAATCTCTCTTAAACCAAAGATAATTATAGTGGTCAGGCTCAGAGTTTATATACCTTTTGAAGATTAGGTATTCGATGAGGGGCTGAGTGACATCATGTAACCTTTGGAAAGAGAGAGACTTATCTTTATATCCAGACCTCCCCCAGTCTTGAGTCATCTATTTGAAGAATTTATACCACACCCAAACTTGAGCAGAATTCAATGATTACTCCACCAGGATGGTGATTTGAATAAGAAAATTATTCCAATCACATTACAAGCAATGTCCTTCAAGAGACTGAACTTTATAAAATCAAGACTTTAGAAAAAGGAGAGAACCCTGGATCTCCTTAACTCATTGATTATTAATAATAATTACCTCAATTGTCTTCCATTTAACTAAACATAATGAAAAATTTGTGGATAAATCTTGGCAGCAAACATTGGCATTTAACAGACCGTGTCTTCGTAAGAAGAAGAGACAAAAGTAATGGAGTCAAGATGGCAGAATAAAGACAGGGATTCCTCCAAGTTCTCCACCAAACCAATTGAAATACCTTTAAATAATTACTCCAGCCAATTTTAGAGTCACAAAAAGACTGAGTGAAGCAATATTTCATCACCAAGACAACTAGGAAGATCCTAGGGAAAGATCTGTTATACTGGGATTAGAAATGGCCCATAGCACTGCCCAGGACCTCCCAGGCTGAATTGGCCCCAGCCATCCAGGAACAGATCTCAGGATGCCTGGATTCCAGGGGGCCCCAGAGGCCATGGCAGTGATGGCATTTCCAGACCTCTCAGTACAGGGATTGCCAAGGATAAGTTGGAAGATCAGAAGGAAAACTCTACTACACCAGAGTGAGAGTTGACTGTTGCTTCTCCATCAGTGGTGGAACAGGTTCCAGGGAAGAAAAGAATGTTTGTGACAATCCATAGACCAGAGCACAGGTCAGAAGAGCAGTAATAACCTCTCATAAGACATTGGAGGAATTGAGAACTTACAGGTCCCTGTGAGGAGGGGGTGACCCTGAAAATAGCTGAAAAAACCCTCAACCATTTGTGAGTCTTCCACCCTAGAAGTAGAGCCCCACCTTAACAAAAAATTAAAATCAAGACATAGACTGCAGAAATGAGCAAACAACAGAAGGAAAAAAATCGACCATAGACAATTACTTTGGAACTATGGAAGATAATATAGACTAAGAAGATAACAAAGTCAAAGTTTCTAAATCCAAAGCTTCCAAAAAAGTATGAGCTGGTCTTAGGCTATTGAAGAGCTCAAAAATGATTTTGAAAATCATGTAAAAAGATAGAGGAAAAATTGGAAAGAGAAATGAGAGAGATGTGGGAAAATCATGAAAACCAAGTCAGTACTGTGATGAAGGAGATAGCAAAAAATACTGAAGAAACTAACATCATAAAAACAAGCTTGAGTCAAATGGAAAAAAAGCAGTCCCAAATGTCAATGAGAAGAAGAATGCCTGAAATAAAAATGTAATTGGCCACATGGAAAAGGAGATACAAAAGCTCTATGAAGAAAATAATTCCTCAGAATATCAAATGACATAGAATGATTCCTCTTTTTTGAAAAATCAAGAAACAATTAAACAAATCAAAAAAATAAAAACTTGGGGCAGCTAGGTTGCACAGTCAATAGAGCACTGGCCCTGGAGTCAGGAGTACCTGAGTTCAAATCTGAACTCAGATACTTAATAATTGCCTAGTTGTGTGACCTTGGGCAAGTCACTTAACCCAATTGCCTTGCAAAATCCAAAAAAGAAAAAAGAAAAACTAATCCAACAATCACCCCCTGAAAGAGATCCCCCAAAATGAAAACTGCCAGGAATATTGTAGCCAAATTTCAGAACTTCCAAGTCAAGGAGAAAATATTACAAACTGTCAGATAGAAACAGTTATAGTTAGTATAACAAAAAATTTAGCAGCTTCAATATTAAGGGCTTGTAGGGATTGGAATATGATATTCTGGAAATCAAAAGAGCATGGATTACCACCAAGAATCAATTACCCAGAAATACTATATATACTCTTTCAGCTATATTCCTGTATGGGAAGATACTGATAATTCATATGAACCTTGTCATTTATTAGGGCAGTTAGAAGGAGCATGTATTGACAAGGCACAGGAGGGAGTTGAATTTGAAGGTAATTAAAAAGATGGAGTTAATGGGGGGGGGTAAAGGAATGTACTAGAAGAAAGAGATAGGAGATGTAGAATGGAGTTAGTTATTTCACATAAAAGATGCAAGGAAAAGCTTTTGCAGTACAGTGGAAGAAGGGGAAGGTGTAAGGAAGTGAGTGAACCTAACTCTCATCGGAAGTGACTCAGAGAAAGATTAACATACACATCCATTTGGGTATATAAATCTATCTTATACTAGAGGAAAATATGAAAGGAAGGGATGAGCAAAAGGGGATGGGAGGAGGGAGGGGTTGTAAGTGATAGAAGTGAGTGAAGATTGTGGGAGAGGAAAGGATGCACACACTTTTGAGGAGAGATGGGGGAAAGGAGAAAGAATAGAATAATTGGGGGTGGGGGAATAGGTTGGAGGGAAATTCAGCTCACAGTAGCAACTGTAGGAAAAATATTGAAGCATTTTCTCTGATGGACATGATAAAGAATGCTTTCTATCCCATAGTAAGAACTGATGATGTTTGAATATAGACTGAAGAATACTTTTTTTCCTCACTTTATTTTTCTTGAGATTTTTCTTTGTGGGAGGGCATATTTTTACTTTTACAACATGATTATTATAGTAATGTTTTTCTTTGCTGCACATTTTTAAGATACATCAAGTAATTTGCTTTCTCAATGGGGGAAGTTGTTTTGGAGAATAGAAAAGAATTTGAGATTCAAGGTTTTGGAAGTTGAAACTTGATTTTGCATGTAACTGGGGGGAAAAATTTTAAATAAAGATTTTTTTAAAAGGAATGTAGACAGGATGCAAGAATGATCAAGATGATATATTTAACAGAATTCGGACTGATTCTAGACTTAATTCTCTTCAAACTAAATGTTCACATGCTACAAAAGTAGTGGCTCAAGGCAAGACAACTACCAGAAGACTTAATATCAACAGAACAGAATACTTCTCCCAGGGAAAGAGTTCATTGCTAACTGGAAGGGAAAGCTGAGCCAACATAGAGTGGACAACAAGGGAGTAGAAAAAGGGGCAGTTCTCAGAGATTTGGTCTACAGTATGCATTTGCTCATCTGGGTCAGAACACTCTTGAACATTAAGACTGATTTACTAAAAATGATGGGGAAATTCAGAAGTTACTAATGAAAAATGAGAACTTCATAGAGTTTAATAGCAGAGTAATTTATCTGTCTCTCTAAAAGGCAGCATTTAATTCCATCAAAAATAAAGTATAATTGAAGCTTAGAGAGATGCAGGATTCTTGGTTGAGTAAAAAGGCAGATGGAATTCAGTTTTATGCTGTTAGTAAAAAAGCCAAAACACTTTTATGATTCCCTAAAGGCTATTTACACACCAACCACCTAGGGTGAATCTTGGTGGTGATAGAATCACATTGAATAGTGATAAGGATCCTGGAGAAATGGGTTGAACCATTCTTTAATGTTCTCAACAGATGGTCATCATCAAAGTCTGAAGTTACTGTCCATATATTTCAGGTTGAAGTCAATTCCTCTCTAGCCAAACTAAAGAAGGGGGTTTGAATGCCATTAGGCTCTGTGTCTTGGTAAAGTACATGGTGTTGATTCTATTCCAGATGAGATTTATAAGGCATGGATTTCACTGCCTAAATAATGAATGACTGAAATTTTCTGTGTTTTATGGTGAGAAGTTATCCCCCAGGAGTTCAAGGGTGATTACTTTGTTCATAACTATAAAAACATAGGGAATAGATTGTCCTGTGACTGTCACAGGGGAGACATTTCTCTCATCTACCTGAGAGCTTGAGTGGCTTCAAAAAGGGTTGAAAAATTATCAGTATTGTGTTTGCTACCCAATCAGCTGTAGGAAAAATACCATGAGCATAACAGAGATCTATGTATGTTTGTTATTCTGATCAAGGCTTTTGATACTGTGAGTCATGAGACTTTGTGAAAATTTATGTCAAAATTTGGTTGCCCAGAGAAGTGCATCAGTATTGTATGTTGGTTTTTTTGAGTCATTCTTGCCTGGATTCTGGATTCTGAATGAAGTTCTCACATGTTCCACTCAACAGGTGGAGTGAAACAAAGCTGTGTTCTTGCTCCCATGCTTTTTAGCATGTTGTTTGCAAATGTTATCAGATGTCTTCAAAAAAGATGAGCACAGCATCAAGGTCAGTTACCACAATGACAGTGAATTCTTTAACTTGAAAAGGCTGTAAGCCAAGACCAAAGTGGAGCCAAAGTTGGTGCATGAGTTTTTTTATTCACAGATAATTATCTGCACTCAATGAGGTTTTCAAGTTGAGATGCAATAAGATATAGATCAATTCTCAGCTGTTTGTACTAATTTTTGTCTTATAATAAACACCCAGAAAACATATATGCTTCACCAGCCATCCCTCCACCATTCATCCATGGAACCATAAATTATAGGAAATGGGATAATTTGGAATATTGTAAATGTATTCATTTATTTTGGCAGTTTACTTTCCAAAGTTGTAGACATAGATGATGAGCTTGATGTATGTATTGTCAGTTTGGGAGACTCTGAAGAAAAGTGTGGGAGACAAGAGGCATTAAATTACCTATCAAACAAAACGTCTACAGTCATTTTTCTGACTTCATTACTGTATGCCTGTATGGCAAACTGTACTCTATACTGTATAATGAAACCACCAGTGTCATGCCAAGAAATTGTTTTTATTTCTTTTTTTTAAATTTTATTTAAAATTTTTACCCCCACTACATGCAAAGGCAAGTGTCACCATTTAGTTCCAAAAGCTTGAGTTTCAAATTCTCTCCCTTCCTCCCACTCCCTCTATTGAAAACACAAGTTATTTGGTATAAGTTAAAAATGTGTAGCCATGAAACACATTACTACAATGCAGCAGTAGTAAACACAACCCCACCCTGTCACACCAACAAAGAAAAAGAAACCTAAACAAAAATAAAGTGAGAAAAAAAATGTGCTTCAGTGTGTATTCAGATACCATCAGTTCTTTCTTTGGGATGGATAGCATTCTTTTTTTTTTTTTTAGTTTTTTTGCAAGGCAATGGGGTTAAGTGGCTTGCCCAAGGGCACACAGCTAGGTAATTATTAAGTGTCTGAGGCCGGATTTGAACTCAGGTACTTCAGGGCTGGTGCTCTATCTACTATGCCATGTAGCCACTCTGGATAGCATTCTTTATCACAATTCTATCAGAGAAATTGCTTCAATATTTTTTCCTCACAGTTGTTATTGCTAGTTGTATTTCTCTCCCTCCTATTGTCCCCACTCTCTTTTCACCCAATCCCTCCTCAAAAGTATGTTGTATCTGATTATCCTCTCCCACAATGCTCCCTCTTCTATCACATCTCCCTCCCCTCCCCCTCTCCCCCTCACATCCCTTTTGTCTCCTGTTTTGATCTAGGGTAAGATAGATTTCTATACCCTATTGAGTGTGTATGTTATTTACTTTCTGGGCTACTCCCAATGTAAGGAAAGGTCCACTCATTCCCCCACTCCTTCCCCCCACCTCTACTCCATTGAAAAAGCTTTTCCTTGCCTCTTCTATATGAAATAACTTAACCCATTCTACCTCTCCTTTCCCTCTCTCCCAGTACATTCCTTTCTCCCACATTATCTCCATATTTTTAATTTTTTTATACCTTCAAATTCAACTCCCTCTTTTGTTTTGTCTATAGATGCTCCTTCTAACTTCCCTAATAAATTAGAAGATTCATATGAGTTAAAAGTATCATTGTCCCTTGCAGGAATATACACAGTTCAACATCATTAAGTCTCTCATAATATGGCCTTCCTGTCCATCCTCTCTCTGCTTCACCTGTACTTAAAAGATCAAACTTTCCATTCAGTTCAGGTCATTTCATCAGGAAAGTTTGAAGGTTCCCTATTTCATTGAATATCCATCTTTTCCCCTGAAAGAATATGTTTAGTTTTTCTGGGTATTTCATTCCAAGCTCTCTTGCTTTCCAGAGTATCATATTCTAAGCCCTACAAGCCCTTAATGTAAAAGCAGCTAAAACTTGTGTTATTCTGACTGTAACTCCATGATATGTGAATTATCTCTTTTTTTATCTACTTATATATTTTCTCCTTGTCTTGGGAGTACTGAAATTTGTCCATAATATTACTGGTGGTTTTCATTTTAGGATCTCTTTCAGGAGCTGAATGGTAGAGTGCTTCCATTTCTATTTTCCTCTCTGTTTCTAGGATATCAGGGCAATTTTTTCTGGAGAATTACTTGAAAAATGAAGTCCAAGTCTTTTTTTTTTTGGACATGACTTTTGGGTAGTTCCGTAATTTTTAAATTGTCTCTCCTGGATCTGTTTTCCAGTCTTTTCCAAGTTTTTCCAATGACATATTTCACATTTTCTTCTAGTTTTTCATTGTTTAAGTTTTGTTTCATTGTTTCTTGATTTCTCACAAAATTATCAGCTTCCCTTAGCTCCATTCTACATTTGAAGGAATTATTTTCTTTACAGAGTTTTTATATCTTCTTTTCCATTTGGCCAGTTCCACTTTTTAAGGCATTCTTCTCCTTGTTGACTGTGGACTGATTTTTTCCATTTCACACAAATTGATTTTTAAGATGTAAGTTATTTTCTTCTGTAATTTATGGTAATTCTTTCACCAAACTGCTGACTTGATTTTTCATGATTTTCCTGAATCACTCTCACTTCTCTTTCCAATTATTTCTCTACCTCCCTTACTCGATTTTCAAAATCTTTTTTTGAGCTCTTCCATAACCTGAGACCAATTCATATTTTTCTTGCAGTCTTTGGATACAGAAATTTTGACTTTATTGTCTTCTGAGTGTATATTTTGATCATCCTCAGGACCAAAGTAATTGTGGTCAAATTTTTTTTCCTTCTGTTGTTTGCTCAATTCCCAGTCAACAATTTGGTTTTTACCATTTTGTTAATGTGGGATTCTGCTTCCAGAGAGGAGGACCAAGCTTTTGAAGGTTTTTGCAGCTGTGCCAGTGATCTCAATTCTTGGTTTTTTTTTTTTAGATTTTTCAAGACAATGGGGTTAAGTGGCTTGCCCAAGGCCACACAGCTAGGTAATTATTAAGTGTCTGAGACTGGATTTGAACCCAGTTACTCCTGACTCCAAGGCCGGTGCTCTATTCATTGCGCCACCTAGCCACCCCAAGTGATCTCAATTCTTCCAAGGTCTTATGAGAGGCTTTAACTGCTCTCCTGGCCTGTTCTCTGGTCTATGGATGACCACAAGCACTCCCCTCTGCCCTGGAGCTGTAAGGAAAGCTCTTTTTCCTGAGACTGGAGCTCCAGACTGTGACCTGGATCTGAGTATGAACAAAGACATATAATCCTGCCCCAGGGATAGAAGAGAGACCTCTGCAATTTTCCTGAACTCCTTTACCATCCATGGGCTGAGCTCTCTGGAAGCAACTACCTAGTGGTTCCCTTCTAGGTGACTCACCAGGCCTGCTTCTGCTTCTGGACCAAGGCTGCACCAAGACCTGCACTAAACTGGGCTCCATGCTCACTCTTATGCCACAGAATTTTCTCACCGCCTTTCCCAATTGTCCTTGGCAAGCAATCCTTAGACTAAGAAGTCTGTAAAATTGCCACTGCTGCCATGGACCCAGGTATCCCATGGGTTGTTCCTGGTTGGCTTGCTCTGGTGCTGCCAGTGTGACCCAGGCTGCACTGCAGCCCTTTCTAAGTCCAGTGTAACAGATGTTTTCCATGGATCTCTGAAGTTGTCTTGGGCAGGAAATTGGTTTTATTCAGTCTTTTTGCGGGTTCTACCACTCTAGAATTTGGTTATAGACATGATTTAAAGGGATTTGGAGTGGCCTGGGAAGAGCTTCTGAGAATTCCTGCCTTTACTCCACCATCTTGGTTCTGTGTCCCTCAGGAAATTATTTTCATTTGAAATGTCTTAAGAAGATTCTGAAGATCATTTGGAAAGATAAGGTACTAGACACTGAGGTCATTTCTTGACCTAAATTGCCAAGCACTCAAACTCAACCACAGAAACCAAACTCCAATGGATTGGCCCCATTATTTGAATGGCAAATGTATGTTTGCCTAAATTTTTTTTAAAGGGATGCAAGGCAGGCACTCACATGAAGGTCAGAAGAAGCAATACAAGTATACTATTGCTTTTTTTCTGAATTTAATATCAATTACAAAACATAGAGGATACTAATAAAGAACCAGCCAGCACTGTTGATTTTAAAAAATACCTGAAAAGACATAAAATGATACAAAGTGCAATAAGCAGATCCAGGAGAATATTGTTCATAGTTACTATGCTGCATGATGATCAACAGTGACTGACTTTGCTATTCTCAGTGATGTAAAATAATTCTCAAGGACTAATGATGAAAAATACTATACTTCTCTATGAAAAGAACTAATGGGATCTGAATGCAAATTGAAGAATATTCTTTTAAAAAACTTTCTTACTTTTTTATTTTTTCTATTTATCTTTTCTTTTACCTGTGTTTTCCTTCACAAAATGACTAATATCCAAAAATGTTTTACAAAATTGCATATGTATAACCCATATAAAATTGCTTCCTTTTCAATGAAGAAGGTAAGGGGGGGGAGGAGAAAGAATTTGGAACTCAAAATTTATAAAAATGAATACTAAAAGTTTACCTGTAATTGGAAAAAATAACACATTTTTAAATAAATAAATAAACACAAGGGGCCCATGGAAACATAGTAAGCTAAGCATTCTTAGTTTCTTTGATTCCCTTTAGATCCCAGCTAAAATCTCTCATATAGGAAGCTTTTCCCAACCTCTCTTAATTTTAGAGCTTTCCTCTATTGTTTTTTAAAATAATTTTTCATGCGGTTGTTGCTTTTCAGTCATTTTTTTTCAGTCATGTCCAACTCTTCCTGATCCCATTTGGGCTTTTCTTGTCAAAGATAATGCAATGGTCTGCCATTTTATTTTCCAACTAAGTTTATACATGAAAAACTGAGACAAACACACTGCTAGTGTGTCTGAAAACAGACAAACTCAAGATGAGCCTTCCTGATTCTGGGTTTGCTGCTCTATCAACTGTGCCACCTGGTTGCATATATGTATATACATACATCTATAAACATAGATATTATATACATGAACATTCACATTTAAGAAACCCCATTATTTATACATATATGTAAATATGTTCATGCAAAATCATTTGTATGTTGTCTCCTATTGCACTAAGAAAGCTAGAAATGCCTTTTATCTTTCTTTGTGTTCCCAGTGCTTAGTATAGGACATGGCACAAAGTAGATGCTTAAACAATGTTTATTGACAGATTATCTGGTAACAAGCTGGAGAGATGAGACCCAGGTCCTAGACCTAAGTCTACTGACTCCCTCTATGAATGTGAAGGTCAGCAGGTACATTCCCTTTTCTGGCCTCAGGTTCTTCCTCTGTAAATGAAGATAATGAAGGTGTTTCATTTTACTGAACTAGTTGATATCTAAGGTCCCTTCCAGTTTTGACATTCCTTGTCTTTTGTTCAAAATTCTCTTCCAATGCTGACATTTTAAGGGCCATTCCAGCTCTAACATTCTACATTTTTAAGTCCTTCCAGGCTCTGTCATTTTATGTACTAATGTCCACTCCAGCTTTAATGTTCCACTGTCTGTGTTTTGATGTCTCTCCAGGTTTTGACATTCTGCTCTATGTTCCCTTCCAGCTTGGACATTTTAATGTACCAAGGACCGAGCAAGCTCTGCCAATTTTTTCTTGTTAGTTTCCTCTAGTCACTCACATCCTATTAGCTAAGGGCCCTTCCAACTATGACGCTCTTATCTAGGATCCTATTCTTCAGTTGTTTTCATAATTACTTACTTTTGGATTGCAGCAGCTTTGTACAGATTTAGGTGAGGGTTCTAATTGAAACAGCATACATTTACATTAAAATTGTCCACAATAAGGATGGTCACATCTAGTTCGTCCAAATCATTGGTATTTACTGAGTAGTGGGAAACAAAAAGAATAGTTGTTATCTGTTCCTACCAAGGTTTCCAGGTATGGGACTGTGAGTATCCCATATTGGTTTAGAAACTCCTTTGGCCCTGCTACACAGACTCTCCCTCTATTAGAATCTTCTATGTGTGGCAGTCTCATGACAGAATCTATCCCCAGTGTTCACAGAGATGTTTTTTCCCTCTCTCTCTCCTGATCTGGGATGAAAGATGATTCCCTGTGACTATTTCTAGTATTTACTTATTACGATTTGATCTGGTATAATCTGCAAGTCTTTTTGGAGGAGTCTGGTGGTGGAGAATGAGGAAAGAGGTCCCTATATTCCTTCCTGATATTCTGCTCCATCTGAACTCCACTTTTCTTGTACCTAGTATTCTTTTTTTAATGATATTTGAACATATATAATAATATAATGTGAAGCTAATCTATAGGTGTCACCCACATCATTTTGGTTAAGAGCAACTAAAGTCTTTTAATTATTAATAACTTTCTTTCTATCCTGATTCATCTTTACTTTTCCATACATTTCCATTAATTTTTTTTTCCTTACCTCATTCTCTTCCTCCTTCATGTGGTCTTCTGTCTCCTTCTCTTCTTTTTAATGTATCCTTTTCTACTTCTGCTCTGGTTTCATTATCTTGGCTTGTTCAATTTCTTTTTCTGAGATTTTTAAGTATCTAATTTTCTTTTTTTTAAACCTAAGTAGTTTATATTTTTGTAAATATTCATCCATTTCACTTAGATTGTCAGTAAATTTGACATATAGTTGAGTAAAATAGCTCTGAATTATTACTTTAATTTCCCCCCCATAGGTGGTGAATTCACCTTTATCATTTTAATAGTGGTAATTTGGTTTACTTCTTTCCTTTTTTAATCAAATTAACCAAAGGTTTAACAGTTTTATTGTTCTTTTTTACAAAACTAACTCTTAATTTTATTTATTAGTCCAATAGTTTTCTTTCTTTCAATTTTATTAACTTCTCCCTTGATTTTCAGAATTTCTTACTTGGTATTTAATTGGAGTTTTTAAATTTGCTCTTTCTCTAACTTTTTTATTTCCATGTCCAATTAACTGATCTCCTCTTTCTCTATTTTATTCATATAATAAGATTTAGAGATATAAAATTTCCCTTAATACTACTTTGGCTGTATTCCATAGGTTTTGGTATGTTGTCTCCTTATTGCTATTGTTTTAGATGAAATTACTAATTATTTCTATGATTTATTATTTGACCCACTCATTCTTTAAAATTAGATTATTTAGCTTCCAATTAGTTTTAGATTCATCTCTTCCTGACTTTTGATTATGATTTTTATTGTATCATGATCTGAGAAGGTTGCATTTAATATTTCTACCTTTCTACATTTGATTATGAAGTTTTTATGCCCTAATTCAATGTCAATTTTTGTATAGATGCCATGTATGTAGAAAAAAAGATATATTCCTTTCTTTCCTAATTCATTTTTCTCCAGAAGCCTATCATATCTAACTTTTCTAACATTTTATTCACCTTCTTAACTCCATTCTTGTATGGTTTGATTTATCAAACTCTGAGAGAGGGAGTTTAGAATCTCCTACCAATATAGTTTTGCTGTCTTTTTCTTCCTGTAACTCATTTAGTTTCTCCTCTTAGAATATGGATGCCATGCCATTTGGGGCATATATGTTAAATAGTAATATTACTTTATTGTCTATGGTAATGTTTAGAAGGATGTAGTTTTCTTCCTTATTTTTAATGAGATTATTAAAATTGCTTTGTCTGAGATAAAGATTTTTACCCCAGATTTTTTTCACTTTAGCTGAAGTATAATATATTCTGCTCCAGGCTTTTACCTTTACTCTGCTTCACATGTGTTTCTTGTAAATAGAATACCGTAGGATTCTGGTTTTTAACCTATTCTGCTATTCACTTCTGTTTTATCGAAGAGTTCATCACATTCACATTCACAGTTATAATTGCCAACTCTTTAATACTCTCCATGCTATCTCCCCTTTGTTTTATTTTGTCCTTTCACCCTATCCCTCCACATCAGTGTTCTGTTTCTGAAAATGACCTTGCTAAATCTGGCCCCACTTTTATCAGTCCTCACTCCTTTTTCCTCCTTCCCCTCTCCCCCTTTTCCCCTTCCTCCCTTCTATCAGCCCTTCTTTTCCCCTCCTTGTCCCCTTCCCCTCCTAATACCTGAAAGGTAATATAATTTCTAATCACAAATGAGTGTTTATGTTATTCCATCTTTGAGCCAAATTCATTGAATGAGATTCAAGTAGTTCTCAGCACCTCCCTTCTTTCACACTTTTGTAATAGGTCTATTGTGCCTCTATTTGTGATGTGATTTATTCCATTTTACACCCCCCCCTCCCATATTACTACAAACTCCCTGTTTTAATAATGCCTTAATTTAAAAAAATCCCATAAAAATATCATATGTTCATACCTTCAGTCTAAGTATACTACCTCTAATAGAGTTAAAGTTCTCAAAATTTATGAGAATCTTCTTCCCACATAGGGATATTACAAGTTTAATCTTAGTGAATAGCAATCTTTCTTTTCCCCTATTTACTTTTTCATGTATCCCTTGAGCCTCCTGTTTGAAGATCATTTTTTTGTTTATTTAGCTCTGTTCTTTTCATCAGGAAATTTTGAAAGTCATTTCTTTTGGTAAATGTTTCTCTTTTTTCCCTGATAGAGTATACTCAACTTTACTGGGTGGCTGATTTTTTTTCTCTTTCTTTGGATCTTAGTAAGGCTATGGGATTAAGTGACCTTCCCAAGGTCACATAGCTAAGTAAGCACTAAATGTCTGAGGTCAAATTTGAACTCAGTTCCTCCTGACTCCAGGACTGGTGCTCTATCCACTATGCCACCTAACTGCCCCTGAGTAGTTGATTATTGGTTATAATACAAGCTCCCTTGCCCTCCAGAATATCCTATTCCAAGCCCTTTGATCCTTTAATGTTTTTGCAACCAGGTCCTGCACAATCCTGACTGTAGTTTCTTGGTATTTGAATTGCCTTTTTCTTGCCACCTGCAGGATTTTCTCCTTGACCTAATAACTCTGAATTTTGGCTACAATATTCCTTGGCATTTTCATTTTGGGATCCCTTTGAAGAGGTGATCAATGTCTTCTTTCAATGACTATTTTGCCTTCTAGTTCCAGGATATCAGGACAGTTTTCCTTAATGAGTTCATGGAAAATGCTATTTAAGCTCTTTTTTGAACAAGACTTTCAGAAGAGTCAATAATTCTTAAATTATCTCTCCTGGATTTATTTTCTAGGTCAGTTGTTTTACTATTGAGATATTTTACATTTTCTTCTATTTTTTTCATTTTTAAAATTTAGCTTCCACTAGTCCTAGCCTATTCTTCAAGGAATTATTTTCTTCAATTTGCTTTTACATCTCCTTTTCCATTGGTCAATTTTATTTTGAAAGGAGCTGTTATCTTTTTTACACTTGCTCATTTGTTTTTTTCTTTTTTAATTTATTTTTATTAAAGATATTATTTGAGTTTTTACAATTCCCCCCCCCAATCTTGCATCCCTCCCCCCCCCCCCCCCAACCCTCACGGAAAGCACTCTGTCAGTCTTTACTTTGTTTCCATGTTGTACCTTGATCCAAATTGGGTGTGATAAGAGAGAAAGCATATCCTTAAAGAAGAGAAGTCTAAGAGGTGACAAGATCAGACAATAAGATATCTGGTAATTTTCTAAATTAAAGGGAATAGTCCTTGTACTTTGTTCAGACTCCACAGCTCCTTATCTGGATACAGATGGCACTCTCCTTTGCAGACAGCCCCAAATTGTTCCCGATTGTTGCACTGATGCAATGAGCAAGTCCTTCAAGGTTGAACATCACTCCCATGTTGCTGTTAGGGTGTACAGTGTTTTTCTGGTTCTGCTCATCTCACTCAGCATCAGTTCATGCAAATCCCTTCAGGCTTCCCTGGAATCCTGTCCCTCCTGGTTTCTAATAGAACAATAGTGTTCCATGACATACATATACCACAGTTTGCTAAGCCATTCCCCAATTGAAGGACGTTTACTTGATTTCCAATTCTTTGCCACCCCAAACAGGGCTGCTATAAATATTTTTTGTACAAGTAATGTTTTTACCCTTTTTCATCATCTCTTCATGGTATAGACCCAGTAGTGGTATTGCTGGGTCAAAGGGTATGCACATTTTTGTTGTCCTTTGGGCATAGTTCCAAGTAACTCTCCAGAAGGGTTGGATGAGTTCACAGCTCCACCAACAGTGTAATACACTTGCTCAATTGTAATTTTGTTTTGCTTTTCCTTTGCTTTTTTGATTTTTGCAAGGCTATGGAGTTAAGTGACTTATCAAGAATCACAAAGCTAAGTATTAAGTGTCTGAGGTTGAATTGTTTTGTTTTGCTTTTGTTTTAACAATTGTAATTTTGAAGGAATTATTTTTTTGCATTTGCTCAATTTTATTTTTAAAGATCTTAATTTTCAATTGTTTCTTTTCCCAATTTTTCCATTTGATCTTTAAAATCCTTTTTGGGCTCTCATAAGAAGTCTTTCTGGGTTGGAGATCAATTCATATTCTCCTCCACAGTTTCAAATGCAGTTCCTCTTCTCTCCTTCCTTCCTTTTCCAAGTTTGTGTTTTGGCCAGCTGTAATTTTCAGTAGACTCTGTTTTTCTCTCGACCCTTTGTACTCCTTTTGGAATTTGTTACTGGTTGCCCAGAGTTGAAGACTTTGATTCCTAGGACTAAGGAGTCACTGGGAACGATTTTCAGGCTCCCTTCTCCCACTCCTCACTACCAACCTCATTTGCTTGTTTTTAGCACAAGGTTGTGTTCCTGTCAATTATGATGTGGACCATGCAGTGAAATCCCTGGCCAGCTTCCTACAGCAGCCCCACTCTACCTTCATACCTCATATACCTCATCTTTGGGAGGTTTTGTATTCCTTGCTTAGGTAGATTTACTTTTTCCGAATATTACTACACAGTGATATTTAAAATCAATTAACCTATCTAGTTAAGAAAGTCTTATTTAGTCCCTATTGAACACTGAGTCGTACATTTGTGGTGGTCTCTAATTTAAAGATCATTTCCCCCCTATTTGGGACCTCTACCAATATCTGAAATAGAGCATCATAGGATTAAAGAGTGAAAAGGGATCTCATTCAGTTCAGACCCCTTATGTTACTGGCCCCAGAACAAGAAGACATATTTGAGTAGTAATTCATAAAAGGAATTCAAACTTGCCAGAAATGAAGAAAGCTCAGTTATTATTCAGTTTGATCCTTGAATAGAAGGGGAAATTTTTTATATTCTTGTATAAAATATAAGGGCTCTTAAATGAGAGCAATATGGAAGGGCTTTCAAACATTTCTGAGGATCCATCTAAAATTTGGTAAAGCTGTCTCTGTTCTACTAACAGGTCATAGTAAACATTCATAATAGAGGAAAATCAGGGAAATTTGAGTCACCTGGGAATGTTATCCATACAGAATCCATCCTGAATGTGTATATAAGTTCTGTGAAAGAAAAATTTCTCATAACTATATTGTGATAAAATATTAATTCTATCAGATCACCCTGCTCCCCTAATTAAAAAATTAGGAATCTAAAATCTTCCCTTTTGTTAAATCACAAAAATAAAATTGAGCAAATGCAAAAAGAAAATAATTCCTTCAAAATTACAATTAGTAAAACAAAAACAAAAGAAAACCATTCAACCTCAGACACTTAATACTTACTTAGCTGTGTGACCTTGATAAGTTACTTAACTCCATAGCCTTGCAAATATATAAAAAAGCAAAAGAAAAGCAAAACAAAATTACAATTGAGCAAATGAAAAAGATAAAAGCTCCTTTAAAAATAAAATTTACCAATTGTAAAAGGAGATGCAAAATGCTCAGGATGTAAGGAAAGCATCCTCCCAGGAAAAAGACGAGAGACAGATGACAATCTTTGAGAAGCCATCTTGGGTAGCAATATTATACAACTTCCATGTTAGGTTTTGAGTAATATCTTAAAGAATAAAACTTAAAAATACCTAATCTATTTTTGCTGTCATTTTATTTTGACCCCATGTTTTTAAAATTCTTAAAAATATTAGGGTTACTTATGTATATATACATCCGTAATCTCCACAGGATCTATGTGGAGGATTCTGGGCCTCAAAAATCCCTCTAATCTCGACACTACCTTACCTGATTCACCTAACTTCGTTTCTTGCTCCCTTGCTCACTTGGTCCTTTGACTCACTTGCATGTCAGTCAAAGAAGGTTTAGGGAATTAGGCCCCCAGTAGCCTTATGGAAATTGCTAAGCATACCCCCAAAAGGGTTTTGAGGATATAAGCTCACAATGAAGGTGTTGATGAGAATTGCAAGGAATTATACAATTATACAATTCTAGACATACTGATCCCAGCAATCAACTAAAGCTATCAGAATGTTACAAATTAAGAATGTATTTTTTAAAAGTCTTGGTCCAATAGGAAATAGAAAATCCCTCAGAATATCTGTGAAATGGTTATGCAAGAGTCTGTGTTATGCAAGAGCCCTAGAAAGATCTTCCAAGGTCCGAGGAGGCTGGGGACCAGCAGTATCAGTGAGATGAGTGCCTGATGCAATCTGCATCCCAGCAGCTCTTCCCTTTAGTCTCAGTACTGACTCCTCTACTCTCGTGCCTCTCTCTGAGGGGCAGATTTATGAGGGTGCTAGTGTACAGATTAAGACCTCTTGTCCTGGGTGGGAGTGAAACTATGAGAATAAAACCCTACCCAGGTGCAAGAGTTCTGTCACTTTTGATTCAAAACATGAAATATTAGAATGAGTCATTGAGGACACAGGGGTTTCCCCCCTTCTGAAAAAAAAGTCAGTTTTTTGGGGAACTCTTTACCAAAGGGCTTCAGGGAAATTATCTCCAGTGACTCACACAATCAAAGAGAATACAAAGGTTGAGTCAAATTTATAGAAATGGAAAAGGCCCCAGAGATCACTGAGTCCAATTCTGTTTTTTTTTAATTGATGTCCCAAAAAGGTCTAGTGACTTCTCCAAAGTTACATGTTTAGTCAATAGTAGAGTTAATATTTGAACTCAAATCCTTTCCTTCCAGGTCTAGCCACCCAAGATGCCATCACTACAGTAATGCTAAGGAAGACCTCATATTTCCATAATCAGCCTCCTCCTCCTCCTCCTCCTCCTCCTCCTCCTCCACTAAACTTCACTGCTCTATCACACAAAGATCTTCCACAGCTCTCTGGCTCAACCTACTTCTAAATACTCAGCTGCAAAGTCACAGAATGAGGACAAGTCCCCCACCAGCCCAGAAGTCTGGTCTTCCTCTGCTTTTGTAGGAGGGCAGCTTCAGTGGTGGGGCAGAGACTGTTCCCTCCATGGGACCATTGACAGAAGCTGTTGCCTTCCTGCCTTCACCTCAAATTTTCAGCCCCCAGTCAGCTGCCCTGCCTCCCTGGATATCTAAGGAGGTAAGGAGAGGCTCCATCTCACAGACCATCTCACTATGTAGCTCCTGAGCAGGACCACATGCAGAACTTCATGGTCCTAGGCTGCCCTGACCCTACTCTGGAGGCCACAGTGACTCCACCACCCCAATGTTTTCTGATTTTCATCTGTTTTGTTCCTGCTTCTCCACTCCACATTCACAATATGTGGCCTTCTGGTCCAGCCCATCCTGACCTGGGGGGAGAGGATGTCCTGCTCTCCTGTCACATCTCCCCTTAGATGGATGCTCAGGAAATGACTGTGGTATACATCTGTTCTGGATGGGGGACATGGTGAAGGAAGTTCAGGCCCCTGCATTCTAAGAAAGGACAAAGATGCTGAGAAAGGGGAAGGTGACCCTGAGCATCAATCAGGTCCAGCTCTCTGATACTGGCCAGTATACCTACTGTTTCCAGGAAGGCACTTTTTACAATGAAACCAATTTTGATCTTCAGGTAGCAGGTAGGTTCTGTCTGGATCAGAGATTCCCTCTAGACATTCATACTATTGATTTTGACACAGCTCTTTAGGGAATGTAAAATACTTTCCAAACATTGTCTCAATGGAGCCTCACAACCAACTTGTGGGTCAGCATTTGTCACCGTGACTCTCAGGGCCCCACTCACTGAGGACCGGGTCTGTTATCTTTCAGCATCTCAGGGTTCTCTGGTACCTTAAGGGGCCTTGGGGGTGTTCAGCCTCTCTGACATTGGTTCAACACTACCAATGATGTTCCCCTAGTGTTACAAGCTCTTCTGCACTTTCATTTCATTGCTAGCAGCAACATTAGACCTGGATTCTCCCTCCTAGGTCACCCTGGCTTGGGTCTGAGTTAGGAATCCACAGTCTAGGTCTAGAAGTGAAAAGATTAAGAAATAGACACTGCCCATACCTTAAGCTATGTTTGGAGGCCTGAGGCCCTGTTTCCTTACCCAGTTCAGTTTATGGTTCAGGTAGAAGGAAATAGGGAGAGAGAGAGAGAGAGAGAGAAAGAGAGATAGACAAATGGATAGACATTTACAGAGACAGACAGATTCAGAGACAGAGAGAATCCCAGGTCTGATACTTTCAAGTCACTGACTATTCCAGTTATGTAGGCAATATAAAG